>NC_082599.1:6758898-7061883 GCF_030936135.1 Gavia stellata
CTCATTGTGTATCTTGACTTCATGCTTCCCAATGCACAAGCAAATTCCAAGTCTTTGTCCTGAAGCCATTTGAAATTCTTGTAATTATTTCAATGCAAAAGTGGTTTTGTTTTTTGACCAACCTAATTTTTGCACAGAAGCTCTGCTTTCTGTGGGTCCTAGTCATATTTTCTCACAAAAAGAGTACATGCTAACTGATCTTAGGGTTTGGATTGAAGTATGCTTGATATTTTCGATGCTGTATTTTCATGGAGATGAAAAGAGACACTTACATTAGTCTTTGGAGATGGATGTTTTTCAAGCAGCTCTACTCTCAGTTCATCCCCCTTCTCCTCTGCTTGCTGCTTCCTCCCCACCACCAGTTCCCTTCTCTTTCTGACCTCCCTCATGTATATTCATTTATTGCAACCGCACAACTAAGAGCACCCTCATGCTCCTTGTGCTACAAACTCCTTTGTATGGGTGTTCCTTCCAGAAGGACTTCCATGTCCCTTCTCCTCTCCTGTAATTCTTTTGTCTCCCACATTTAGATGTCATGCCAGCCCATTTCTGAGGGTGTCAGCAAGTACAAAATGACTCCTGATGTCTCTCTGCTTGAAAACACAGGCTGGTGGCTGCATCTATAAACTGGGCAGGGCATGAATTCAAATATTATGAGTGTGGTAGGACATTCCCTGGCCATCCCATTCCAGCTGGTGCCTGGGCATTCAGGGGACAGCCCTGGCTGGGGACAGCAGCCACGAAGCAATCCTGCCTGGGGGAAAAGCTGGGAAGGGAGGTCAGCTGCTTACCCTCAGGGATGGAGAACAGGCCTTGCCTTGTCTTTGTTTACTCCTGCAGATGTAATTTTTAGATCATAAAATGGACTAGCTGCTTAGCTCTCAGTTCCATTCTTCTCTTTAGCAGACTGGCTGTGAGCATAAACTCGTAAAAATGCTCTGATGGACAACTTACACCGCTGACTTTCTCTTTTGCTTCTCCAATTTTATGTCCATCTTGCGCTAAAGAAGACTTTGAGCAATGCCAGTTGCTGGGATTTCAGCCAGGCACACAGAATACAATTAATAAATAAAATCATTTTCAAATTTCCACATCAGCAAAATAACTTTGTATTTCCTGATATAAGAAGGTAGTCAAAGATGAGGTCATCATGCCTGGAAAGAAGAGTTTGCTTTGATCATGCAGTTGAGCACAGACTTGATCTGAAGGATGCTGGTAGCCAGTCCTCCACGAATTGCTTTTCTTATGTTTTTAGTAATGCTTCTCTGCAAAACGCAGCTTAGAGCCAGCTTTATCCTGCAGACATAGACTGTGGGAAGAAAGGACATCTACTGCCTTCAATTCCTTGCAGAAGAACAAGGATATCTCCCTGGGGCTTTAGGAAACACTAAGAAACCTGCAGAAGTAGCCACAGCTAAGCCAGAGACCAAAGGGGACAGGCTGCTGACTGGGAGCACCACGGGAGCCAGGAGCAGATGGTGGCAGAGGAAACAGGTCACTTTTTAGGACTGCAGTGAGGCGTGTGTGTCAGCACCTCCTGCCTTGCAACTACAGGGTGGCTCTCATTTTGGATGTGTAACCAGTACCACTGCTGGTACACAATTCTGCCCTGTTTCTTTAATGAAAGATAGGGTTTTGTCCTGCTTTTGGGTCATCTGTCTTCTCTAGCAGAGGTATGTGGAAGCTGAAAGCCCAGCTGTGGGCTGTGAAGGCAGGAGATTTTGTACTGTACAAAATTACTATTAGAAATCTATTTCGTAGCTTTCCTGAAAGAGACACACCTGGCTGGCAGACAGCTCTGTCACTCTGTTCTGCCCTCCCAGGAATCTGCACTTGCAAAACGCAAAAGTCAGAACCTCCTTACACCCCCCAAATTCACTAAACAGGCATGCTTTTCACATTTCACTTAATAGGAAAGTGTGAATCCGTGATGGAGCCCAAGTTATAATATCAAACCTGGAAAATGGCTTAGAAAAAAAATTTAAAGGAAATAGTGTTCCCCTCCCTATTAAAAAGAAAAAAAAAAGAAGAAGAAAGAAAAGCTAATATTAATTATTTCTTGACTCTCTGATTTAATTTTCTAGTCTCTGGGCCTACCCTCATATTGATTTTGCTTTTGTGTAATATATTCAATGCAGGGAAGTCATTCCTTACTGTGGCCATTTTTACTGCTTTTCTTTGTCTGCTCTTTTGTTTCCAGGGGTTTTTTTAACCTTTTGGTTTCTCTGTGGCTTACCTTTCCCTAGATGTTTTCTGCCATGTGTGAATGGGAATTACCTCTTTCTCTTGATCTCCAGTCCTGACTGCCTCAAGGGACACGATGGCCTGTAGATGACTGAGTGCAAATCTTAGCACAGTCTTTGGTCCTGGCTGGGTGTTCCCCTCTCCGAGGAGGTGTAGGATCTGAGTTTCAAAGGGATGACTCCAGGGTTCCCACTCTGCCTTGACTGGGTAGTGTCCTCCATGTGAGCCCAACCATGCAGGGTTAGGATTGGTGTGGTCTCCGGGTAAAAACCATAGAGATTAAACTTCCAACCTTAGGGTTTTTTTCTTGTGTCTAGGCATTGTATAACAATTAATAGAGCAGCTGATGAGGTGGTGTTTGCATACGAGTAGTGAAAATATTCCAGGCATAATACGGGTGTTTCTCACCTATCATGACTCCTTGTTGGGAGCAGCAATAGCAAAGACTCTCAAGTGTGTAGTCAGTCCTAGCCTGTGCAGTCTGTCTTGTTCACTTCGTCTTGACATCCTCATCACCATGACAGCTGAACACTTTTGTTGACTGAGCACGAAGGTAATTTTCTCTTGGTTTGTAATCAATAAACTTTCTGTAGTTTCCCTAATGCTTTTGGGGTATGTTGAGCCTTTAACATCATGAACACAGCTGTCTTGCTGAGAGAGGTTTGTAACTGGACTTGTCTGATAGCACTGTTGGTCCGCCTAGACTGTGGTTGGAGAAGTCCACAGCAGCTCTGATGGAGCTCTTGCTATGCTGGTGAATTAGTGTTCTGATATCTGATGAAAAACCTGTGGGAACATGTTTGTTTTTACACTGTGGCTTTAGTAGTGGAAAGAATATATCTGCCTCCACTCACCATCCCACCCTCCTCTCTCAAATCGGACTTGGAGAATAAGATTTTCAGATCAGGAAGCACCTGATTTCTAGAGACTCGTCTTCTGATACTTCTAAGGGACTTATTTTCAAAAAACACTGAAAGTCATCAGCTAATATAAAAAAACCTAAATTCAGTTCAGTAGTTCTTGACCAGCATTTGGAGTGGTACAGTTTGTGTGCACGTTTATACCCACGTAGGTGGACAACAAATGAAGAAGACTTGGTAACATGAGGGATCCACCAGGTTGTGGTAAGAAGTGTCATGAGTTGCCTCAGATCTGTGTTTCAGGGTGACAAGGACATAGGTCCCCTCGTTCTGCCTGCTTTTGGGGTGCTGCAGAGGCTGGGGGAGAGGAGAAGCAGAGGCTAGTGGCTGGTCCTTGCAAGAGGGGAGCTGGGGAAGCACCAGCCTCTCCTCTCCCAGTTCAGCCTCCCTCTCTGAAGAGGTGTTTTCGTCGTGTGGTCCTGCATGTCAGACTGGCAGCAAGAGCAACGTTGACGCGCTGCCCTTTGCCTGCCGCCTCCTCTCAATAGGATGTACCCATGCCAGGTCTGACATACCCCAGTGCTAGTGCAGTTTTATAGCTCCACTGAAAGCAGGGAGGGATGAATGGCAGCTTAAAATGACCTCAAAAAACTCTTATGTGACACAAAGATGCCGTGAAGTGTAATTAATGGGCTTATACTACCCTTCCATTACTCAAGAAGATTTACTCCTATGTAAAATGGTGAGAACAGCACCGAGGAATCTGTCCCATTAATTATACATACCCCTTTAAACTCTGAAGCGAGAAATAGGGTGACCGTTCCCCCCACCCATGCACACACCATCAAACATGGGTGAGCACAGCTGCCATCCCGCATCACTTCTCTGCCTTGTACTGCCTAAAGACAAGCGCTGTGCAGGAGACCACTGAAACTGCGGGGAAATGTAATGTCAATACCTGAAGTGGAGAACGGTCAGCAAAACTCTTAGCCTTATGATAAATACCACAAAAACACTAATGAAATAGGGGGAACGTTCACCCCACCCAGTTTCTAGAGTCTACCGTGCAGATAGCTACAGTTGTATCTGCCACCCTACTTATTGTTCACAGTCAACAGAGAGAAAAGGCATTTTTACTCCTTTGTTTCATCTCACCTGGTGCGGCCATCAGTTTTAGGATGGGACACGTTGGGCCCAAGCTCCACTGACCATATGGATTTGATCTAGCCTGTCTATAAAGGGAACCCTCGATGCCTTCGACTCCCCTAAAGGGAGTGTGAGTGCCAGCTGTGCCCCAAGGCTGGGCTTTTCAAGCACACCGTCTGCCAGCGCTGCTCTGCACAGGCAGGGGAAATGCACATGGTAGCTGTGAGGCTGGGGGAAAAATCAGGCCTTGTTCTCTTCTTTCTTAGGGAAAATGGAAATCATTCACATGAAATCTCTTTTGTATTTGTATATCAGAGAATTATTCCTACCATATTACTTCAATTTTTCTTTCCTGTGAAGAACATCCGCTTTCATTACCATCATAAAGTAGTTTAGGGATCTTACATGGGAAATAAGCCGAATTTGGCTCATTGTTTTTAGAAATGTTCTTTTTTATATATTATTATATTTATTTATATTATTAATTATATTTAAATAGATAAACACATTATTTCACCGAACAGATTAACATGGAGTTGATAAGAAAAAATTCCTGTTGCAACAAACAGGTACTATAGTACTATACACACACACACACACACACACTATAGTACTATACCTGCAACAAACATCTCATCTATAACTGCTAGCCTGCCTTGTAGGATCAAACGCAGTCCACTTCCACAGTTGTACGGCTGCAAGGCAGGAAGTCCATATTCCTATTTCCATGTGTTTTCCTAGCTGATCTTGGGCAAAAAAGATGAAGGAGATTGATCCTGCTCCAACCTGTATGCTCTCCCACCTGTCCCTGGCCACAAGGATCTCATGCCATACTTGTGGTATCATGGTCATTTCAACAGCAAGAAACTAAGATATCACGAGAATGGGATTATGTGATTGACTACAGGATAAAGAGAAACTGGACTGGGAGGATATAAGCCTCTTATCCAAGCACAGATAGCTGAAATAATAGAAAAGGGAATATAGAAAATAACTGATCATGTAAATTGCTTTTTGCAGGAGTACTCTCTCTTGGTAAACTTTGCCCTGGGATGAAAATGTACAGAAGATTGGAAAATACGCTTCCAAGGAAAGAAATAATCCTCCAGTAGCAGAGAAATGGACTAGATGACCTACTACTAGAGGTCTCTGGCTTAAATTTAGATCTTACACTTTCTTGATGCAGTGAAAGCCCCTTTATGAGCAGGTTTTTCTGCAGCTTCATGGCTTTTGCTACAGTAAACAAAATAAAATAATTGGTACATATTGTATTAGGCTTGCTAGAAGTGTCCAAAGAGGAAACTGCGTCTTTCCCGTCTGTGCTAGCTAAAGAACAGTGCAGATGTCCACTGCTATCAGAAAACAAACAGGAAGGAAGAAAATCAGTTTCTTCCACTGGTCAGAGAGTGCCTGAAGAGCATCTTGCTAGTCTGTGTCTAACAGGCACTGCCAGAGAAGTGAGTTTGAATAGTTTGAGGTGTATGGGTCCTATTTTATCCATAAAAAAAGTATTAGATGAGTAGCTGATGATCCTAGCAGGTACCTCACCATGCTGCTGTGCCTGGGCTGTTCTATGCAGCTGAGTAACAGAAGTAGCAATGTGCTGCTACGGGGCTACAATTTGTTTTAACTTCTTTGGTTTTTTCATGACAGAATTCACTGATGGGACATGTTTTCTGCTCTAGACCCTGTTGTTATAGAAAAACCTGCTGAGCTGGCTCCTAGGAGATTCCTCTTCCACCCTCAGGTGATGCCAGTCCCTCATAGGTGCCCTCAACTGTCCTTTCTATCCTCCATCTCCTGCAGTGGAGATGACAGTACACATCTGCAGTCTGAATATCTTCAGTTCTTTGAAGGGTCCTGTGGGCTTAGAAGCAAACAAGTGTGCATGAGAGCAGCTCCTGAACTACTCTGTTTTATGAACCTCCTGCCTGAAGAGGTGGTCCCGTCTCTGACTCCAGCCTACTAGGATTTGTCCTGTGTGGTCTGGGCAGATGAGAACATCTGGCCTTAGTTGCTGCTCAATGTGAAGTTCATTAAACTTCATGCACAGGAAAGGACCAGGGGTTTGAAAATCAAACTCCCTTGTTTTGTTGGCAGTGTGCGATCAAGCCAGATCCCTTTACAGGAAAAACCACGTGGGTCAACTCATATTAGAACCTCTGCAATCAAACCAGTAGCGGAGGACCTCACTTTGGTAATGGCTTAACCATGCCATTGAACTTGTGGAGGTGCAACATCATTCTTGCTCCCAGCTAAATGAAATACAGAATTATTTTCAATCTGCTAAGAAATGGCCTTAAACTTTCCAGTGGGTTTTCAGCCTATATTCAGTGCAGTGCGTGACCCCAACGAGAGTGCAGGGCAGCGAACGCATTACTGAATCTGTTCACAGGAGAGCAAGAAGATTGCAGGGGCTGGACACTGTTTGATTGAGCAACCGGTGGAAGGTTAAATACATAAAGATTTATATCCCTCCATTTTTGCCAAATCAAGGTAAATACAAGAATGGAAGAGAAATGAGGGAGCAGTCACATGCTTTTGCTCCAAAAGTATTTTAACTTCAGCAACAGAGTATGCCATCAGATATTTTCAAAGAGGGTTTGATCGGACAGTGTCATCTGAAATTACACTGTCTGTTTTTGTACTATGATGGCCAAAACAAAAGGAGACGATGGAGCTGAGGCATTCAGACTGCAATCCACCATGGCAGTATACGTGTCTCCCAACCTCCAACAACGGCGCCTGCCTAGGGCTCCTTGGGAAGCAGGGGTCCTTCCAGCAGCCTGCTTTCTCCCCATGGCTGGGGAGCTAGGAATTAGCTTCATGGCTTCATGTCTCTATGCTCTTCACTTGCTGTGACCGCAGAATTGGTGCAGCACTTTATGCAATGCCAGGCTTGCTACCTGCGTGCTGCAGCTCTGCTCAGGATGGGGCTGAAACATCCTGTGCTTTCCTTTCACCTGGTGAAGGTTACAGAATCACAGAATCACTACGGTTGGAAAAGACCTGTAAGATCATCAAGTCCAACCATCAACCAACACCACCATGCCCATTAAACCATGTCCCACAATGCCACGTCCACACGTTCCTTGAACACCTCCAGTGAGGGTGACTCCACCACCTCCCTGGGCAGCCTGTTTCAGTGTCTCACCACTCTCTCAGTAAAGAAATTTTTCCTAATATCCAGCCTGAACATCCTCTGGCGCAACTTGAGGCCATTTCCTCTAGTCCTGTCACTCATCACTTGGGAGAAGAGACCAACACCCACCTCTCTGCAACCCCCTTTCAGGTAGTTGGAGAGAGCGATGAGGTCTCCCCTCAGCCTCCTCTTCTCCAGGCTAAACAACCCCAGCTCCTTCAGCTGCTCCTCATAAAGACTTGTGCTCCAGACCCCTCACCAGCTTCGTCGCCCTTCTCTGGACACGCTCCAGCACCTCAATGTCCTTCTTGTAGTGAGGGGCCCAAAACTGAACACAGCATTCGAGGTGCGGCCTCACCAGCACCAAGTACAGGGCCACGATCCCCTCCCTACTCCTGCTGTCCACACTATTTCTGATACAGGCCAGGATGCCGTTGGCCTTCTTGGCCACCTGGGCACACTGCTGGCTCATCTTCAGCCGGCTGTCAATCAACACTCCCAGGTCCTTTTCTGCGGGGGAGCTTTCCAGCCAGTCATCCCCAAGCCTGTAGCGTTGCATGGGGTTGTTGTGACCCAAGTGCAGGACCCGGCCCTTGGCCTTGTTGAACCTCATATAACTGGCCTCAGCCCATCGATCCAGCCTGTCCAGATCCCTCTGCAGAGCCTTCCAACCCTCGAGCAGATCAACACTCCCACCCAACTTGGTTTCATCTTCAAACTTGCTGAGGGTGCACTCAATCCCCTCATCTAGATCATTGATAAAGATATTAAACAAGACCGGCCCCAAAACTGAGCCCTGGGGGACTCCGCTTGTGACCGGATGCCAATTGGATTTCGCTCCATTCACCACAACTCTCTGGGCTCGGCCATCCAGCCAGTTTTTTACCCAGCGAAGAGTGCACCTGTCTAAGCCACGAATCGCCAGCTTCTCCAGGAGAATACTGTGGGAGACAGTGTCAAAGGTTTTACTAAAGTCCAAGTAGACAACACCGACAGCCTTTCCCTCGTCCACTGGGCGGGTCACCTGGTCATAGAAGGAGATCAGGTTGGTCAAGCAGGACCTGCCCTTCATGAACCCGTGCTGCCTGGGCCTGATCCCTTGGTTATCTTGCACATGCCCTGTGAGCGCCCTCAAGATGAACCTCTCCATAACCTTCCCCGGCACCGAGGTCAGGCTGAAAGGCCTGTAGTTCCCTGGATCCTCCTTCCGGCCCTTCCTGTAGATGGCCATCACGTTGGCAAGCCTCCAGTTGTCCGGGACCTCCCGTGTTAATCAGGACTGTTGATAAATGATGGAGAGTGGCTTGGCAAGCTCCTCCGCCAGCTCCCTCAGCACCCTTGGGTGGATGCCATCAGGCCCCATAGACTTGTGAGTGCCAGGTGGCATAGCAGGTCATTAACTGCTTCCTCCTGGATCATGGGGAGTTTATTTTGCTCTCCATCCTTGTCTTCCAGCTCATGGGACTGAATACCCTGAAGATACCTGGTCTGGCTAAAGACTGAGGCAAAGAAGGCATTAAGTACCTCAGCCTTTTCCTCATTCTTGGTGACGATGTTCCCTCCCATATCCAGTAAAGGGTGGAGATTCTCCTTGGCTCTCTTTTTGTTGTTAATGTATTTATAGAAACATTTTTGTTATCCCTTACGATTGTGGCCAGATTGAGCTCTAGCTGGGCTTTTCCCTTTCTAATTCCCTCTCTGCATGACCTAACGAGATCCTTGTACTCTTTTTCAGTTGCCTGCTCCTTCTTCTAAAGGTGATAAATGCTCCTTTTTTTCCTGAGTCCCAGCAAAAGCTCCCTGTTCAGCCAGGCCAGTCGTCTTCCCTGCCGGCTCTTCTTACGGCACATGGGGACTGCCTGCTCTTGCGTCTTTAAGATTTCCTTCTTGAAGAAGGTCCAGCCTTCCTGGACCCCTTTGCCCTTCAGGACTGTCTGGTTGCCTGGTTATAAAGGTTGGCCACCACTAGCCTGGAGCATGGATTACCAAACTGACACCAAGAAGGACTTTCTGGACACCTGACTGGGTTTGACAAGTCGTGTACGACGTGCTTAGTCATATGATTTAGTTTTAGGTAGTCCTGCGAGGAGCAGGGGGTTGGACTTGGTGATCTTTATGGGTCACTTCCAACCTGAGATATTGTGTGATTCTTTGCTTCTGTGTTAGTTACTTGGTCTGCATTGGTAAGTGTCCTAACTTTAATCAAGATGTGAGACACTAACCCCAAGCTAGCCTAGGTTTCAATAGGCACCGACAGAGATGATTCAGCTCTTTGGCATCTCCTGGGATGCCAGGCTGTCTCCGTCATCTACAGACATCCTAGGAAAACTCCAGCTTAAGCACCTCAGGGAGGTACCTGACATTAGGCTGGATGAATCTGATCCTTTGGAAAGGCATTAAAAGTGAGAAAGCCTAAGAAAGCATGCTGTAATGTCATTAGGGTAAATGCTTAACATCATTATGCTAAAGGAGTTGGGGTTTCTTTGAGTGCATCTGTCATTTGATTCTTAACCTCAAAGACCAAAAAAGTGACCTGCTTTCAGAGACTGGCTGCTCGGTGTCGCTGGAAAGCAGATTTTGTTTTAAGGGGATCCATATGCCATTGCTTTTGAAAACTGAATTAGTCTTTAGTTTGCTTTTACTTAAACTGAAAGCATTGCGTTAGCAACCAGGAGGACTGGATATTATTAGTAACCTTTTACAGGAAATGTGGTGTGTCACAGGTTGAGCACATATTTTTCTGGAAAATGCAGTGTACAGTGAAATGGGGGGAATAAGTAAACATAAAGTGCTTATACAGCAGTTCACTCTATTTGAATGCCCAGCAATACACCTCTGAGGTTACCTGCTCATAAAGGAAGGAGGGAATGATATTTGAGATTTATTTTTGGCTAAAAGCATGAAGTGCAAATAGCTCTTTGTGCAAAATGTCAGCTGCATTTCTGGGAAGCAAACAACATTGCCTTAATAACACATGGTAAATAACAACACTAAGAATGTTACCACCTATTATATACACCTGCAGGTGTATCTGGATAAACTTGTGTAAGTGTAGCTTGACATCTGAAATAAATACGGAAGATTAAAACAAAGCATTTCAAACAAGTTATTCTGTGAACAGCAGAATTAATGAAGTATAGGATGAAATTCAGCTTTAGATAACACAATTTTGGTGCCTACATGGAGGTATTCATGTATGGAGAAGACATCTGAGCTGCCACTACAGTCTGCAGAGATTTAGGGCTTGACTCAGTTTTGTCTAACGCCACTGGGGATACTGTAAGGTATCCATCCTGTCCTCCAACTAGACACAGATCTCCCATAATAGTGTCGTGTTGGCCAGTTGCCTCAGGATGACTTGGGCATGCTAGGGTCAGTTGGCACTAGATGACTACATACCGGCAGCTGCACGCAGCCCTAATGTGGTCATCTGTATTTGATGGTTGGACTTGATGATCTTACAGGTCTTTTCCAAACGTAGTGATTCTGTGTGGTCAGGCTCCGTTGTCTACATGATGAATTTCTTTTGATTGCAATGGGGCTTAGATGCCCCTCAAGCTTGGCAGTCTGAGTCTGGAGGCAGCTGCCATCCTTGAAGAGTAATTCAGTTCCTAAACACCTCCAGTCTGTTGCCTGCTGCAACACCCCATCGTGCTCTGGTTGGGTGGTAGCTGGAGCTTTAGGAGGACACATATCTCCTGTAGGTCTGGTGCAGATGTCTCAGACGATAACCTCAAAGAACAGCAGACACTTCTATTAAGGTAACTGAATTGAACCTATGAAGTCCAGAAGATTTTTATTCTGGATTTCTTTATCCCTCCCTTCCTCCAGCTCCCTCCCATGTCCCTAGGTTGCCACTGAGAAGGAGACACATACTGTGGCTTGTTCCAAGCTCTGTCTGCACTGGTGACCTGGGCAGTGTCTCTTCTCTACACACGTGCTTATTTTCAGGACACTTGTAGCAATGTTGTTATCTCTGAGACCCCATCGTTCTATCAAATGTGTTTGAAAACAGCTAAAGTGATTCCACTACTGACTTCTTCACTGATGGGCTCCCACCTGCTTGGCAGTATATCCATTACTCTGGTTTTCAACTACCTATTAGACAACATCACTTGCAAAACATCCGAGTGGGATATGAAATGAAAGATTGATTCATACCAGACTGCCACAATGATTAAGAGGAGACCCACACAAGCTGTCAGTGACACTCCAGTATGACAGACCAGCTAAGAAACAATTAGCTTTAATCTCACTTTACTTCAGAGCAGGGTAGTGCTCAGTGCAGCAATAGTTTATTCAGTAGTTCATAATGGACATGGGTTTCCGCAGTGCTACCAACTGCTTTCTTTTATAATCATGGTGATTGCAAAGGGTACTTTACAAAATCGTACTGACAGGACATTTCAAATGCGGTGTCACCAGAGTGATTAAGAACAGGCTAGTTTGCAAAATTCCAGCTCATATATTCTGAGTATTTTAAATAAGGGGGAACAGGGTGGGGGGATGATAAAAAAAGATTCTGGCTCTTTGGTAAGGCCCAGTTAAATATAAGTACTTTTTATGCTGTTTATTTTGGTTTAGCTGACTTTATCAATTTAAAATACTATCGGAAAGACAGAAGCCAGGGGACTTACAAGTATTTCTGGTAGCATTAAGAGCTCACAGAGAAAATATCTTCACAAAGTCCATTTTATTGCTAAAATGGTAGAAGTGCTGCAGCACTGATCTCTCCCTTGCAGTGCCACAGAGCTGGCACCCACCCACCTTCTACAGGCAGCGGATGAGCTGATACCAGGCAATTTGGTCCTAGTTTATTTTTAGTAAATATATTTTAACTGATACTGGTTTGAGTCACCTTTGCCCCATTCCCATCATCCCAGGCATCTACCTCCGGTGTGAGCTTCTTGCCCTTGTCAGTCCAGCACGAAAGCTGTAATTCATTCCTTCTCAGACCACGAGCAGGTGTAATGTCCCATACACAGCAGCTGATGACCAGCCTGCAAGATGTATTACTGGGAATAGCCTTCTAGAAGAAGTTGGTTTTATTTATTGGATATAATTGTATTTATTGGGGAAAAAAAAAAAAGAAGGTAAAAAGAGGTTTAAATCATCAAATATGTCACCCAAATGTGAAGTTGTGTCTAATCTTGCCATGCACTACCAACAAAGGTAGACAGTTCTGAAAATGCAGGAACAAGAGGAAGCCAACTTACAGTCTCCAGTTCAGTTTGGATCTTTACATACATCTGTGAAAATCTTCAAATAGTTTTTTCCTGACTAGCAGCAGCATTTCCAGGACCATCTTGCTTTGGGGGTGAGTCCTGCTCAGATTTGACCACATTAATCCTGGTTGTGATGGCTTGGTTTTGCCTGGAGGGAAAAGTTTTCAAAACTATACTACCTCTTAGGTGTTTATTCACAGTCAGAATAAACATACAATGTGAAACATATGAAGTGAAAAAACAGAAATGTCTAGAAATGTTTCCAAATGTACTATTTGGTTTAAGTGCCATGCATGTGTATATCATTATAGAATAGTTCGTTTTGGAAGGGACTTTTAAATGCCATCTAGTCCAGCCCCCTTGCAGTGAGCAGGGACATCTCCAACTAGATCACATTGCTCAGAGCCCCATCCAACCTGACCTTGAATGTTTCCAGGGATGGGGCATCTACCACCTCTCTGGGCAACCTGTGCCAGTGTTTCACCACTCTCATTCTGAAAAACTTCTTCCTTATATCTAGTCTAAATCTACCCTCTTTTAGTTTAAAACCATTATCCCTTGTCCTATTGCAACAGGCCCTTGCAAAAAGTCCCTCTCCAGCTTTCTTGTAGGGCCCTTCAGGTACTGGAAGGCTGCTATAAGGTCTCCCCTGAGCCTTCTCTTCTCCAGGCTGAACAACCCCAACTCTCTCAGCCCGTCCTCATAGGAGAGGTGTTCCAACCCTCTGATCATTTTTGTGGCCCTCCTCTGGATGTGCTCCAGCAGGTCCGTGTCTTTCCTGTGCTGAGGACCCCAGAGCTGGATGCAGTACTGCAGGTGGGGTCTCACCAGAGTGGAGTAGAGGGCAGAATCACCTCCCTCAAACTCCTGTCCACGCTTCTTTTGATGCAGCAGAGGATACAGTTGGCTTTGTGGGCTGCGAGTGCACATTGCCAGCTCATGTCCAGCTTTTCATCCACCAGTACCCCAAAGTCCTTCTCTGCAGGGCTGCTCTCAATCCCTTCATCCCCCAGCCTGTACTGATACCAGGGGTTGCCCCGACCCAGGTGGAGGACCTTGCACTTGGCCTTGTTGAACCTCATGAGGTTCACATGGGCCCACTTCTTGAGCTTGTCCAGGTCCCTATATATTATATGCTATGAAATATAGATAACAATATTCACACTGGGTAAAAACCAAAAAGGTCCTGAAAACATTCTTCCTATAGTCTTTTCCTACATGTAAGCAGTACCTTCCTGGATGTCAATTAGTGTTGCAATTAGTGATTTTCTCCAAGATGGAATACTGACAACTACAGGAAATTCATTATACCACCACTTATGAGAATATTTATACTATATAACTTCCAATGAAAAATTTATCACATATTCTCTTTCTGAGCTTTGCCTTTTCTTTTTCATATTTTGAGATAGTGGAGGGGGAAAGGGAATGTCAGAGTGTGTTATTGTCCATGGTAAACTTCTCCACCTGAAATTAAAGTGTTCAGAAATGTCTGCAAACCTCCTTTTCCTATTGAAACCACTTGTAATAAGAGGTAGTTCCACAAATGCTGGTGGTGTTACGGTGGCACAGACGAGATGAAACTCAGACCCTCCTACTACCAAGACCAAACATTTGTCCTCCACAATTAATCACTGATTTCCTTTTAACTTTATTGATTTCAGGTGCTCAACCTGTTCCTTGCCTTGCTGCTAAGCTCTTTCAGTGCTGACAACCTCTCAGCACCAGACGAGGACGGGGAGATGAACAACCTGCAGCTTGCTTTTGCTCGGATCAACAGGGGTCTTCAGTACGTGAAACACACAACGTGGGATTTTTGCTGCAATGTCCTCCGGCACCCCAAGACGACGGCCGAAAAGAAGGCAATGATGAAGCTTGCTGCCCAGAATTCAGGTGCCCTTAACAACTGTGTGAACAGTCACACAACCGCTGAGCTTGGCAAAGACATGGAGAACCACAAAGAGAACCACGCTGAGGACGGGATGAATAAAAATGGGGAGAAACACCTAGGAATTACAGACAATGATGATTTTATGACCAATCCTGACCTGTCCATTTGTGTTCCTATTGCTGTGGGAGAGTCGGATATCGAGGAGGAAGATGAGGAGCAGAGCACCTTTACCGAAATGGAGCAGGTAGGCAACTAAAATGTTTGCTTGTTGTAGCTTATTAAGAGGGCCTTCGTTCCCACCCTTGCTCTGGATCCATGGCTCGTGATGCAAATGTCCTACGGCCTAATCCTGCCTTTGATATGTTGTTAACTTCAGAAGAAGTTACAGGTGCATATCCAAGAGCAAAATTCAGTCTCCAACAAGAGGCATTCCCTTTCTTTGTATTCTTCGTGCTTGTCTAGGTTAATTCTTCTAACCAGAGCAATTACACCCTTTCTTACCCAGGAGACTGCTGTTTTTTTTCTTTCAGCTGAATCATGGGAACATTACAGAACAAATGTTAGGTCGTCTGACTAGGACAGGGGATTTTCTCAGTGTGCAAAAATGGGCAATGACTTGGTTTGATTTGTGCAGCAAGAATCGAGGGCCAGGTAGTTCTCTTAAAAATACAATGAGGCAGAGGCTGATATGACAAGGCACCAGAGAAAGAGAGAAGATATGTAATTGTATGTATGCAGACAGGAAAAATAGTTATTTGCCTGTTCTTTGGTGTGACATGGCAGATTTTCGTATTCCCCAGAGTACCCAGTAGTAAAGGCTGAAAAATTCTGTGCAGTTGTAAGTGTTGGTGTAAAACGGAGAAGAAAAATCTTCACTGAACACTTTTCTTTCTCTCCTTCTCCCACTCTCCTCTTTCTACCAGCTTTACTTCTTGGCTCCATGCACCATATCTAGATAATGTTTTCCAGACCCTCCAGCCTTGATCCAGCATCCTCTGACGCTGGCTGAGACCCACGGAGTTCAGCAGGCACTGGATCAAAGCTCCTGTTTCAGACCCAGCCGTCAGGAGGGATCCCCGATCTCTTGGTTGAGGGACGCCATCCCCTTGGGGTTCTGAAGGGCAAGGGGTCAGAAAACTCTATCATCAAGCCCCACTGTCCAAATAGACACCTAGGTAACAAAAAAAGAAGCCTGAATTTTTTGGTAGACACTTTTAGGGACTTTTTTAAGGAATACTTTTATTGAAATGAACTGTGGATCAGTGTGGGCAGCATGGATAATATCTATTTTTTTCTTTGAAGTCCTTTTCTATTCCCAGTGTTGTATTAGTTAAACCTACAAACAGAGTATACGTGAAAGGTGAAATATGGATATAGTAGATGGGTTTCTTAGTATTGGCTGATCTGCAAATACTGGCTAGTATAAATGCATTTAATAGTGTATAAATATGTTTAATTCTGGAGTTTTGGTCTGTGTTTTTTGTTTTCTTTTTGGCCTTTTAAGATATCCACGCCTTTCTGCTACATCTGACAGAGGGTCACAATCTTAAAAACCCTCAGATTTTTCCTTCACGGTGCGAAGCAAAAGTTTGTTGAAACTTTGCATGTAACTGTCCATAAGGTCTGGAAGCATGTGTGTGTGTGTATGCACACATGTGCATGTTGCACCACTGTTTTCCACCTTCCGCAAGATAAATAGCAACGTTCACAATTGCAAGCTAAACTGCAGCATAGAGCATGGAGGCTTTGGGATTTTTACATCTTACTGTACCCTAAAAGTATAGAAATGTGGATTTCTATTTAGCTGCACGACGTGTCCATGTAGTTGCTGGTGTGTATATTAGTAGACAGAACAGGTAGCCGTCCATTTTAGGCTGTACAGCAAGTAAATGTGGAATTAGACCTTTAATGAGAACTATTAGAGTCATGAGGGAGAGAACTGATGTAGGAAAATAGGCATTTTAGTGAAATGGAAGATTATGAATAAAAGTTGATCTGAAAATATTAAGAAAAAGTCTTCAAATTGTTTCAATAATATTGAAACATTATCATATGTAATATAAACATCAAGGATTCAGAGTGAAACAAAATAGGAGGAAACAAAACCCAGTAGGAGAAGACAACCAAAATACTGTTTTCACACAGTATCTTTTAATGAAATTTTCAGTAAACGTTATAGGAACATTGCCACATTACCACAGGATATTTGGATTGCAGTGAAACAATACAGTTCACTGCTAGCGTGTGCATTAAATAGAAGGCATGGAGTTGAGAAATGTATTAATTAGCTTTGTCACTAGTGTTTTCCAGGCTTTGACAAACAGCTGCTGCAAGTCACTGCCGTTCCCCTGTGCATAGCCCTGATCAATGGTTTTCAACCTTCGTCTGCAGGCCTGAGGGGTCTACTGCTGAAAAGGTCCAAACAAGAAGCGAGTTCATATATCCAGCAAACCATTTTATCAAATTTCTAGAGAGGAAAATGTGTGCATGCAAGAGGGTTCCAACTCAAAGACTCAAAATACTTTGGCATAATAAATAAACAAAAATAGGAAGAAGCTCAACAGCAGAAATGATAACTGTGTAATGAGCTTTGCATTTGCTTTCCTGCAAAAGCCTAATAAATTCTCGCAGCTGTAATCGTCTCCATAAGGAGAAGAGCCATGAGAAAGCAGATCCCAAATGATTCAAAGATCTGTCATTTTTAATGGTGCCCATTCCAAAGACGTATGATCTCTAGACCCACAAAAAACTCTCTTGATCAACACGTAGGTTGCTGCAGAAGATATTATTGCCCTTGGAGGTCAGTATGAAATCCCAGTTCCCTGGATATAGAGTTGTGAGCAGTACAGCTTGCTAACCTTTGTATTAAGGGCAGCCCTGTGGGACTCTGGGGAATAAACTTCCCCACTCACTCCCAGAAGCTTTAATCTTGCAAGCCCCAACTCCATGGGGGTCCTTACCTTCTTCCCTCCAGGATGGCCACGATAACCGTGGCAGAGCTCGCAAAGGAAAAACAACATGAACAAGAGCAAAATTTACATGATTACACTGGAAGGGCACAATTACAGTGAAGTATCTTTTTGTGTGGAGGGCATCATACAGAAACGAAACAAGAACTACCAAGGGTACGCTAAAAATTCAAATCTATTCTATCTTTCCCCTAATTATAATCCATATTTTTACATATTTAAATATTTTAGCATGTACAAAGAGAATGTGTATATATATATACTTCTCAGGAGAAGACAACGACCCTGCTTCGCTTTCAAGTTGTTGGCTGACCTGGCATTTAGCAGCCCTTTGGCAACATTGCCAGAACCTGCCTTCCTCCTCATGCATGTAGATTTTGGTGCAATAGCGTGGGAGAAGAGGCAAAAGGAGATGCATAAACAGGGAGTATATGTATGCATGCCTCTCAGGCACATGGCTAGATAAATCTACACAATCCTTACACGTCCTTTACACTTTCTCTGTCAGTTGAAGATCCTGGACCATATTTTGTTCATTGTGCGCTCACAACAGTCCAGACCCTTCCGTCACGATGGAGAGGCTGATGGGAAGCTGGTCTCAAGCAGAACCACAAAGTTGTTGATCCCGAGGGGGTATTTTAGGGAGATGATCAGCTCAGCTTACAGCTCCTGTACCAATGCTGGGCTCTTCCCAGAAAGTCACAAAACTGCTCTGAAGTTAGCCGTTGTAGCTATGAGAAATGGGGCCCCCAGTGTTACACACAGCAGTTTGAAAATTCAGATGATGAGAAACCCTTCTGTGACTGCACATTTTCCTCTGAGTAAATTTCAGCTGCCATTTCTATTATCAAAGCCTACACTGGCAGCAGCCGTCTTCCTGAAAGCTACCAATCTGTGTCACTGTCATTGAGAGGGTTTTGAAGGAGTGAGACCACCTGACAGCTCCTAAATCTCCTTTGATTACTGAGATGCAAGTGAGATACTCCGCCAGCTCGGAGAGCCAGGAGACACATGTCTGTAGCCCACACACATGGTGAAAGGATCAGAAAGAAAAGCTGAACAATAAGAGTCAGCACAGGTGCAAAAAGCTGGCAGAATAGGAGTGAGGCTGAGAAAGGTCCACCTTGAACTTAATTAATTCATCCTTATTGTGCGATAGATGTATTGATGCCAGTCACTGCAACATTTTTCCTAAGGACTTTACCTAACCCCCTTCCTTGCTCTGCTCGTAGTGCTGGGGAAGTCTCTCCTTGACAGTCCACAAGATCTCTTCATGATTTTATGAGAAGTTTAACCTTATAATGAGAACAAGAATAATCACAACAAAAATATCATCCACCCGGTCATACTTCGGACACAGTGTCCAAATAACCTGTCTTCCAAAAACTGTCTTCCATTTTTCCCCTGTCTTTGAGATGTATAGTTTAAATATGGGTTGTCCTAGCAGGAAAACAGCTCCCAAAGGTCAGCAGCAACCACAGCAACATGCAGGTTGCGTCTTCTCAAGGTTCCTTTGGGTTCTCTTCTGGGCTTCCTAAATGATTAAAATGTGGAAATTATTTTCTTGAACCTCCATAAAGTGTCTTGTAATTGCTTATAAAGACCATCTTTTTATATGTGACATCAACTTTCAGTCTCCTGAAGGAGTAAGAAGCAGATTATGGGGACAGTAAGGTGATGAAACAATTCAGTGTGCACAGTCTAGTCCACCTGACACAGAGGATCCTACCAGAACTTGCCTGCAAGTTAATTACACTGAAAGCTTCATACATCAGAGGGATTCGTATCGTTTACATTAGACATGTTAGTCCAAAGCTTAAATCTTCAAAATTCCTACTCTAGTATTTCTTAACCTTCAAGGTGCCCACAGCTGTAGCCCAGGAAGGTGTGTGCCTTTTTCAGTGACATCACTTTGTGGTTTAGAGGAATCCTGCGATAGACTAAAAGGAGGTTCCAGATGAGTAATGCTGAGTGTCCTGAATCAGTCCCCAAAGTACGGTGTCCTGCACTTACACCATTGCACTCTGTCTTGTTGCTGTTACCCCATGCCTCAACAACATCCATGTCTTTCTGCATGGTATCTGGATCCTTTTCTGCATTGATGAGTTCCTACAGTGGCAAAATTCATTAGTACAACCTCAGAAAATGGCTTTACCCTTTCCTTGTTTTTTCAGTCAGCCCAACAAGGCTGTTATTGCTTTCTCCCCCTTCTTAAATTTGATTACTTCATGCCCTGCCTTACTCAAATTACTGCCCTTGACTTGATCTGTCTATAGCATGCCACTGAGAAGAAAATCCATGCTACGGTGGCTAGTGGCTCTTGGCCACATCTCACATTTGCCCCCTCTGCAGTGACAGAGCACGGCACGGATGCTTCTTTCTGCAGAGATAACACCTTTGTATTTTCACATGCAGCGCAGTGCCGAGCCAGCAGCACTTGCCTGCTTGTCTTCAGAAAATGCCATTATTGATTTGTTCCAACGGAGTGGCTAATTGGGTCATATGGAAAGTGCCGGCTGCCTGCTGCCGGGACGGAGCACTTTTCAGCTTCTTACCCCTTCCTCGACACCAGGCACGCATGCCACGGGAGCGCTGCCTTTCCATGCATGGCGGCCAGGTCCCAGCTCCCACCGCAGCCAATTTGTGCCATCCTGAGACTGCAAAGCCGGTGGAGGTCTGGCCCATCCTCTTGCCCGAGGCTTACCCCTGGCCGTGGAAATCCTTAAATAGCAGAGAGCTGTTGCTGTGCCTGCTAGGGCTCACCTTCCCATGACCTGGCAGGGAATATTGCCTGCAGGAAGGGGACAGTGCCTTTCATTGCCTCTCAGGGTTTCCCATTTTCCCACCTGCACAGCTGCACTTCTCAGTGTGTTTCTCCCAGACCCCTCCAAGGCAGAGCAGCACCTCCGCTGTGATTTTCAAGAGGTTTGGGTCTGGGTCTGCACAGAGGACCCGAGGGGTGTACATTGCCTGGATTTTGCACTCAGGGCAAGTATTCATTGCTTCAGAGCACACCTTGCTTTCTCAGTCAGATTCACATTTTTTTCTCAATCGGCAGTTCCCTCCTCGTGTATACCCTTGTCTGGGCTCTACCAAACCAGTTTTCCAGACTTTAAATGAGTAACTGCCTCGTACACGTCAATGACAGAGCTGGCTGCCACCACAGTCTCTATTCAACAGTACAGTTTCTATATTGCTCTGAACTGGATCAACCCCCCCAAGCTTTTATTCTCTTCCTCTCCACATTTATTTCAGAATTAGTGACTCATTTTATTTCATTTGACAAGGTGAAACTATTTCTGACAGTGGTTTTTTGCATGTTTCTACCAGTAAGAGAGTCATAATCTTGGGATCAGAGAGGACCATTAGGATCATCATGGTTTAGCTTTCTCATAACACTGAGTCAAAGACTTCAACCACTAATTTCTGCACAGAGCCTGTAAGATTATTTTAGTTATGATACATCATTTGTAAGACAGAGCAAAGTGTGAAATGTCTCAGGTAACAGAGAGTTCACCATCTGCATCTGGACCCACATCTGTTTCCTTTGTATACAATGGAAATTTTACTGTACAATTTCTGTGCATTACAGACCTGCTCCTAAACCTGAAGTGATTGTGTAAAAGTCAATAGAATTATTCCAGGTTGACATAAGTGTAGCTGAAATTATTGAAAATTGCTATAAAAATGCCAGTGCTTAAAGATTTGATATAAACTTGTGTGTGACGATGTCTTGTGCTCCTAATAATTCTAACGTCTATAAATCAGAGATAGCATGAAGTCATGTGTTTATTTGACAGGGTACATTAATTTCAGCCTTTTACTGCAGGAAATATGCTTTATTGTCAGGAACCGTAATGCCCTTTCAAACAGTATTTATATTCCGTCTGTTTTCAGTTCCAGTCTGGGGGACACATTCTGTTTTAGTGGAACTGGATAAAATAGCTTTGAAGTCAGTTGATGATTCCCCAGTTCTTACTCGCCGGAGAGTGAGCCCACGTGTATACATGTGTGCAGCACACAATAAATCTTACAGCATTCTTCTTGTCAGCTTTATTTGGGCAAATATTTTTCTGATCATTAAGTAAGACAGCAGACCTTTTCCGTTATTATTATGTACAGAGTTTGCTTGGATTTCTCCCTTCTGTGTGTTTTGCTTTGCATTTCTTGAAATCTGCATAGATTTGCTAACTATTTTTAGCAATAAAATAGAGTATTTCTATATTTATTGTCTTTGGAAGAATAGCAGCAAGGCTGTTAGAAAAAGGACTGTAAATCACAGTAGCAGATTTAAAGCACCTGTGTCTGCATCTTTGCTTTTATATATAGAAAGACATTTGTGTTTATTTTGTTTCAGTACGATGGGGCAGAAGGAGAAGACTCCGTGTCAGATCTGTGCTGACGTGATTAGAGCAGTCACACTGCGAACAAAGGTTTTAGGGTGCTTATTCAGTGCGCGGTGGCAGGGAAATATATTTGTCGGCAGCATAATGCCTAAGGTGCAGGAAACACAGGGAGCTGATGGAGGAGAGAAAGAGGGGGGAGAAAAAAAAAAAGCCTGGCATTGAAAGAACCGATATCAGGCGTAGCGGACTTGACAACATGCATTTGGACAAGTGCCCAGACCGTGGACTACGCGTCAGTCACAGCCTACTGGGTGCCATTTCCCAGTATCCGTATCCCTCCCTGGAGCAAAATGCTGCCCAGAAATGAGCATTTCTCACCGTTTCTCCCTTTGGTAAAGAAAATGCCGACATTTAACATTTTGGACAAAATGAACAGCAGTTAGTTCCCCAACAGCTCCTGTGCCAAGTGAGACAGTGCGTGCGTGCGTGCGTGTGTCGGGGGGTTGAAATTACTCCCATTAATTATGGTACAAAATAACAAAATTTAAAATAATGGTTATCTTGTTGCTATTGCCTGTAATAATATGAGGCTTCCTTAATGATCAAAATATTAATGCCGTATTTGGGTGAAAGGTTCGGGGTTATTTCAGGCACTCCCACTCACTGCACTTCGAGGCAAACTTCCAAAATTTGAACTTCCATCAGAGGAGCCCGTAAGTTTGAGTTCTTCATATTATACTGTGGAGGGATCCCAATTACCAAAAGAAACATAAAGTAGATTGTGATTAAACTTCAAAATGCAATTTAGCAGAAGGTATTAGCTTGAACTCTGAACAATGAACACTTATGAAACACTTTCACTGCCTATTTAAGCCTATTGAATTGATAACAGGCTAAATTAACTTTGGCAGTCCATCTTTTTGCCAAGTTCTCCCGCTTAGACTAATTTTAAGAGTCAACCCTTGGAATAATGAAGCTATGTTTTATTATGGGCAGTGTGTTGCCCAGTGTGGGAAAAGATCTTAGGCCAGCAAGGCAGAAGCCGTTAGAAAAAACGTGCCTTGCTCCTCCGCGGCCAGAGTTCAGACGCTTAAAATGTTCTGGATGAATCCGAGAAGGAGCACTGCTAAACTGATGTTTCCCTCCTTGAGGGACAACATTTGGCAAAGCAGCCAGCACTTTCGCAGAGACCAGCAGTTAGTGGCTGTGACGATGTTTGTCTGGCGAGGTTTTAGTTCACCTTTATTCAAAGTGAAAGAAAATACCAGGGCAGGCTGGTTCCAGGGGAGGTTTTTGCTGTTAACAGCCTCTGCTGAGCAGCTGCCGTTTCTGGCCAGCCTTAGCCTTCACCATTCTGAAATTTAAGGACCAGATTCTGGTATTTTTATCCAGCTAAGTACTCACAGGTGCATTATTTTTTTAGAATAAGTACTGGACTTTGCTTCCAAATACCCTACAACTTCCAGGGGGGGAAAAAAATGTGTTTCTGAGGTCCACCAGGAGGACAAATTCTGTGTTTAGCTACAAAGGTGTAAGTTCAAACTGCAGTGGCATTAACTCTGACAGATGACAGCTCAGTTGGAAACTCCCTTGATACCTGTGAACACCCAAGTAGAGGGGCATAATTTCGTCTACTGGTACATTCACCAGGAGCTGGGCAACAGGCCTGTGCTGTTTCTGAACTCAGGGACTGTTGTGTTTAACCTGTTTTGCCCACATTGCCCTTCTGCATGCGTGTGTTAGTGATTTGGGTTTTAATAAATGGGGTCCCTAAAAAGCCTGGGTCATCGAGAAAAAGAAAAAAGATCCAGATGGATTCATATGGCCAATACGAGCAGCACCTTCTAACTCTGATGTTTGACTGCTTCCTTTGCACCGGATTGTTTCTGGCTTTTGCAAAGATGAATGGCAAGAGAAAAGACTGGGAGGAGTAGGTAAGGGCTGAAAAACTGAACAAAAATCAGTCTCCTAAGCTAGCCTGATGTCTGGTTGTTTCTGCTGAAGTGGAATGATGGACCAGGTGGCATAGGATGGAGAGTGGGGATGACCAGTCTCAGATAATCAGGTTTAGACTTTCTCTTTCCAATTTTCATACTCTCTCTGAGGAATTTGCCGGTCTTAAATTATGTACATGTGTTACAACCTTAAGGTAGGACTTCACATGCTTTACATCTGGACAGGCTGGATCGATGGGCTGAGGCCAACCGGATGAAGTTCAATAAGGCCAAGTGCCGGGTTCTACACTTCGGCCACAACAACCCCAGGCAACGCTACAGGCTTGGGGATGAGTGGCTGGAAAGTTCCCCTGCAGAAAAGGACCTGGGGGTGTTGGTCGACACCCGGCTGAATATGAGCCAGCAGTGTGCCCAGGTGGCCAAGAAGGCCAACGGCATCCTGGCCTGTATCAGAAACAGTGTGGCCAGCAGGAGTAGGGAGGTGATCGTGCCCCTGTACTCAGCGCTGGTGAGGCCGTACCTCGAATCCTGTGTTCAGTTTTGGGCCCCTCACTACAAGAAGGACATTGTGGAGTGTGTCCAGAGAAGGGCGATGAAGCTGGTGAGGGGTCTGGAGCACAAGTCTGATGAGGAGCGGCTGAGGGAGCTGGGGTTGTTTAGCCTGGAGAAGAGGAGGCTGAGGGGAGACCTTATCGCTCTCTACAACTACCTGAAAGGGGGTTGCAGAGAGGTGGGTGTTGGTCTCTTCTCCCAAGTGACTAGTGACAGGACTAGAGGAAATGGCCTCAAGTTGCGCCAGGGGAGGTTCAGGCTAGATATTAGGAAAAAGTTCTTTGCTGAGAGAGTAGTGAAACATTGGAATAGGCTGCCCAGGGAGGTGGTAGAGTCACCCTCCCTGGAGATATTCAAGGAACGTGTGGATGTGGCATTGTGGGATGTAGCTTGATGGGCATGGAGCTGTGTGGTGTTGGGTGGGTTGGTTTTTGGTGTGTTGTGGTTTGTTGTTGTTGTGTGGTGTGGTTTTTGGTTTTTTTTTTTTTTTTTTGGTTGGACTTGATGATCTTACAGGTCTTTTCCAACCTTAGTGATTCTGTGATCAGTATTGCAAATGCTGTAGTCTGCTAATAAAATGCACTTGTAAAGGAATGTAGCATAGCACAAGTCCTCTCTGTGTCTTAGCTATAATCCTAGTACTGTGGTGTGGTATCGCTCCAGGTTTTCCTCTGATTTCTCATTAAACTGAGTAGTGGCAACTCTGCTTTACAGAAGCAATTCTTCAAAGCGGGTTAGAGAGATTCTTAAATGTGCACACTTAAAATTGACAGCTGCACACCAACCCTCTTTTATTCCTAGCAGAATAAGTGATATTAATCTTCCCCTTCTCGTATTAAGGAAGCAAGGGGATTTTCCTGATGTATTTGGTGATTTTTCTTCTCATGCTTAACGTGCAGAAAAATAAATCCACTGATTTTATTGGTGCTACAAAGATTTACACTTATTTGTGAAAGAGGAGAACCAAGATCATAGAAGATCTGTTCTGGTAATGAGAACCCAAGGTTCATTTGCCCGGTTTGTGGTTATTTATTTCTCTCCCATTTTAGCTCAGATTTTTCAAGGCGTTTCAGAAAGACTGAATTCAGCATATCCGAGAGCTGTCAGCTCGACAGCTCTGCAGACTGTGGTCTCCTGTTTACTTTACACACGAAACAGGTGCCACCGAGGCAGTAATGCAGGCTCGCCGTATTTCAGCAGCATTGCAATCTGCTTGCTTCTCCACTTATGTAGAGGTATATAAACAGTTCAGTTTTCACGATCATTTACTTCTTGGCTTCTTCACAGAGGAAGGGTGCCAGTTACTAGACGCAAACTGTTGCTGAGAAAGGATGCCAGTTGCTACCAGGCATGGTAATTTTATGAAATCCATAGCTGTCTGCAAGGAGGAACACAAACATCAACAATTACTTTACAGAATAAACAGTCCTCTCGTAACTATGTGTGTCACACCGCTGAACTGGGTTTACTATACATGAAAAGCTCCTCAGGCTTCTATTGTGGTATCCAAAACCTGGCTATAGGAAGCTTTGCAGGTTAAAATATGTTGTCATCTATTAGGGGACTAATTGCTGCTCTATTTAGCTGCATTTCTGGGCGAGGCTAAATTTCATAGTGTCAGTCAACTTTGAATGGCTGAAGCAGAGATATTTCTGTTGCCAGCATCCTTGGCTGCTCTGACGGGCAGTGTCCCGTGGTAAAGCAGGGTCCCACCTGTATGGCCAAGTGTGTGCAGACCTGTGTATGGGGGGACCAGGACAAGCCTCCACCGCTCTGAGTCTGCACCTGGAAATGTCCTGACCAGCTCATTCCTGGAAAGTGCCCGCAGACCTGGACATCTATGAAATCCTATTAGTGTCTCAAAATTGGTCTTCAAAGAGACATAAGGACGCATGAGCCTGGTGGGGAGTAGAGAAGATACTTGAAGCTTCCCATTGCACTGTGGACTGAGTAAAGGGCAGTTTGCTCTGCCTCACCAGAGACAGGGGATACTCTGTCCACCTCATAAAATAACTTGAATCAACTTTACCCTACCACATCCTTCATCCTTGCCTGCTGGCTTTGCAGCGACAGTTGCAAGGGGGGAGGGCTCCAGAGCCAATTCCCATTTCTTGCCCCCCCACCTGCTTGGGAGAGGAAGCTCCCTGCTATCAAAGGCTTTGCACATCTTCTTTCCCATAACAGCTGTGGCCAGGGAATCAGGGAACAAATGTTTCAAGCCAGGATCAGGATCTAGGGAGTGAGTGAAGCATCAGGAGAACCCATTTGAGCTGGTCACCGTCTGAAAGGCAGGTCCTGGGATCCTCTTTCTAAATTTGTTTGCACAGGATGGAAAAAATAATATTTCCGTGGGGAAGGAATAAAGTCAATCCGTGCTGATGACAGGTATTTGTCTTGTTTTGCCAACAGCAAGTCCTCTTTCCAAAGGAGCGGCATTTGCACTAATCCCTATTTGAGCCTGAAACAATTAGCTGATCTCTGCTTTTCAGAGGCAGAACACAGTGTGGAGCCTTTGTATTTATTTGTGTCAGCAAACAAGTATGTGGGTCCGTGCACAAACACACTTGAGATGTCACCCAGATTATGCTCTATTTTCAATCTGGTTGCTGTTTTTCTGGTGCTACAACTGACCTGCAGCATGCAAGGGGACAACATTGGGTCCATCCTCCTCCATGTGCTAGTTACTTGTACGGTGTTGGCACATCACCCCTTTTTAGGGCCCCGATCAGAGCAGAGGTTAGCAAACCTTTAGTTTATCTTCTAAAGGAACTGAGGTCTGTCCTGGGCTCCCAACCCTCCTTTTGCATGCACAAAGTTTTTGTATTGCTGAATGGTTTTCCTTTATAAATTATGAAAACAACTGAATCAATAAATATTAACATAATGTGTATTGCCTTGGCAACATGGCACTTGATACAAAAATTAAAAACAAATTATGTAAACCACCCACGGTGGGGAGCTTTACAGGAGATAAACCTGTTGCTGCCAGAAGAACGAATCATCTGGAATCAGAACAAAAGCAAACAGTCCGAAGTTAAACATCATAAACAAAAGGCACCTTTCCCCAGGCAGGTCTGTGCTGATCCTCAGGTGCTGCGTGCTGGAAATGAGACTGTTGCATCCCATGAGAGTGGCTTACCAGGGCTGGCGTCAGTTGCTTGCAGAAACTCAGCTGATTCCCTAATGTTCCTTTTGGGATCAGTCTATACAACCAGATACTTTTGAAGAGTCTATTTCTCTTAGAGATTTTCTCCCACCTCATAAATTTGCAGGACAAGTCTGAAAACACGTGGTGATGAACCAAATCGTTGTCCGAGCATGTGTGCATGCTGTCCCCATTGGATAATTTGCCAGGATATATTTCATCAGTTTTATTTAATGTTAACTCATCGGATACTTGGTACAAGTGTGATTTCTGGGAAGTAGCTGGGTCCACGTTTCCTGGAGTTTAGTCTCTAGGAAAGTGTTGCTAATCCTTGGTACCACACAGAAGGGTTAGTAAATAGAGAATTGGTGTAAGTTTGGCATTTGACTCTAGCTTAGTGCATTAATTTGCTTAACAGCTTGAGTATTCGTCAGATCAACTGAGTTACAGTCTGTTCTCATACACTGCATAGTTTCTAATGAGTCTGAGTGCACAACCTTTCTGCGTAAATGAACTTGAGATGTCACCTCAGATTGCATTGCACTTTTAACATGAAACAATTGTTTCTGTTGTTTTAGTGCTATAACCAATATCATGCCATTAAGATTACTTGGTACTAAGTTGTATGCACATTGCATTAAAAAAACCCCTTTTTATGGATGAGCACTTTACTTGTGCATACAGTGCCTTCCACTTTAGCTTCTCCCCTGAATATTACAGTATTTCCAAAGATGCGCCTTAAGGAGTGTTACGTTTTGACAGGGACGGAACTGTAACTCGATGATTATGGAGCAGTCTCCGGCCTGTGAAGACCAGTGCTAAACTGTGCCTAGAAATTGTATGTAATACATTCTTATGCAGAGGGTACAGGCTTGGGCATGCATAATTTAATTTATTAAAGTTAGAATGTATTTTAGACCACAAGCCCTCTGAAGCAGGAAACAAGTAATTTGATTTTAAATTAATTTGCTAGAAACACAGAACGACATTTGAAAGGACTGGTACAAACCTGACAGTCCAAAAGTATTTATACGGAGAGCAATTTGCTTAACCAACTGCTTCCTTTGTGTCATCTGTTCTTTCAGATAGTTATATTTGGAATAAAGTGTTTTTCTGCTCCTGGTACCTCTTGAGGGACTTCCTGTGGTGATGTGGCTTTAGAACTGAGGCAGGTAGGCTGCTGCTCCCTGGGGAAGGGAAACTCGTTCAATACATGAATAATGTGGAATGTCAGTCAAGCCAAGGGGAAAAAAAAGGTGGACAAGTGAAAGATAAATAGCTTTAAATAATTACTGTTGAAATCCTGTTATGCTTGTAATTTTTTTCTCAGCATGGAAGTCCTTCTGTAAGCAATTCAGCACAACCCTTTGAAACCGGCTAGAGTTTTATTAATATTTTAGTAGCAGCATTAGTAATAGCATGAACGATGGTAGTGCTGTGATGAGCTATGGAGTTTTCAGAGAAATCCCTGTCTTAGGTGAATCAATAAAGCCACACTGATTTACACCAGCAGAGAACCTGGGCCTGCAGATGTAGCCACCAACCCTCCAAACATACTCTCCTCTGCCACTAGTCCTGGGAGTACTTCTAGAGAGCTCGTCAGCAATAATCATCACCCCAGAAAGACGGGGCTGGATTTAATGCCACTGTTCATACTAGCAAGCACTGGGTCTAGGCAGACGTGTTTGCAGAAAAAAAAATTGTTGCTCTGATTCCAGAGTCGCTCCCTTTTTAGTGAAGTACTTAAGGATGTGCTCTCCTGTCGACCTGTAGTTAAGTCCCATTGGCATCAGTGGGTGCAAAGGAGTCTTAAGTGTTTTGCTGAATACATTTGCCGCATACATTTACGTGTTTACCTGCAGTTTTTCCACATCTACTTGTAGATACCTTTTATCTCTTCCTGTCAACTTTGTGTTTTCCTCCCCTTCAATGTGTGCCATCTTGTCTCCTCTGGGTGTGGTTTTTTCCACACTCTTTCAAGCAGACTCGTAGCACAGCGTTGGGTATTGCACTCATGCCTTTCTCCAGCTGTAACACTGAGTATCGCCGCGACTTCAGAGTACACCCCTCAGTTATTCGGTTGTACTGCAAGCACCTTTCTGTGCGCCTTGGGTCACTGGAAGAAACTTGCTGTCTCAAAACCAGACTAAAAATGGAGATTGCAAGGGTATTTCCTCCTGTCCCAGCAACAACAGCTCAAAAAAAGTTGGCCTATAAAAAAAAAAAAGCCAGATATCTTGACATATCCAGTTGCTAAATCTCTAAAGTAACATCATAATCTTGTGTTATCTTGTTCCTTGCCATTTTTCCTTAAAATGACATCCACTGACACGTATAGTCCAGGCTATTTTCTCTTCTAGCTGGGGAGTTCTCCTTAAGAAATAAGCATGTTATCAAAGAAAAAGAAAATAAACCCATCTAGGATTATTTCCAGCAGGAAAAACAGCTGCAGCTGAGGGGGCAGCGATGCCAAAGCCCAGGCGTCCGGAGTCAGAACTCTGAGATTTGTGAAGAGTTAAGTGAGTTGCACGTGGATAAGCAGTTGAAGGCTGAGCCACCACCTCCAGTAGGGCGAAAAGAGGTAACAGAAACAACTTTCCTACCTGATACTGCATGCAATTCATTGCACCAGCTCTGTAGTGCATGTCACCGATTTATGTGGGGTTTATGGCTTGTAAAAATACATGTTTGTCAAGTGGTAGGAAAGCAATAGTACGTAGTAGATATTACAGTCTTAGTAAAGAGGAGAGAGGATTTCACTGTCGGAAAGCTTGGAAAATGTGCATTATAAATTAGGATAGGATTCCAAGAAGCTTTGAAAAAACACAAAATCATCTATAATGTTACTGTCTTATTTTAGGAGCAAATATGTGTGTGTTTTCCCACTGAAAAGTAGCTCTAAGAATGGCATGTGCTGGCTTGGCAGATCTGTAACTTGAGTTCACTGTAGGGCATCTGCTATCTGTCACAGATTATTATTTCTTTTCCTGTTAGCACGTAGACCCAAGAAAGGTGCAACAACTTAAGTAGTTGACACGAAGATACTATCTAAATACTAAGCCTTGGTACCATTCAGCTGACGTTCGTTCGTCCAAGTGTAGCTCACTCATTGCTTCTCAATGTGTACCCATTGACATTTACTTTCAATTTGTAGGATTATGTTGCCCTTGTAAATAAGAATATCAAAAATACATGTCTTTGTACTGTACACTGAGTGACTCCAGGCTTTAAATTCCCTGTATCCTACTTGCTGATTTCTTGGGGTTTTTCCCCATTCAGATTTAGCACTTTATTGACATAACATTGCCGTTATTATTAGAGAGTGATGTGTTCCACTCTTTCAAATCAAGAACTGGAGGTTTTGGGTGATGTCCTGGGAGTTCAGGGAACTCCATAGCTCCTTGAGATTGGAATCAGTGGTGGTTTGGGGGGACTGAATTAATGAAAGGGAAAGGATGACATAGTATCAACATGCATCACACCTCCCTCAATTCTGCTGTAAAACTGCTCCCAGCAGGAGCAATCCCATGGAGAAATTTTGACAGGTGAACAGGAAACAGAGCCATCACAGAGCCAGAGCTCATCTTCCCCAGACCTGCTGATTCATATTGTCATATGGGGTGGAATTTACTGAACTAAGTGTAGGCATCTGCATCTGAACTTGTCATCTGAGGTCCCTTGATAGTCAATGAGGACCTGGAGCCAAGGTAGTTAGGTAAAAGTGTCTTATCTCTGACTGAAATCAACATTTAAATTAGGTCAGGTGAATCATCTTCTAAAAGTGCCTGTTTCTCTCCATTGACTATAAAGGGAGCCCAGGGTAAGTAACTAGATGAGTTGTACACTTAGGTGAGATAAATTCTACTCACAATAACCAGAAATCCTCTAGCCATGAAGCATTTCTGTAAAGAGCAATCCTCCTTGCCAGAATACTTCTTGGCATATTGAACTTCATCTTCAGAAAGAAAAGGTCCTGAACTCTAGAGGAAGGTGACTCGAATATTTGATAGCTCAGTCTCAGGAAAAAAATGTATGTATATTTACCAAAGAAAGCTAAAATTTTAAAATAATGAGATGAAGCATTATAACTAGGAGGAATTAGAAGACTGTTTCAGGAATTTTTCTCTCAGGGGATTAGGTATCCTTCATGTTTAAATGTTTTTCTGAGATAAATAAACCCTGTAATCCTAATATGGAGGCTGGAAAATTATGTCCTTTTTTAGTGCTATAACGAAATGTCATGATAAAACAGGAACATTCTAGCCTTGATATATTCAGCAACATCGTGATAAAGAAATAATCCCCATTTCCTCCCTCAACTTTCAAAGGGTCCTGGGACACAAATGTCACCTCTCTATAGTAGAGTATAATTGATTCTATTTGCGGCTGCTTAGAAAGAGGTGGAGGAGTATGGCAATAATCCAGGGATGACTTGAAATCAAACGGAAGTTCACATGAGGCTATGAATTCCAACATGAAAGAACAAAGCCCAAAGGATGCTATTTTTGAAGGCCAGATCTTGCGTGGACATTACATACTTGCAGTCCTCCTATTCAGAAGTAATCTGTGTCCCGGCACACAAGGACATGCTAATCATCTTTTTGATGAATGTCCCAAGAACTTGCGACTAGCCAAATAAAGCCAGCAACTGCAAGGAAGTAACAAGTTTGGTATGCCCAAGAGGCAGGGCTTTGAGTGATTCAGTCAATAACAGGAAGCACTGAATATGTTCCGAATAAAACACTGTTGATGTCAGTGAAGGATACATTATATGATTAAAAATTCATCTCATATAAATCATCAGAAAGACACTATAGAAATAAAATCATAATGTCACAAGTGGATAAGACCTCAGAGAACAAACTGGTTGATTTCTCTACCAAAACACTGCCCCATAAAATATTTTGTACAGCTTTGTGGAATATACCTTTAAATGTATCAGGCAACTTAGATTTCTTCATTTACCAAAGGGAACAATTCACTTGCTTAGAAAAAATCTCATGGCTGGGTATATTGGCTTAATAACCAGTCCTTTTTTTATTTAAAGTACCATTTCATTACTCTCTTTTATCAATTTTATCCATCATTCTCTTTTATGAATTAATATCACTTAAGTTAATAGGCTGTTGTTTGCTTCCTTTTGTCTTTGACTTACCCCTTTAAGTCACATGCTATTGTTCTTTCATTTCATTATGTCTTGTAAATGAGTATCGCTGTGCCCTCTTTCTGACTTTTTTTATCTCTTTCTTTGCAACTCCCTCAATTGTTCCTTTTTGGAGTTGTTTTGGCAAGAAGCACAATATTCCAAATACAACTTCCACAGAACCATAAAGAGAGGAAATAGTATCTCACTATCTAGACATGATGCTTTCCTATAGGTTTTCTGCATTGCTATATCCCACTGCAAAATCGTGTCTGATTTTTTAGTATTACTCCAGGTTTCCAAGATTTTCATTGAAATTTTCCTGGAACTCTCTCATTTGTACTGTTTTGAGTCAAGTTCCATTTTGCTGTATTCTCTCCATGTTTCACTTCTCTTCCTTTCTTCTTCCTCAGTTTCAGTACTCTCTCCAATTTAATGTTACCAGCTAACACTGGCATTATATCGGTCAGTACCTTTTCTATATCTTTAGTGAAGATAATGCTGACTCTAATCCCTGCAGATCTCCTTCTCTGAAGGAGGACTATTTGGGTCCTTAGGATGGCTTTTCTCCATGCAGCAATGGGTGAATCCAAGCCAATTACAATTTAATTTAAAAGTAGACTTTTCTATAATAGACATCCAGATATTTTCTTAAGGTTTATATATCATATGTCAATTTGATAGATTAAGCTGCGATCTTCAGAGGTAAGGGAGAGAGGAAGGGAGATAAGAGAGTTAAGCCTTGAGCAAACATCAACTTTCACTGAGACTTCAGCATCTTGCTGCTAAAGGCTTTTTGAAAAACCCGTTTAGATCAATTTGCCACTATCACAGACACAAGCGGTGGGTGTGGGAGCCCTGTCTGGCTACTTAAAACAGTGACTCCACCCAGAAACACGTTAAAAACTACCCTCTGCAGCATGAATTTAGGCACTAGTGGGATGTGTCCCAAAGGGGCTTCTGATGGATGCTGTTGTCTCTGCCTGGTACACCTCCTCCACTCACTTATTCCAAGAAAGAAAGAGGAGATTCTGTATTTGTTCTTTTTGCCTTCTTTCGGCCTCTTTGCACCCCGTTTTTGCACAGTACCCTTAGCATACAGAACCACCTCACTGCCTTTACGTCTCTATGACATTTTACTCTGAGAAAGCACTCTCCTTTTCTCCTCTGAGTCTTTATTTAATTTACTTTAATCACAGACTACAGCAAGTGTTTAGTGATCTATGATTCCCATGATTATTCCCTTTTCCTCTTCTCTAAGCTCAGTATTGTGTTTACTTATTGCTACGCTGTTTCCAGTTTTCCATGAGCATTCACTAATGATTGCTAATGGTGTGTTAACTCCCTGTATCGGATCCCTTTATGCCCTACAATGTGCCTTGTCTGGATCTGCTGATTTGCATATGTTTCAGGCGTTCTAGATATTTCTCTACTTACATATGTATTAATTCCAACAGGCTCTCCCCCCTCTTTTTATCGATCCCCGTGTTGGATTCTTTTAAAAAGAGTTTATTTTCTTAGCCAACTGAATTTTGATTAGTTACCTCTCCCTCATCAGTTGTTATTATGTCTCCAGCTCTTTTTTTCCCATTACTGAGTTCATGAAAACCTTCTTAATACCTTTAACCTTTCTGGCAAAGAGTAACCTTTGCTTCTTTCCTACAAGCTTTCCTAATCGTTCCCTCCTTTCTCATATGTATGGTTCCTTCTTTTTCTAGTCCCAGTTCAGACCCTCAAACCTTTGTCTAGTGTTTTCTGAATCCATGTTCGCCACCTCTTCTTTGAAGGCTTTTCGGAAGAAATCCTGTCTGTTTTGTCTTGTATGTTCCCCATCTCCCTTTGATGCTGATGGATTCTAATATTTTCTGAAAACTCCTCCTGCTAACTAACTCTCAAGAATTCTTGATTCTTTAAGATGTTTTCCTTGTAGTCTATTATAATTGTACCATATTGTGTTCTGTGAATTTCCTAACCTGTGTCTGCTAAATCCAGCTCTCTCATTGACAATGCTATCGAGCTGACGTTGTTCTCAGAGTTTTCTTTGATTTCTGTCTATTGGTAAGAATTATATCCAACAAGGCTTCTTTTCTCATTGGAACCCCTGTTTTCTACATCCTACAGCTGTATTTGATTTAGGATTATTTCGGTCATCTGTGTTTTGACGTCTTCATAACAGAACAGATAATGACTAAATGCATTCCCTAATGAACACTATCAGAAAGTTCTGACTGTGCTAAAACTTGGTATGACATTTTTTCCGCCATCATATACCGCTGGTAGTCTGTAGAAAATGGGCTTTGTACGACAGCTGCATTCTGAATATGGATTTTTTTAGAAGCTTTATCCATGTCTTTGACCTGTGCTTTCTGCTCTGACTCTCTTTTTAAAAGGTCTCTTCTCGACTGTTTGCAGTCCTTTTGAGTAGAGCATTAAAAACCCTAGCCAAGACTATGACCTTCTGGATGCTGCAGCTAATTACAAACAAGTAGCTTCCATCCCCACTTGCAAGCATTGCTGGAATGTTCAATCTTGCCCATTTTGCCCCAGGTTCAGCATTTCTCTGAATTCAGCTATAAATTTTGCATTGACTGTGTACACTGGAAAACAGAGGGCCCATTTTCACATTAATAATAAATATATAAAGCTGTACCTATTCTCTAACTCCATCACCATCATCCTCATGAAAATAGTATTTTATGTGTACGTGCCATCTCTCATATAACTATCTCAAAGATTGTTTAAAAGCACAGGTAAGTATTATTGTCCTCATTTTTTAAAATGGAGACAATACTATTGCAAGAAAAAGCACAAAAAGGTTTCAGTAGGTACTCAGAGAACAGAGTAAGACAGTTAACAAATAACTCACCTTTCCTGACTCCTGCTTATGGCTGTTTTGCATTGATATGACCCATAGAAGACACCAGCTTTGGTGTTGCCCACTTGTGCCAGATAGTGCTTTAATATGGTCAGAAACAAAATGTGAGCAGGGCTGGAAAATATTAGGTCTTACACTTTAGTGGCCCAGCTGAATAATCAAGTAAACTATAATCTTGGATTAACACAAAATAGAAATGTTTTATTTTGACTAGTAAAATAAATCATGGGGAAAAAAATCCTGTTTTCTGCTATGAAATGTTTTGATTCTGTTAAAAGAAAGTTTTGACCTGAAATGAAATTTCTATTTCATATTCGGGTGACTTATTTAATCATGTATCATATCTCTTTTAATAGCAAATTCAGCCAAATTTCCAACTACAACATAAGATTTTTATCAAGTTCCTTTGCTGTATTTAACCCAATTTCTTGCATAACCTTTAAAACAATTTTTGAAAATAATCTATTCCCCAGAAATTTTTATTCAGATCTACTTGAGAGTTCCTGCTCTAAATAGATAAGACAACCAATGCTTCAGGGAGCAAGAATATTCTTGTCCCCATTTTGCAGAGGAGGATTTGAGAAACACTGAATTTAAACAACGCACCTAAGATGGTGGTGTCAAATATTTCAGGCAAGCGATAGAGCCTCTGAAAGGCACTCAAAAGCCATGTGTCCCTCCTCCTATGTCACCTTGAGATCAGAAGTTGTGACCAAAAGGCGAGGGGCCACATCACACGGTGGGAACAAGCTAGCCCTGGGATGAGGCAGGTGGAAAAGCCCTATCACACGTGTGTGTCTGTGGCATCGTGTGACCGGAACCTGGTGATAGAGGGACTTCTGCTGGTCTCGGAGGAGAAGCTGTGGCAGCAGGGAGCGGAGCATGGTCCCGACTGGCAAGGTGCAGATTTCACCACCAGTTATGGGTAAGGAGCCTCAAGAATGAGGCCCCAGAGACAGGAACCCAACACAGGTCCTCAAACTCATCCTTTAGCATTTCAGGAACTAGGTCCCACTTCTGGTCCCCCCCATCTGAAGGTATGAGCTTTCAGGACGTACAAGCCCTAAAATCGTGAGTGGTTCAGTCATTCCAAGCTTCCACCTACCACTAATATTCAATGGCTGTTCACTATCTTTCTAAGGTTTGCTTCTCTTTTCTTTTAAAAAGTGAGTTTTACGTGTTAAATTTTTGTTGTTGTTCTTGTTGATGGGTCAACTGTTAGTTCACGGCAGCGTAGGCAGAGCTGTCACTCGAGGAGTGGGCATGGCGATGTCTCTGTTGTGGTGGCTTTAGCTGGAATATTGGTTAGCGGAATAAAAACTCAGCTACTTCTTTTGGGGCGATTGATCAATTTGTTTTCCTCATCTTTGCTCTTGTTGACAACAAGCTTGATGAAATCAGTCTTTCTGAAGGCAGCACAGTGGATTTGACGAATCCTGCAGAACTGCTGGAGCAGATCCCTGAGTTTGCTGAGGAGCTGATGGAACCTGAAGATTGCTTCCCTGAAGGTAAGGGCCTGCATATTTCACTGTAACGCTGAGGCAAGAATCCTCCTCTTCTCTCAGTGAACATCTCTCCACCTTCACACCATGTTGCTCTGGCTGCTTGCAGTAGTATTTCACTGGACGCACTTCATTTCTGTGATACTGTAATGTTCCAAACACACCCTCAGAATCATTTAACTTTAGTCTTTAGATTTCCAAGGTGACATAAGCCAAAAGCATGCTCTAAATGGCTGTGCAGCTTCTAACGTGCAAGGCTTTTTTCATCACGATTTGTGCTATAGAGGTGATTTTTAATATGTTGATTTTTCTAACTTGGCCAATGAAGATTTTTGTCTTCTAATATGTGTGCATGATCAAATTTGCTAGAGAACTAACCAGATCAGGATGTTTCTGTTGCTTAAATGCATATAGGCAGTTAACAGAAACTGTCTGCAGAGTTCATGAGTCCCAGGGACTCTCTTCCATTGTAAAGAGTGTTAAGATTAGTATATACAGTAACTTTCGTCTGACCAGGGATGTGTCATGTATAGGGTATTTTACTTAATTATTTTAGATAACAACAATTCACATTTACATAACTGCTTTTAATACCTGAATAAGTCAGTATTTTATTAATTTTTTATCACCAACCTGCTCCAAAACACAGGTTTAAAACCCAGCTAGATCAGAAGATCCATTTTAAGTCAATCCATGAGGTAAATAACATCCTAAGTTACTTCTTCTCCAAGTGTGTTCTATTCCAAATACTATCTCTGTCAGATTCCTCATTTATCTTTAAATCTGGGTTAGGAAAAACAGGGTTAGTTGAATGTTAGCATATTCCCTTGAAGATTCAAGGATTTTTATAAACAAAAACAGAGCTGCTCAGATGGGATCAGACAGATTATTTGCTGGGTATATGAATGCCCCTGAAGTCAGCAAAAATGTACATCTCTATGTGTGTGAGAAAGATGATTGAATGAGGTAAGGGAGCCCTGCAGGGCTTACAAATGTCCCTAGGATCTAAACATTCTTTTGGCAGCTCTGCTTAAAAGCAGTAGCCAAAAATTAATGCAGTTGATGGAAGAAAGCATGGTACTATGCTGTAACTATTCCGGACCATACAATAATGTTTAGAAATTAGAGCTGGTATTTTCACAATATATTTCTTAATGAGGCTAGTGAGCAGCAATCTATGTTGTGCACTGCAAAGTGAGAAATTATATTATAATTGCTTAAACAATCCAATGCTGTAAGACTGGTGCTAGTCAGATGCCAGTTTACAAATTCTGAAACTGTGGTTGACCATGATAGCCTTCCAGTTTTTAGAAGAAATAAGGTGGACATCACACAACCCATCACTTTATTCAGTGCACAGCCCTGATTCAGTCCCAGAGCAGAAGCACTCTGTAATTTGCCCTGTCTTGAAATAACCAGAACTGCCTGAAACTCCGTCATGCAGGACCACATCAGTACCAACCCAGTTTGTCAGATCTTCTCCACTGTTGTCAATGGGATGCAGGGTAGCAAGCGGTGCTCTTCTAGATGAATCACTGGAAGCATTAGGCCAATTGTGAAGTCCACTTGTCATCCTGGCAGCAGAGAAATGTAGAAACGAAGGCGTGGCGGGCTGAACCCCAAGCTTGCCCTGCGTTACATCCACCCCGCTGGCTCCTGCTCCCTTCCCCCCGAGTATACCTGCTCCTGCCTTTTGCCTTTTATTCCTCATCTCTCCTAGTTCCTCACCAGTCCCTGTTCAAGTCAGGGTGTTTTCTTCTTCTCCCAGGGTACGGCCAGCTGAGCCTTGAGCTCTGAATGGGAATTGAAGGAGAACCTGCTCCCAGCCCTTGGCCCGATGCAGGGTGTCCGGGGGCACCAGGGATGCGGTTGCAGGTGACGTACTCCCCAACATATCTGCTCTGCTTTTCTGTGCAGCACATATCCATGCAGATTTTTCAGAGGCTACTGTGTAGGGTAAATGTGATCACATTCCTCATGGATTTGGCAAAAATGCATAAACTTGACATGTGAATGTTCACTCGTGAAATTTCAAGTCAAGTGCCATAAAGTGAAAGTCCAAATGATTCTTACTGCAATGACGTTAACATTTTTATTTATTCAGGGAAACAAAGTGTTTTCCTATAATCTTCTTCTATTAAATACCTTCCAATATTTTTACCCAAACTTACCATTTGCAATTAAACCTCATGTAGTTATCATTTCAGTCTAGTTAAAAAACAAGCAAGCCAACAAACAACAGTCTAGTTAGCTAAGATATGACAAGGTTATAAAGTACTAAAATGGAAGTATTGAAGGGCATGCACTGGTCAAGTTTATCTAGTGTTGCCTCTACTGGCTTGTAATAAAGAGATACAACAATATTTGGTATATTTTGGAGAATGACCAGCTAACAGTTGTGAAAGAAGGAGATTAGGTGAGATGAAGAGGAAGAGCGAGAGGGGAAGGGTTAAGTTCTTACCTTGTTAGCTCACCAGCTGTCTAAATTCAAACTATGACATTTCTAAATACATCCAGCATAGGTTATGTCCTGAACAAATATGTTCCGGATTCAGCCCCCTTTTTCAGATAACAAAGGCAATGAAGATAATGCATGTTCTTGAAATAGTTGCTGAAAGTTTGCTGAGGTCACAGTTTTCCGGGAGTTGGGTGACCCAGATAAGCCATAGGTCATTTTTCTTGGGGAGACATGTTAATTCGTTATCATCTCAAAATAGCTTTGATTAGGGTCAACGGGGAATATTCTTGGGTCAGGAAATGTGAAGCCAAGGTAGGGTCACAGCTCTGGCAGCTAGCAAGTATTGCTGAGAAAAACCTGAAATGGAGAGATCATTCTTGTTGCCAGTTGATGGGAAAGCAACATCTAGGCAATGCCAGCTATTTGGGTATTTTTTCCTCCAGATGCCTTGCAACACTCCAGTCCTGTTACCTCCATTGGTATGTGTTCTCTGCATCAAAAATTGCTATCTGTTTGGACATTATCTTCTGTGTCTCACAGAAGGTCATCCAAAGAGACCCCCCTGGCCCCAGCACGCTCCTCTGTCCCAGACCCTAATAGGAGAAAGTTTTCACCGAGTCCTTAAGTGTAATTCCCCGGACACAGCCCACTGGCAAAGGTTTCAAAGGAGTATCATCAGATGGTCGTGCGAGAGTAAGCTACCTTGCTCAACGCGCGGTTGATCGCAACTCGTGACACCAAGGGCACCCAAAAACAGTTTTTCATGTGACCATGTAGGAGCAATTATCGCAGCTGGAAAATGCCATGCGCTAAAGTGAAGTTACTCTGATTAATGGTGGGATTTGCGTCATGCCCTCCCCAGCCGCAGTTAGTGGCTGTTTAGAAATATAAAAGCGAAGAGGAGTAAAAACAGACCGTTAAACTGAACAAATCTAAACTGAGCTACAGGGACCGCCAGCAGATGATGTTTAAAAGCTCAGTAAAACCAAACCAAGCCCAACAAAATATGTTAATTGTCATCCTAGAAAAAAATCATGGAACAAACCCAAGTTTTAAAGTATCTCTTTCCTCTAGCCGTAAAACCTGAGATATAGTGTATTTTTCCATCAGGAAGGGAATGCTAGTATTTTGTTGTATACAATTTTCAGACATCATAAGACTCTTACAGTCTTATTTCATGTACAGAATTAAATTAATTCAGGTTGGACAGGACCTCTAGATTTCAACACATCCACCCCCTTGCTCAAAGCAGGGCTGACATCGGTGGTAGACCAGGCTGCCCACTGCCTTTGCTTCAAGGCATCACACCATTATTTGTAGTGACCTCTGAGAGGATATGTTTTGAGGAGTAGCAGCAGATAAACAAGAAATGTACCCTTGTAAATCCCTTGGAAGAGTAAAAACACCTGGCAGACTGTGGCTTTGTCAGATGCTCTCTTGGCAGCAATCAGTTGTAGTACACAAGAAAAGACTCGAATCTCCATGTGTGTCTCAGGTACCCGAATGCTGGAGACAGTGATGGCAAATCTCTTCTCTGTTAGCCCTAGAGCTGCACAGTATAAAACCCAGCCATGCATGCCAGTGGGTTAGTGGGGCCAGAAGATGAGAAACAGGTTAAATAAGGAGAGTCTGGAGAGATCATGTTCCCTCCACGCATGGGGAGACAGCTGGGGTCTTACAAAGGGACTACAGCAAGACTTGCTTTCTCGCTTGAGCATGCACAGCTAGCCAGACTAGTCATTAGAAACCCAGCTTGGCAGATACATATATATTAAAACCGTGTTGTGAATACCTGCCTGCTTGAGTTTATGCTGAGGAAGATGTGTTTTCTTTGTATGAAACCAAGCAATGCTGTAACCAGCATTCAAAGCTAAACAAAATATTGGTTTGCTCTAGAATGTCCCAATAATTGGGAACTCCTGTGTAAAGGCAGTAACAAAATTACTGCAGCCTGAACACAAGGTAGAAGACGTACTGGACCACAGCACAGAAGAAATTAATTGGTCTTCCTGGTTTACTGAAGAGAATCAGTAGCCCAATCCATCCAAAACATATCTAATAATTTTATGTAAATTTAAATGTATATATTGGTGTGAACAAGCAGTGGATTTGTAAAGTCTTTACTCATAAGCCTGAAATCAATAGGCTTGGCTGTCATGCATGCAGGAGGAAGTTTTTGCAGTAATACTCCCACATTTACAAAGAGATTTTTTTTACCAATGCACCAAGGTAATGCAATCAGGTCTAACAGCTCCATGATTATAATGCACCAGCCTAGAAAATGTGAATGTGGAACCAAAGGAATATTTACACAAAATGCATTGTAAAGTAAATCCCTCCTGCCTTTTTTTTTTTTGATAACTTGTTTATCATAGTGACAGATGCTTAAGTAAAAGCTTTCTCCGTCACGCCCGCAATGGAGACTGAGGTTTAGGACACATTTTAATCTGCAGTTTGTGATTGCACTATAGGACACCCCAGCAACTGAAGGGAACAATTCCCTTGTTATGAAAAACAAAAAGTAAATAATATCATGGTATACCGATGCATTTGGAAAGGTTTCTTGGTTAAATAGGTCTCTCTTTCATGAGAAATGGTATGTAATGTTCAAATGTGAATTGAAAACAGACATTGTTCTTGGACAAGTTGACCACTGATGCAGCTCAGCTCAGCTTCACTGATTTACCAGCAAATAACTCAACCCTTTGGGGGGACTTTTTCTGTTGTTCTGTGTTTGTGTTGAGCAGTAACCTACTACCCAAAAGGCCACGGTGGCAGTGAGTCAGTTTGCTCTCAAAAAAGGTGTAGCCCAACTTGAATTAGGGTGGCAAAACTAAGTCCTGACTAAATCACAAGGTGCACAACCCGTTCCCTACTAGCATTGATTTCAGGGGGATAGCAGAAATCTATTAGAGAAGGCAGTATGAGTAATGCTGTTATAAGAAATGCCAAAGGGTTTATTCCTGCCTTGACACTTGCTGTGCTAAAAGGTGTTAATGAATAGTCTTCTTCGCGTGGATAAAGTAGCTTTCAAAAACTGAAGCTGAGGTCTGCTGATGACCTGCTTTGTTGTAGAAGCCCGCTGAAGTTATGATTGCTCAGACCCTCACCAGGTCATACCTTAGACACATTGGAATGTTTTTGACATTTTGATTTCACAGAAATGGATAAAAACACCTGTTAGAATGCTGACCAAGGTCAAGTAAACTTTTTTTTTGGGTTATGTGAAGCTTCTAATTCAGCATTTAAGCTTGGGTCAAGGTCACCAGAACATTAGGCTACCAGCATTACGAGAAAATCCAGAAAAGCACAGGCATGAAATAACAGTCAGTAAGGGAAATCAGAAAATTTGAAATGGAAATAGAACTTTACTAATTCATTAAAAGACCTGTTTGTGGTTATTTTTCTTTTTTCTTTCATTTTTTTTTTCTGTTTGATTTATGAATAGTTAAAAATAGCTTTTCGTCTGAATTGCAGCCAGCATGATTATTCACGGAAGTGCTGCTTGACATTAGTAATTGTATCAGAATCTGGTCTAAACATTTCTGAATTGGGCCCAATCAAAAGCATGGGATTTAATAGTGCTGTGATTTTAGGCTGACTCATCTGAGAAGCTATTTTGGATTTTTCAAGGTATTACTGTCAGTAACTAGGACTTTTTTTCAGATCGGACTTGTATGAAAGCCATCAAAGAGCATAAAAGAAAGATTAGTGGTCCTAGCTGGCTTTCTGTCTTTAAAAATATCTCTCTGTACCTGTAGATTATCAGATGGAAGCTGACTGAAACAGCAATAGCCTGTTTTTACTGTTTTGTAAGTATTTTCCATCACAAATGAAGTGACTTTGGAACTCTCAGTGCCCTGCTCATTAGCATTTAATTTGAAGGTGATCCCCTAATTTTAGCTGTGCCTGGGCTCAGGTAATCTTGTAGGCTCCCTGTGTGGTGGAAAGAACAGAGGCAGACTCCTCCAGGGAATGATTCATCCAACTATCTTACGGTGGGAAAAACCACTTCCTGGAAGATCCTAACCTTTCTCAGTGGTACTTACAGAGCATTTCTGCTCTGTAAAAGCATGACAGAGCATGTCATACCTGTTACTAGCTGAGCCTAGGCATTCATCTAAGAGGCTAAAAAGCCCAGTATCCACCTAGGAAGTAACTTAGGAGAAAAGAGGGGAAAGTTTCTGGATAAATGTTTTAAGTCTGAAAAATGCTGATTTTTTCCAAATGAAAGTGTTTATGGGAACAAGGTAGGCTCATGGAAAGTTTCTAATTTTATTCTGCTAGAAGCAGTGGTTACTTCGGGTACAAAGGGAGATTTCTCCTTCAGATGAGAAATCCACACTTACATAGCGAACAACCTGCTCATTAGGTTGTTCGTGTGATGAATAAGGGATCTAAGCCCAAGTCTTTGGTCTTCCTGATCCAAATCTGAGTTGACAATGAGGTGGCCTGTGTACCTGCATACCAGCACAGAGTGTGGCCCAGACACCTGAAAGCTGGTAATCACAGAATCACAGAATCACTAAGGTTGGAAAAGACCTGTAAGATCATCAAGTCCAACCATTACAAATGACCATACAAGTTGTGGGGTGAGAAGTAGTGTGAGTTTTCTGGCAGCAATGCTAAGAGATGCAACTCATAGCCCCGCTCTGTTGTGTCATGCTGGTGGGATTGTACTGCGTGGTCATCTCTAAGCAGAGCTGCCATATGAGTATGTTAGCTCAGGGATCCTGGTACCATGCAGTATTGCATGCCTGAAGTCTGTTCCATGTACCTACTTCCTAAAATACACCCAAATCACACGCATTACCTTCTCTGAGCACTGTACTGGTTTTAGCAAAAAGTAGTGACTAACATGATATCCTTTTATCCCTTGACATGACTCTTTGGCGTTCAGCATAGAGGTGCTTAGAAGGATAAAACTTTCCTTTGTTGGAGTGGTACCTGACCCACAAAGAGGCAGAGAGCTGGTTTTTACACTTCTGTCTTCTCCTAGTAGTATGTTCTTCTCAAATAGTTTTATTAAATTAGTGTATTTTAATGGAGCCCAGAATTTCTCTGAATTCCACAATACAGCAGTAAACTGGGACCTGGTGTGGGTCTGTGTGATGGAGACATTTAGAGGGCAGGTAGTTACTTGCATCGCTATCCCATTACCTTTGCATAAATGGGTTACTGTCCTGTTAGTCCCATACCAAAACCTCATACATCCAAAAGCCTACACCTGCCAAAGATCTCAGAAATGTGAGGGAAAGGGGAGATCTGGGAATGGTTCGTGTAGGAAACATCCTACAGTTCTGCTGCTCCATAGCAGGGATCTGTGCTAATAAAAACTTACAGAAAATGCCAGGAGGAGCACAGCAGACTTAGCAGCTCTCTTCCTCCTGGCAGAGCCTGCTGCCGGCAGAGCCCCACTTCCAGCTGCTTGGGAATCCCGGCATCCCTGGAGTTGCACTTGATCTCCTCGCATATCACATGCAGCTCAAGCGCCTCTGTTATGCCACCTTGAATTAGCAGCATCTGCTGTCTGCATAACCTTGGCACTCACCCTCTTTCCTTCCCCAGCTTCCTTGCCTAAATATTATTTCTACTTGCAATAACATTGCATTGCATCACCACAGTGAGATGTCCTCTCATGTCACTTCTGTGCAGTTGTTGTATGCTTCAAGACACGTTAGCAACTTTGACCACCTTTCAGCTAGGGAAGCAGTTGGCCTATGATTTTTCTTCTCCTGATGGGACTCATAAAGCTCCATAGCTAGGTCTTTTTCTATATAACACACGGATTAAATGTAGGGTAAAACCAAGGCTTTTTGAAAATAAAGTCGTTTCTGAGGGTCATTCTTATTAGCAAATGTGAAATTTGAGTCAAATTGTCTGACAGAAGGCTGAGCGGCCACTCTGGAAAAAGACAAGTCCTGGCTGCCAGGGTGTCTTCTCACACAATTTTAAGTTCTTACCCAACACAAGGCAGTGGACAGGGTGTTCTTTAGAATGGAGAGATGACAATATCCTTTTGCTATAGCAAATGAATGTTGGTAAGAAGACTAAAAATGGCCATGGTTTTGCCTATCAGAAATCCGTGTGTGGTCCCCATTAACCATCACATTTAACTATCACAAAGCATTTGTCATTAAGGTCAGAAAGTGCTATGAAGCACCAGTGGGGAACCCTCAGTGGACAGAGACCGCATATCTGAATTTCTGCTGACATCAAAGGGGATTTAACCACCTAAATACCTTTTCCAAAAGTAGTATTCTAATGACATGCCTAAGCTCATGAGAGTCCAAGAGATCAAAACCTGCTCCTGCTTTTCCTGTCTGAGCCTGTTCAGCACATTGGTCCCATCTGCACTGCAGCATCTCTGCCCCTCATCTCCCTTTCATCAGATTGCCACTTTTAATCAATAATTCCAGTGGTACCATAATACCAAGAAAATATCCTTCCTCCATTCAAAAGGACGTGGAAACTATTGCTAGAGTCATTAGTCCTGATCGGGGTGCCGCCTGAGCTCAGCTAACACAATGTGACCGACCTAGGACACCGGTGACTCATAGCCAATATATTCTGTATCATAAAAATCATTGGGAGAAATCACTGGGGCACATTTTACGTGATTTTGAATGTTTTTTAATAGAGGAGTGAGAGGGGGAAACAGAAGGAAGAGCAGAAGAGGTTCATGAGAAAAACAAGGGAGGAAAGACTCCATGCAGCACCTTATTGCTAGAAGAAAACTTGTTTTGCAGCTCCTTATTGCAGCTTTAAGAATTAAATGGGCTTTTTTAACAATTACTTTGGTTTTGTTTTGCTCCTTTTCAGTTTGTGTGCGATTCTTCCCATGCTGTTCAGTGGACATCACAAAATTTCCGGGAAAGATTTGGTGGAGGCTGCGGAAAACCTGCTACAGAATTGTCGAACACAACTGGTTTGAAACTTTCATCATATTCATGATCCTGCTGAGCAGTGGAGCCCTGGTAAATGTTACAGGATTTCCTAGCTGGTTCAAAGTGGACATGGGTCTCAGAGAAGGTGTTCTCCAGTTAGCTGTCTCTAAGATCTTATGAGCCCTTACTGCTCGCTTCTCAAAGCAAAACATTTTTGGGGCTAAAACAGGTCTTCTGCTTTTTGGATTTCACCTACCTGGGTTTCACGTAGGGGGCACTGAATCAGTGCTACACATGGAGCTAGTGGGTGCCTGCCATGTTTTGAATACACCTTAGCTGAAACCACTGTACCTTCCCCGCACAGATAGCTTCTGCTTGCCTCCAAATGAATGTGTATGATGTATGGAGGCTGGTTGGTCATTGCCCAAGACTCTGATAAGGGATCCACTCCTCCTGAGATCCCACTGTGTACTGGGATTATCCTCTCTGTATTATCAGCCCTGGGCTCTTTGTAGCAATGGCAGCATATATTTATTTTGCTCATTTACATGTCAGGAATGTCACTGAAGTTGGTGGGACTTCTCCCAAGCTCTTGTCCAGGCTTTGGTCTGGTGGTCACTGATCTCCTCTGTGATGGAGTAAGAAATACACCTACTGGCTTTACAGGCAGTGCCATGTTTGGACAGATTATCCGTGTATTTCTGGAGGTCAGGATTAACTTCAGCCAAACGGATGAATCTGCCTTAAATAGTAAGAGGAACATCATCTTAGAAAGGTGCCTGCTTCAACTCATCAGGAATAATCACGGGCAGAAAGGCATGATGCAGGATGGCTGGTAAGGTAGCAGATTTACTAACAAGAGCTGGAGAGAGAACGGGCAACAAACAGGCTAGAGCAAACTACATCACAGAACCGCACAAAAGCCAAACACCCCACTGGGCTGTATAAATAAGCATGTTCTTCCACTCCAGTTGGCATCAAGGAGGCCTCAGCTGGAGCAAGGGCTTCAGCTCTGGGCATTGCACTTTGGGAAAGACATGGGCTAATTGAAGGAACTCCAGAGGAGAGCAACACAAATTATCAGTGGCCTAAAAAAAGAGGAAAACACAGAAGTACTGGGTTTATGTAGTTTATAGAAAGTCTCTGCAGAGAGACAAGATGACACAAATACGTAAATGTTGATGGAAAAGGAATGGACCATTCTCCAGGTCCACCAGGGATGGGCTGAAATTTCACCCAGTGGATTTTATTTTATTATAAAAAGCAAGATTCTGAAAAGCTTGCGTAAATAGTAGGCTGCTGAAAATTGTCATAGCTTTGCTGAAATCAATGGAGTCTGACAGTTTTTGCACCAGCTTGAGGATCAGCATGTTAATTTTTTAACACAGTTTAAAGGGGGCACATCGCTGCTATAATACACTTTAGTTGAATACACTTTCTTACATATGTAATTAAAAGTGCCTTAGATACTGAACACTACAATATAAATCTCATTTAATTTTCATTGCATGCATTCATTTACTTTTTGTGATTTTTCAATTTAGCCAGTGCAATTCTGTATAAGGGCAAATTATGCTGCATTTTCTCGCATATCAGCACTGTGCTTCAGTATTTGGACTGGAGATGTTGGAGGGAACACACAAACATTTTTCTTCTGTTATTCTGGGGTGAGCTCTTCCAAAAACTGAGCTCATCTGGCTACATCCCTGGGACACGCTAAGTTCTTAAGGGGGTTTAAAAGCCAGTATATATTTGTGTGTGGTAGTTAAACCATCATAATATATCTATAGCTTGCTGCAAAAGATCCAAAAACTTTTCTTATGCATCTAAGCCATAAACACGCAAACTGGGAGCCTGTGTTTTAAGAGTAATTGTGGATAACACTGAGTTAATCCTGTTTAACTCTTTTTTAACACACAAAACAAAGCACCAGAAATAAGCCTTAATGATGTTCTATATTGCAAAGATTTTATCCGTTGTCACCGTGAAAAAATGCAAAGCACCAGAGTTTTGTCGTTTGGGTAATATCCATAGCTCGTTCAGAAGTACAGTGCCATGCAGGTAGCGTATTTTTCATCCCTTATTAAGCTGCTTCCTGACTCACAGTGTGCTCTTAGTAGACAAAACACAATGTACTTTTCGACAAGTTAGTAGAAAATAGGGAGAGCAAAGGAGGGAGAGGAGGAAATCACTTTAAATAGTTTGATGTTATTTTTGCAGTAATTGCAAAGTACAGCAAGTCATCTGACAAAGTGAGTGAGCCCCTACAAGAAGTGATAAACTCCAATCTCTCTGTGTATTGTTTTCTGTGGCTTTCTCCAACAGCTCTTTCGCACCCTTGAAATATCATTTTTGAAGGCAAGATAGGGGACCGAGTTGCAGTGAAAACGTCACCCCAAAGTGTGGGGACAAATGGACAAGCTTTAGCACAGGCTGCCAAAGCTTTCTTGTCAGTTTAATTGCTGTTCCCTGGCAGGCAAAAGAGCAGTGTGACTGCTTGAGTGACAAGTAACACACTTCTTGTATCTCCAGGCACTGGCTGTTTGCTAACTTTTTGAAGTTCCTCAGAAAGTAGCTACAGATCTTGAAATATGTAAATGCAGATAATTAAGATGATTAGCACAGATCCTCTCAAATAATGTGCTTTCTTGCTGCCAAGTGCTCTGGGTCACACGATGGGACAAGAGTAATATATGTCAAAGCTTGAGTCATTCAGGTTACAGGGACACGGGAGCAGCTTGTGTAATGACGGTCGCTTGAGTAGCTGGGGAAGCAGAACGTAACGGCTGCTCGACTTAGAAGCCCCAAAACGGGCTGTATACATGCAACCCTGACACTAGGATCCCACATTTCATTTGACATACATTCTAAACTGAAAGCTAAATTATGAGGCAACTTTATTTCTTTTGTTTTAGTAGGCATATTGGTTTATATCTTAAATATTTTAAAGGGGTTATTAAGTTGCTTCTACTTGATACAGGCACTGAAAGTCCTTTGATGATGCCCTGCGTAAGATTAGTTAGAGAGACAGATGAGATGGGTAGATAGATACCTTGACCTTTAAAACATAATTGTTCTGTTAAGTGAATAATAATGAGCATTTCTTGAGGCAGATAGTTGTAGCTACCTGAAATGCAATGGCTGAACAGAAGCCAGGGAACTCCGGTACTCTATAACACGGGCGTAAGCAGGTTAATAACCCAATTTGTCATCATTAGCAATAAGTCGTATTGGACTAAACGTAAGAGTCAGATTCTGCCTTCTACAGACAGGCATCCTATGCCCTGGGGCACCCCGACAGCAGTGTCAGAGCCAGGAGGAGCTGAGGCAGGATGCCCTCGGGCAGCTTGGGATGGCACCCTGCTCACAAATTCATGTTCCCAAATTTAGGGTGCTTGAGCTGCTTTTACACTCAAAGGATGTCTAGTCAGCACAGCCAGTAGAGGCTGGAGAGAGAGACAGCTAAGCTTGTCTCCATGATCAGGGAAAGCTGAACAGACCTCTTTTAGGATAGGGTCAGTCCTCTGTGCCTGTGCACTCATTCTGATAGCAACATTGAAATATATCAGAAATCACAGACAGTAGAAATAATACTATAGACTTGCAGTGCAGCGCCAGTGCTTTCCAACACAGCTTAGCAGAAGTTTTTAATCAATCTTTTGTACTTCCAGGCTTTTGAAGATATTTACCTTGAAGATCGAAAAAACATAAAAACCATGCTGGAATATGCTGACAAAATATTCACTTACATCTTTGTCTTGGAAATGCTCCTGAAATGGGTGGCTTATGGCTTCAAGAAGTATTTCACCAATGCCTGGTGCTGGCTTGACTTCCTAATTGTAGATGTAAGTATCATTTTGGAACTACGATGCTTCTTGTGTGGGATTTTATGATGCATAAGAACAGGCTGTTAAGTCTGGCAGCTTTGTGTTTGCAAAATGACTGCTGTAACTCTGATTCTGAGTAACAACCCTAGGCAGACCTCGAAGGAGGTCTGCAGACTTGATATATAACCATGCATCCCCAGGAATCAGCGTGCCAGAGCGGAGAAGATCGCTTCGTGTCGTTACTCGGAGGTGTCACCCTGATAATTTGAGTCACATTCCCTTCTCGTCCCTAGGAGCTCGCTCTTTCTTTTAGTATTTAACATCTCGTTCCACACTCTGGGCTAGCACAAGGTCCGGTTACTCTCCGACTGCTCCACACATGACCTCGACACACAAGTCTTTCAGCAGATTAGAGAAGCTGTCCTTGGCGTAGTTTCCCAGCGAGGCTGCCAGCGGCACGTAACAGTATGTTCAGTACCGTCTCCCAAGTATTTACCACTGAAGGAATCCAGAAGAAGGTGTGAATAGTCCTCTTTTCAAAGTGATTTCACTATTACAAAACCTCACAAAATACTCCAAATCCTTGAAATATTGCAATGCTTAGTTCTCCTATGAGGATAATCCTTAAAAGTGAGTAATGGTTGAGCAAAAGGGAGCTCATGGCCCAGGAGTGTTGCTAGAACCAGGCATGTCCCCTCCAAAGTTCCACATTGCCTGAATGTGGGATCTGCCAAATTCAGGAAAAGCCAGCAACACCTCATCCTCCAGATGAAGTTTAGCATTTCATCACAGCCTATCAATAAGGAAGCAATTATCTCCCTGAGGTCATTTCTTATTATCTTGAGGTATTACTGTGGAAGGCTGGCAGACCTCTGCCATGACTGTGTAACTTATTAAACTTTTGATAAATTATTTTTCCCCATTTTACATCTGAACCTTAACTCAGGGGAGAACTGCACTTTCTTTGGCCCCAGTCCAGGAAAGCACTTCAACAGGCCGATTTACTTGTTTGAAGTTATGGACATGTCTAAGTGCACTGCTGGATCAGAGCCTTTGGAAGCTTCTCCAGAGCTTTAATAAATTGATTTATGAAAAGGAAGTTCTTTGCATAAATTGTAGGTCATAAATTCCTCTTTGCATACATGCTTGGAAACCTCTTAAAGGGAAGGCACTCATTTTTCACAGGTTAGTTTCAATAGGAGAGGAAGGCCTGGTTTAATTATCTAACCACAAAATTGGAAACCACCAGTTCCTAAGATATAGCCCAACTGTGAAAACTCTGCTTACTGCGGTTTAGGTCGAGTGACATAGCTTTTCTTTCCTGGTTTCTCCATCTGTAACATGGGACTAATAGGACTCACCTGAAGTCTTGTATAGGCTTCCAGGAATTTGTTATTGGAGTTATTGTTTTAATGAACTTCTGAGGACTAGAAGGGCTCAATATTGTCACAACTGTAAGTAGGGGTCTTCCTGATGGGAACAACAGTTTGCACCACGAATTCACTGTAGTTAGGAGACCTGCTGCATCATTAACAGTTTGAAAAGAGTTCCCACCTGTTAGAAATATGTACTTCATAGCATGATGTCTAATTAATACCAAAGAGAGTAAAACGGAAACTAAGCTAAATCCTGTCCTCCATGTGAAAAGGCCCCATGGAACAGAAACTACACGAGAATGCAAAGTCAGTACGTAACCCCAAAATTTAGGCACATGTTTGCTTTTTAATGGTGGGGTTTGAGAGTATAATGATGGATTGTAGAGGCAGCCACAGGTGAGTTGGGGAAAGGGGCTTCACCTCCCCTGCCACACATCCAGAGCACGTATGGCATAAAAGAGTGCTATAGGGGAAAGGGGACCACGGGCCCCTGGGACTCCCCTTATCCCCAGCAAATGCACCCCAGAGCCTTCTTACTGACCCAGAGTTTTTTATTTTCTTAATCCCCATTTCAATGTTTTTGCAGTCTCCTGAGCTAGCCAAAAAGTTGCTCTATCCTTGAGTTGTTTTAGTTAATATTTGACTTCAGGCAATTGCTTGCCCTTTAATGTTCTCAATGAATAAAGCTTTTCCCCATGCCCCATTCTTTTCTTTAAAGTCATTTCCCAACGTGGGTTATGAGAACCCAGTACTATATTTTTAGCGGGTTTAACAGATGCTCTTCTCCTACCCTATTGCTCACACACCCTGCCACTCTGAATTGGCAGAGTAACATGCTATCATTTTTCCAGCACACTTTTTACTTCAATTTACATTTTCTTTTTGGTCCTTTGAGAACCAAATCGCTGCAACTGAGCTGCAGAAGGGAGTGAATGGGCGAATCAGCTGCTCCAAAAGAAGCAGATGAACCACTTGTCTGATTTTCTCAAATTTATTTGTTCAAAATTATTCACTTAAAAATTCCTGATCTGCAAATTATTCATGAGCAGTTTGGTATCGGTATTCAAAATTCAAGCTGCAATGGTTGATTTTTCATTGGACATGTGAAACCATCTATCATCTGTGTTTTCTCATTGTACAAATGCAACTCAGAATCCTTTTTCTTTTGTGAATAATTCATAAAACCAGCTCAAAATTTGCAAGTATTCGCTATTTCTAAATGGGAAGTGAACCCAGGGGGGGTATAAGCATATTGCTGCTGAATTATTTTTTAAATTTTTTTTTGTACTTACCCTGCCTTCTTGAAGACCTTTGACACTGATTTGGGCCTGTGGAACAGCAAAGGTTCCATCTCACAATTGTGGATTACTAAAGAAAATTCTGTCTTGCAATGCCTGAACATCAAAACACACAGTAATCCACAAACTGAGAGCTATTTTTGCTAGATGTAGAATCCCTAAAGTATGATCTCTGGTAATGGGCTTCTCCGCATCTCAAGGAAGTGTGCTACTGTAGCAAAACTGTAAGAGAGTGCTTTTAAATATATTGCAATACAATAAAATCCTATTAACAATGCTGCAACAGATTTCTTTGGGAGGAAGGGAGAAAGGAGTAATCAAACCACAAAATACAGGCTCATTTCAACTTAGAGCACCTGGGAAAGATGCCTTAGACATCTGCTGAAATTTGGATATACTGAACAGCATTAATGTACATCTATACATCTTACCTCCCTGCAAATAATAAGTATAGTGCTAAAAGTAACCCTCTTCTACACTGCAAATAGCTTCTCTATGCACATGAATTGGAGGAGTGGGTACTCAGTTCACAGCCCTTTTCAAATGAGGGAAAAGCAGAGACCATAGTATATCTGAAGTGTAGACAGGTATCAATATCACCATCAGGAATGGTGTTTATGTGCAATCCTCTTTGCTAGGATGCACAGGCAAATATTTTCACAAAGAACAGATATTTTCCAAACATTCATGCAATCAAAACCTCTTCATACAAAGCAGATTAAATGAGGAGTCTGAACTTGGCCAGAGACAGAGGTGCATGGCATTCAAAACAAATGTTTATGAAAACTGCTTTCAACCAGGCATGTCCTGCGACAGGCAGAGAGAGTTGGGTTTTAAAACAAGGGGCAGATAAACTCCACTGGTTGTGCACGCTGGTGTCATGTTTGATGTTCCTTTCAATTGTTTCCTCTGACCTATAAATATTATCTTGAGCTTATCTAGTTTGAGCTTCAGCCAATTAATTCTGAGCTACGTCCCAGGCTCTGCTGACAGGGAATGGATTATTCTATTGCAGTGGTCAGTTTGGGAAAGGCATCAATCTAGATCTTAGCATCATTCAAAGAGAGGACGTATTGCAGTCAACAGCTTCTTCACTTGCTGACCATGCATTGAAGGCAGAGGGAAGAGACCGGTACCCTACCGAAGCTGTCATGAGAAAACTCTCAGGAATGGGATGTAAAGTCATTGTAAACTCATTAGTAAGAATGCTCAGAAAAAAAAGCCACAGCCAAGTTTCATTGCCTGTGGCATACACAGAAAAATCCTCTTAAACGGTCACTAGTGTCATCTCTCTACAGAAGTCCATTATCACAAATCCATCATCTCCATTGCAGCTTTTGGGTTCAATTTAATTGACCAAAAGTTAGCCCCAATCCAGGCTTAAAAAAAACCCTGTTTGTCATTTACTGATTTTGGAGATGAGAGGAGATGAGGTTTCTCCACAAGTTCTTTCTAAGATCATCCCATCTTTCAAGAGCTGATACTTGGGGAAAGCTATTTTCTTAAGCAATTGCTTTTTTAGAGATGTTGGTAGCCTCCGTCCCCTTCAGCCATCTCCAGCAATGAGTCCTAACGCTATGTCCTGCAGCAGGGAGGGGAAGATCATCTCTAGTTCTCAATTTTTGCCCTGATGCCCCACCAGTTTCTCTCCAGCTGAGTCACCACAGAGGAAGATTGCTCCTTTCCTCCCTTTTCCCAGAGAGCGTGCTCTGCCGCGGTGGAGGCAGGGGCTCACAACAGGTTTAAGCAGTGTATTTGTGTGCAGAATAGTTCAAGCAAGGCTCAGCAATGGATTTTGAGGCCAGACATCTCAAATGTGTTAGTTATTCAACAAGTCCACTAGGCAGGATTCTGTAGATGCTTTTATGAAAGTAAAACAATATATAGGTTTCTCCCCTGCATTTTGTGAATGGTTATAACAGAACATGTTTCTGGTGTTTGCCTGGAGCTGCTGAGTTTGTACTTGGAGATCTGTATTCCCCGTTGAGCAGCTTGCCGAATTTCCTGTTTGCTGCCAAATTTCCTGTTTGCTTCTTTGAGAATTGCTCATGGATGTTCAGTAATTAAATGTACCATCATTTTCAGTGAATGCTTAAAAAAATACAGATACTGCATTTTCCAAGGTAGTTTCCTGGAAAGCACATGCTCTAAGATTTCTAGTTAGGATGTTTCACTGCCAGACAAGGTAAAAAGCAGCTAATAATCTTTGAGTATGAGACGAACAATTTAAAACAGTCTTTCTATCCCTAGTTAAAAACTGAATTGAATTAAATTATGCCCTTGTGTTGGATTGTCTTTAAGTGACAATTAAAAACTTGCTGTGTGAAGTAAATATTGATGGCTTCTGATTACTTTAATTGTTTTTTCCATCTGTATTCCCTGTTGATTAGCAAGGTGATTTCTGTTTGCTTTACCAGTAATTACACAATCTGCTGTAATGAGTTGTTCCCAAACAGCACTGAAATCCAATTTGTATTCTTGGGAAACTGTCCTAAAAGCATGCAGATTGCATCTAGTTTCTGTTCAGAAAAGCACACAGGAACAGAATGACAAAAATAAAGCTGAGGCAAAGTAAAAATAATATAGCTTGTCACTTGAAGAAGTATCTGAAGAGTGAACTTATTAGTGCTCTCTGTGAGTTATCAAAAATCCAGGGGTTACAACAGAGTACTATTACTTCAGAGCTCATTTTTGACTAGTTTTCTTCCAGTTCCTCAACGCAAATGCTCATGTGGGATTTCTGAAGATGTCTCGGTGCACATTCTTCTGGGCCACAGCTGATAGCAGATAACTAATAGAAATAGAATACCTCTCCAGAAGCCAGGGCGCCTGGTTTTGAAAAAAAAAAAAAAAGAAAAGGAAAAACATGCTGGTTTACTACATATTGGCTACTTCAGGATAAATGAAAAAAAAAAAATTCCACATGAAGATGCGATAAGTGGTTTTAATGTGTGTTAGCAGGTCAGCGGATGCTGTAAATCTCCCTTCTGCCTCCCCACGCTTTATCTCAATATAACACATGCATAAACATCCAAATGTCTTGTCTTATCTTGGTTTGCACCTCATGTTAGTTACCACATAGATGCTAAAAGGAGAGCAACGGGGCTTTGCCAAGTGGAAGCACAAGCTCGGTTTCAGACAAGGCACAGCAGGACAAAGCATGCTGCAGCTGGAGGAAAAGGGACAGTAAACGAAGGTGAGGAGAAAAGTCCAGCAGTAAGCGTAGCTCACTGCCTGCCTACACCTTGTGAAACGGTTGCTATATGAAGAATTACTGCGATTACTGAAGAATTTCAATTACTGAGGGAGAATTTCAACTTTTGAAAGTCGTGTAAAAAAACCCATCTCAACTCAGATTGTGCTGAACTAGGTTTACCAACTATTTTTATTTCTTGACGTTCTTTAAAGATGGAGCACATTTCAATGTCCTTTTTTAGAAGAATATGCTTAAAAAGAAAATAATGAATAAAACCCTCGAGCTCTTGCATGCATCTTGCTTGGCCCTTCCTATTGCTGTGAGCATAGTAGCCAAATTCCTTATGCAAAGATGCTCTCCCTTGCACGGAGGATCAGAGCTGGGACAGAGATGTAGACTGTATTTAACAGTCCAGACAGAGTCCCACACACTCTGAAAAGACAGAGGAGGATTGTTCTACAGTTCCTCTCCCTGATGACCAGCACCTTTACAACCCTAGCTGTTGCAGACTGCCAAAAGTCTTCCCACCACCCCTGTGACTCCATCCAGGGTGGCCAGGGGTGAAGGGGCTGCTGAGGAGACTGGTGGCAGGAGGAGGGGGAAGGCAGAAGTGAAGGGAGAGATGCAGCCTGTAGAGGGGTCAGGGATTCTTTATCAGGCCGGGGAGAGATCAAAGGAATTGGGATGAAACTTGAAAGCTGTGCCCCTGTGGTGTAGAGACTTTGTCCTGGCCTCCTACCCCAGTATGACTGGCTTTGGGGTGCTTTGTGCTAAGGCGAATGAAGATGAGGACTCCTACTTGTAGCACATGCTCCTACTTGTACCATTGTCCTTTCTGGCAGGAATCAGGGAACCTATAATTCTTCAGAGTCCTTCTCCATCCTAGCATATTCAATACAATATCAGGATCAACTCAAGTTCAAGAATCTGACTAAACAGAAATTATTTTCAAGCTAAGACTGTCATATTCCCCACATCAGCTTGGTATTTTTCACATCAGTTTGGAACATCTGATTAAATAAATGCTTTAGGGAATTGAGCAAATCCAGAACAGCACCTTGTGGAAACAGCCCAAGCAGTTTCTCTTTTTTTTCTTTTCTTTTTGCATCGTGTCATATGTAAGAAGGGTTGATCCTAATCCTTCCCAGAAACAAGCACCCCTTCAGCTCAGCACCTAAACTCCTACCAGCTGCGATGGAAATGGAGCAGAGTCGATGGGGCTGAGCCCCCAGGGAAATGTTCTCTCAGTAATCACTATGCGCACTCCTGGCATTGTAACGCTATCTTCAAATAATAAATAATAATCAAGCATATTCCCATCTACTCCTGACAACAGCATTCAGCATCAAGAAGGTACCCTGGGATGAATTGTGAGGTGGTTTTGGACATCTTTTTAAGGGTAGAATATCTTTCCTCTTCAGCTGCCCTAAATAAAGGCTGTCTCTGCATGGCATCTGGATGAGAAGCAGAACGCAGTCAATGATGAAGAAATTCTTCTGCTCTAAATCCCGGTAGAAATACCAGACTTTTCAAGGCAGCTGCACCTGCACAGCCACCACTGCTGCAACAAGCAGAAAGACTTTGGGTCTTGGCCAAGGTTTGGCTGATCAAGGAGTGTCACGTGGTCCTCAAAAGTCACAGCAATCCCTCTGCCATCCCTACCCAGCGCTGATAAACGGGACCCGGAGGTCTGGCAAACGTGTCTGTTTGGAGTGAAAAAGTGAATTGACACAGGCTGAAAATTCATTTGGAAAGGGTGGGGTGGGAAAACTGCAATTCAGTAAGTCAGTTGAGCCCTTTGCCATCTCGCTGGATGAAGCTCACAGCAGCAGGTCGTTTGACTTGCCCTCAGAAATTAGCTGAGGTTTAATTCTTGATTCGCAGCCATCTGCCCTGGGAATTGACTGGAGTTGTTAGAAAAGCCTGAGCAGGTGTAAAGGAGGTGACAGATTAAGAGAACAGCGAGACGTAAAGAGGTTCTTCTGGAAACCGCCAGGAAGCAATTAGGATGCAGGAATGATTTATTTAAAAGCATTTAAGCCAACAGGAGTGGCACATGCTGTTTGCAACAAGGCTTCCCTCTGAAAAGGAAACATTGCCTTGAAAAGCGTGGACATGAGGACCAGGAATCAAGCTGAGAAGATGGAATATTAACAGAATTTCACAGCCTTAGTTTGAGTATTGGGGGGGCGGGGGGGGGTGGGATTAAAAAAGAAGAGGAAATGTCCTGCAGAAAAAAACACAAGTGGATGATGTAAAAGCCTTTTTTAACCTGAGTTATAAGAAGTAGCGTCGGGCTTTCCAGGAGATAATTTTTGTTTATAATTAATCTAGGCACTCATGTAGCCCATCATATTATAATACACGAGAGCACTCCACAAGCAGCGATGAACTCCGCTGCCGGTGAGGGAAGCTGTTCATTAACTCGTTTGCAGACATGCTTTCATCTCCATGCTATGGACTAACTCCAGAGCAGCCCTAAAGACTTTGTGGTCTTTACCTGAACGTGAAGGTTGTGATTCAAGGAAACAGGTAGCAGAGATGGGAATTTGGTGTACGTCACCTTGGTCTCTCTGTAGTGTCATAATTTTAAGACTTGCCTTTACCTTGATGCTCTTCATTCGTAACATGCAATTTCTGGATTGACAGGTGCAATCATAGTTAGGCATCTATACGGCAGAAAATGCAATGTCAGAGTGAAAGGGTAAAGAGGTATTTTAAAAAAATAAGGTGATAATAAACATCTGTTCAGAAATGGTAAATGCAAAGGGAATACCAACCTCATTACAAGCCCTTTTCACCCAACAGTATTTCAGAGTGGCAACAAGAACTTCCTTGTATTTCAATTATCTTTGCAAATTCCCCTTTTCCTGTAGTTTTCTCCGTTTGCATTTGGGGTACAGGCCTAATTTTGGTCCTTTTCAAATCAAGGGAAGCAAGTTGGGACTGCAGGGCTGCCTTTTAAAGACACTGGGCTGCCACTCGGGCTGTGAATATCTGCTCTTTGGGTAATGCTAGCCTTGGCAGCAGTGGACAGGAGAAACTAGACTGGATTGAAAAGAGGCACCCAAAGTAATCCAAGCTCTCTTTCTTCTGCTTTTTTTTAAAGCACAATTAGGGAGAGAGAGAGACAGGTGTTCCTGGGGCATGTAAAAAGCTATTTGAAAGCACTGGGGGCCTGCATTAGCTGAAACTGCTTGTTTAAATAAGTGGCCAGAGCTTTCAACTCAGCTTCTGTGCTCCCTTTCGGATGTCCTTTTCTTCCCCACTCCCTCCCCTCTAATTTGAACAAGCAGGTTAATTTGGTGAAATCCCTGGCTGCATAAAACATATGCTGTGGCCCAGCCTGGGAAGGAGGTCTCCGCTTCTCCCTGAGACAGCAGCGTGCAGGGTATTGCTCAAAGCTGCGTGCTGCAGCAGGCAGACATTTAGTAGAGGTTCTCATTGTTCTCATGGGTTTTAGGATTTATAAGACCAGCCAAGGAGGATTTTTACCATTGCCCGGGCAGAATTCCTTGTTCCCTGGGTTCTGCTATTAATTCATCTCAGTGGTGATGGGGGGTTAATTCGAAAATGCAGTCTATGCCGAGTAGCATCTGCTTTTGAATGGTGCTGCTTAGGTCTGCTTCCAGCTCAGTCCAGTGGATGCTCATCTGAAATGATGTGCTATTAGGCTGGTGGGAAGGAACATGAAAACCAAAGGAGCAGCCCCTATTCCAGCTGAAACCCACCTCCTCGCTGTAGGAAACGCTGTCAGCCTCAGCTGAAACACTGCACTCAAAGACCACACCCTTCGGATTACTGCTGCCAGAATAATTTCATGACTAGGGAGTCCGTGCATGCTACTAATATGCTATTGAAATGTATGCATATAGGAAGGAACCCCACTACTGTTACAAATGCAATAACTCCTTGGGAAAAAGAGTCTGTGATCATTTGATTAAAGACCATTATCCCTCTGTGTGCTGAAAGGAAGCTGCATTATTGCACGTCCTACTTTATAATTGGTTTTCTGCATCCTTAAAATTCTCTTCTGACAGCTTTACTGGGGTTTACATTGGTTTACAACACTGATTTCTTAAGTCACTGTCAGATAATGAAGACATATATACTTACTGTATAACTTTATCTCTGCATGTTCATAGTGAACAATTTTAATTGTCAAAAAAATGCTGCGTATCTGTTAACTGTTGGATTACCGTGAGCACCCATGTGAGCACACTAGGAACCTGCCACTAAATGGGTGCCACCTGGATACAAATAAATAAGTCGTATTTCTCATCTCGAGAACAACAATATTGCACTAGTAAAACAAAAAAGGGACAGTTACTGAAAAAAATCCTGATTCCTGGACAAGACATTTTTTTTTTGGTCAAATATAATCTAGTAGTGGATTGTCAAAGTAATTAAGAAATTCAGACAGTAATCTCAATAGAAGATATTAGCAATAACTTTGAACAGTTATCAGTGGGTCTAGCCTCTCTTCAGAGATCATTGCCTGTGTTCTAGCAGTCTAAATTCATTGATTCTTCTTGATTTTGCCCTGAAAATACATATGACTGTCATACAATGGGGCACTTTAGACCCGAGCTGCTAATGCCACTAAGCCACATAAATGCCAGGAGGTTGACTTTCAAAACACCAGCCACAGGCCTGGTAATTCTTAAGGCTGGTACTTCTAGTGTTCAATGCAGTCACAAGATTTAAAAGCTCTCATTTTTCTTCTTAAAACTGACAAAAATTAAATCTGTGGGGTTCATTTATCTCTCCTTTACCCAGCTCTAGGAGGCTGCCATACAAACAGCTGTAAAATCTATATAGATAAACTTGCATGATGTAGGAATATGTAGGAATATAGAAATACAGAAATACAGGTATATTGGTATAAAGTTAGAATATGTTTATAGATATATAGATAAAAATATCTCTGGGCAAAGAAAGTAAGGAACAGGGGCAGCAAACTTCTCTGAATGCCAGGATCGGAGAGAACTCAACACCCCTTGCCTGTCTACAATGACAAGAAGCAGCCAAGGTGTGTAGGTAACATCAACACGGTTTTGCCTGGAGCCTGAGCTTAGCTGGGAAATTCTACCATTGAGCTGGGCAGTAAATGCTGACTCTTTCAGGGTTTCCACTCTTTTGGGGTGGAATAAATTTTGGGAAGTTGCTGACAGTGCTGAAGCTGAGCTTTTATTGGGCTGTACCGAGAAGATCTGAGGAAAGCAAAAGGGAAGAGCTGCCACAGGAATGAAATCCTATCCCGTGCAGTTGGTGACACTTTTGCCATTACTATCTGTGGAGACAGGATTGAATACACTGATTTATGAGGACCACTCCCCGCCTTAGGGACCCTCATTGCTGGCCAGATTGTGCACTGGGGTTCACGCTAGATAGCAAATTCCAGTGACAACATCGTCCTGGGGACTTCAGAGGCACCAAATAAACAGCAAGTCAAGGGGATAAAGAACAGTCTAGAGTTACTACAGATTATATTATTACTTAATTACATTAAGGGTAAGGAAGGTTTAGATGGAAATCTGTGAACGCTTCTTAGTAAGATCTAGCAGATTCTGGAAGGACCCTCGAGGGAGATGCTAGAAATAGAGCATCTGCAAATAAGAAAAATAATAAGGCTTCCTGGGTCAGAAGAAGTGCACAGGAGGATAAGAGACTCTGTAACTTGACTGTTAGCACACATGGCATGGAAGGGTGCAGGTGAGGTGAAAGCTCAAGCCCAACAGCAGGTTATTCGTTTTATGGGAAATGGTTCTAGGCGATAGTTACTCCTCGGGACTTGCCTGTTCTCCACAATGTTACGGTGCTGCCTGGTCTTCAGAGTTTTTTTTTTTTCCTGAAAAACCTACAAAACTATTTGCAAAGAGAAAAGATTAGAAATGTGTGCCATATTGTGAATCTGGAGGTTATGTTGACCCTGGAGGTGTTTTCTGGGTGCCAGCAAGTTTCTGATAACCAAGCAGAGCACAAAGCAGAACCTTAGAGCAGCTCTGGGCTGGACAGCCTTGTAGCAGGAAAAAAAAAGTAACAGAAAAAGCTGACTTCACTTTTTGCTGTGATTATGTGGGGCAGTCAGCACCGATTTTGAAAACTGCTTGATTTTTTTCCTAAAAATAGCCTTCCGGGTCACTTCTAATCAAGTCCAAATGGCCAAGTCTCTGCGGTAGTAATTCTCCTGTAAATAAAATTTGATGGAGATACCTTCAAAACCAACAGCCGAGCATTTAAACAAGTTGTCTCAAACTCGTTTCTGACTCCAGCCTTGTAAATCATTGCCAAATTTCACACAGCTTCACGGCCTAATCCTCTGAAGAGATATCTAATGCTGTGTAAATCTGTGTCAGGAGGACAACAGCACCTGTGGTGTGTTTCAGGGTGACATTTACGGCACTCTAAAGAAAATGGTAACCCGCTCAGATCTGAAGTCTGGTCTTGCAGGATTTGAACAGAATATCTTCTGCCTTGAGAGAACGAGGAGTTATAGGATGTGAGGGAGGAAGCATGCAGATGCACAAACCAAGGCAGTTTGAAGACCTTGAAAAGATCTGATTTTCAGACATTGTGGGCGAAGCTAGCAAAGAAGGGTGTTGGGTGCTCTGTATTTGATTAATATTCTTTTAAACCTCTACATTTGTTTTACTAATGAATGAGCTTCCCTTGGTATGTGAATGTATGGATCTTGGCTTCTATCACTGAGCATGCTATCATTGAGCTGTTTTTCTTATACCTCCAGCCTTTCTGGATGGGGAGCGCCAAGGCTTTGTGGGGTTAAGGCCTTTTTCTGCACCAAACTTTCCACCAAAGACAGAAATATGCGCCACAGTGTTACTCCTATCATGGTATCTCAATAATGCCAATTATATTACAGTTTTAAGATGATTTACTTGAATGGCTTTAGTATGTGACTGTGCTGTGCTTTTGCTTACTACTATTAGACAAATCCTTCGGCCCTTTCTCCTTATTTAGGTAACATTAAGTCAATGGGGAGAGTGAATGAAAGGAGGAGGCTTTGGACTGTATGTTAATGCAACTTCAGAGTACAGAATGAAATCAAGGCTGGTAAGAAATAGGGAAGACAGAAAATGGGTGCTGCCTCAGTTTGGAAGCATTTAAGATGAGTTTAAGACAGTTTCGAAATCAAATCCAGATTTTCATCTTTAACTGTGAGCACTGACTGAGCAGGATTTAAGTGAAAGAAGCATTACTAGCAAATATATGTCAAACCTGTAGCATCACTTACTCTAAAATAACTTCTTCAGCACGAACATGTCATGGGTTCAGATCTGCTTTCTTAGAGATGGAAACAAAGGCTTCACTGGTGATTTTTGCCTCCCCAGTGTCTAAGGGTCCTAAGATATCAGACCTTGAATCCAGTCTCCCTGTGAACTCTGATGTTTTTATAGCACACCACCACTAAAATGCAGAAGTGTTTATTAAGACCTTCCTTCCGTGTCAGCCGCTGGGTCTGTACACAGGGGGTGAGATTGTGTCACACCTTGTTAAAGAGTGACATGTTAAAGCATGACAGTCAGCCTCTGTGCCATTTCATCGTCCGCAGATCTGGGCTGTCTTATCCCGGCAGTTATCCAGCCCACTGCATCCAGCCCAGGCTTGGTGTCCCTGAGACCTCCTGCCCTCAGGCTCGCTGTCACCCACATGCCACAATAAAGCCATCGATAGGTAAATAATTTAACAAATTGAGCAAGTTTTACGAAGATGCTTAGCTGTGCAGACAGCGCTGGTACATAAGTGAAGGCATATTCAGGAGAAAGGTTGCTCCACAGAGCACGCTAGCTTGCGACTTAGGGGAGCAGGCTTGTCTTATCCTGCTTTATCACAAAACCCATGGGTGATGCTGGGCTGGTCAGCCAGCAGTGGGTTTCAGAGGAAAAATCATCCCATCCTAAAATGAAAAGGAAGGTTTCCCACCAGACCTGTCTGTCTTCATGGGGGAGCCTAGAGTTTCCTTTTACATTAAGCACCTATTTTATATATAGTGTAGAATAACCCCTGTGTTCAGACTTCGCTTCTATCTTTAAAATGGCAATAAAGCGCATGCCTTCCAGGTAAGCTTTGCACACTCACATTGGTGAGTGTGAGACAATCTGATACCACGATGACTGGGGCTGTGAAAACAGCTAAAGGGAACTGTGATGAGCAATATGCATAGGTCTCTCTCTTCTAAGAAAAGAATATTATATAATATGTGAGGATTAAATCTGGTTCCTTTTTTAATCCACGCAAATTGGCATGATACCTATGGCATTGGAGAGCTGTTTGTTTCTCACTCCCTAAATTGTCAGGCCATGAACGCTGACTTGAGCATGCAAAACCCAGTTGCTCCACATGTTCGTTAATCTGACCTGTAATCTCCACTGCCGTTCAGTTCATCCAGATTCCAGTCCCGTGCCTGATAGCATCCACATTTCTGACCAGCTGGACACTATAAAAGCTCTGAGAATACGAAGAGCATTGGAACCCCTCTGTGCTGTCTCCAGTTACGGAAATCATAGAATCATTTAGGTTGGAAAAGACCTTTACGATCATCAAATCCAACCGTAAACCTAACCCTGCTAAATTCACCACTAAACCGTGTCCTTAAGCACCTCATCCACACGGCTTTTAAATACCTCCAGGGATTGTGACTCAACCACCTCCCTGGGCAGCCTGTTCCAGTGTCTGACAACACTTTCAGTGATATAGTTTATAGTTTATTTCAAAGAAATAGTCTTTGAGAGGTATGAACCTCAATGTTAAGTGCCTGTCAAGTTTCTTTCTCCCTTAGAGGCTGTGTAGAAACCAGAAAAAGTGAAAAACTGCAGAATCAAAGAGTCATGCACATCATTCTTTTAGAGTCTATGGTATAAAGTCATGTCTATCAGCAATCTAGAAGACTTGTTTCTAATCAGTAAGTTTAAGATTGGTGATTGAATGGTAATGCTAAAATCTTTTATCTCTGCTGGAAATCGTTAGATCTTACAGGTGCTTTCATCCAGAAAGCCCTAAATTATAACACTTATGTGACTCATCATATTTTCAATAGTGGAAGATACACACACCTTGAGCAGTGTACAGAAAACCTACAGCACAGGCGTCACAGAGTGGTGGTTTTGTAATGGTGATCTCCTTTCTCATCCACTTTGTGCAAGCTGACGTTAAGAGGATTCCTGTGTGCCTAGCTAAAAGAAACCTGACTTCTTTGAAAGTCTGTATATCTATACATTTTAAAGTGGAAACAAAGGCTTTGTGAGTTGGTAAGAGTTCTGTATATGTGTGAATGTAGAAACCTCCTTTTTTCTGTGTTGGTCTAATTTAATGGTTTCCATTTAAGGTTGCTCCCCCCCCGCCCCCACTGTTCCAGCTGTTTCCAACTAACCAGCTGTTTCTTTTCAGGAAGGAAAGTCAGAAGAGAAGGAAAATGGCAGGACTGTACTAACAGATTGGGTTTTTGCTTTGTGTCTCCATTCAGGTCTCTTTAATAAGCCTTGTAGCCAATACACTTGGATACTCCGAGATGGGTCCTATTAAATCCCTCAGGACCCTCCGAGCCCTGCGACCGTTAAGAGCATTGTCACGATTCGAAGGGATGAGGGTAAGAACAGATAAAGCATCGATCAAAGCTCAACTGTGTGACATCAAGCATGTAGCAGGGAACAGTTGCACATGGTTTTGCGTTCATTTTTTCTGCCAAAGGAAATGAATGATAATGCTGCATCAAAACAACAAAATCAGAAATCCCTCCTTTGTCTTGATTGCAACTGTATCATTACAGCTTTATCCTCTGGTGGATTTAATGATAAACTCATCCCACTGCCTAACTTGTCATATTGCACTTTAAAAAACAGCTTTTCGGCCAAGGAAGCATCTGGCTATCAATTACCTCTCAATTATAAGGCATATCAGGGGAATAACCAAGCTACAAGTTTGCTCCCTGCTTTTGATATGTGTTAAAATGAGACTGACTGCGAAAGTTCTTAAGGACTTTTTCACTAATAATTAAAGCAAAAATTAGAAATGCTAAAGATAGGGAAAGCAAATGAATGATTATATAAAATCTTTCCTTTGAACAGATTGCAGTTTTAATATGGAATGTCAGGATTAACATTAAAACCATGTAGCTTGTGTTTGTTGCTCCATCTTGTGCATCCATCTCTTTTCCTTCTGCATTCCTTTGCCGGTGTGGCTATATCCACACAGCATACCTGTTTATTTGTTAATCCTACCTGCTACACTAATCAATTGTTGTCTAGATAAGCACTTTATTTAACTCCATGCACCATGCATGAGTTGCAGATGATGAGAACTGTGTTCTGTATCAGCTCAGGGTACTGCTAATCTTGCAGATTGCATAGTAAGATAAAGCAAATCTGTGACAAAATTACACGTAAAACAACTTACACTGTCTGATGATCCCAAATCTCTCTACCAGGCCAAAGAAAATGCTACAGCTTTCGTACTGAGGTATATTCAGGGTAAAGCTTTCCCGCAGACAAAATTTTGGTCTGAATCATCGGTGACTAAAATGTGTAGTTCATGCCCTGGGCTCCTAGCAATTAACGGTTCTCATCGCAATACCCTTGCAGTAAGACAGACTGAAGGCTAGAGATGCTAATGACCGAGACAACCCGGGAGATATGGTGATTGATAGATCAATTTATGAAAATCTTGTACCCATACTTTGCCTGTTCTGTGGATGACCGGAACTGGGGATCTATGTCTTTGTCCTACAAACCTTGTGATTATCTAAATCCCATTATTTTTGTGGATGAAGATCAGACAAATCTAGTTGCAGACCACTTTCCTCTGTGTTAGTACTAAGACAAAAAGATTCAAGAGGGTCTATTCATCTGGGCATCCAAACCTGAATTGCTTTGTTTACCACACACTTTTCAGCAAACACAGGCAATATTTTAAAGGTTATTCACAAAATAAAACAAAAGCAAACTGCAGATCCTCAGCTGGCACAAAGTCGTGTTGCACTACTGACGTTAATTAAAGCTCTCACTCCTATGTCATCTGATGACCTCATTCCAAGTCTTTATTAAACATATGCAAATTGAGCAAACGTTGATATCAGCAAAATCTGCACTCGTTTAACTACCAGAATGATCTGTGCACGGGCTCTCTAACATAATTTTAAATCTGGCTTGTGAAGGCTTAGCTTCTACTGGTGGCTTTGCGAGTTCAGGTGAAACCCCTTTAACATAGTCTAAGCTGACATAAGAATGTTCACTCATGACTTTGCATCAGTTTAACTAAATTGGATTCAAACCTGAAAAGAAGTGGGAAGACTAGCCCAAAGTGTCGGAAAAGGGAGCCTGAAATAGGAAAGAAATAACGTGACGAAGTTCACATCTCTACCGAGGGGCTTTCTGAGGACAGCAAGAGGTTGGCTTGGTGGAGATCATATGTAGCGTATACACACAGATCAGCCGAGCAAGTGCTCTTCATAGCATGCCCCTGATCCCTGACTCAACATCCCTTTTCTTCCTTGTACCATTGCTGCAGCTGAAATATATTCAGTCTTCCCGAGCTATCAGAGGTAGTGAATTAGCTTATAAACTATGATAAAGTGTAATTGAGAATACGTGCTATTGGAAAATCAAATCATTTTATTTTTAGTTTGTCTAACCACGCTTAACATGACTAGGGACAGTTAGACCTTTCATTATTAGGAGTTCATATGCTCCAGAATGCACAGGAAAATTGCTAGCACGGTGGTGGATTAAATGATGATAATGTTGAGAAGCAAACACTGACAGTAAGAAAATAATAATAGTTTGCTCTATTATAATATCTTTTTCTTGAATAACTGAAAGATTTCTGCATGGCTAGAACAGGAACAGGAAAGTTCTCATTTATACTGCAGTGAGAGACTTATTTCATTGATGCTGTACCTAAATTTTGGAAACAAGTGGTCCTGAGGCCAAGGCATAGAGTAACACTTGGATGGCCAAGAGGGCCTGTTACCATCAGAGTTCAGTCCTTCCCCTGTCTTCAAACAGGCTGGGACCTGTCTGAGTTTGACACAAGTCTCAGCAGCTCCCATCCCATGAGAGGTCTGTAAAATAAGGTTGAGCTGTTGCTATCTTGCTCCTCTGTCCCCAAAAAAGACCCAGTAAGACCACTATCCCACTTGACAGCTACTGCAGACCCTGGGGGTGTCATGCATGTGCCACCACCCTGCATCACCCACTGCTTTCCATGCTATATTAGAGCCCAGCATAAATTAACTTAGGTCTGCCTGTCCCAAGTCATCAAGTCTCCTCATTTGTTGTCCGTCAGGGAGTTATTTCAGAGGTGCCACTTCCCTCTAAGTTTCTTCCCAGCAAGGGAGGTTATTGCAGTATTTTAAAAGGGTGAGTGGGATGATGATAGACCATTTAATGTGAAGATGATACTAGGCAAAGTCATGGTGAGGCTGCTACAAGATACACGCAGGAAAGAAATAGCATAATTAATGCTAGTTAGCATGATTTCATGGGAATAGTTCTTGTAAAACCGATATGGTCGTTTGATTTGATTACAAATTATGCTGATGACGGTAACTGCACTGATATAATATCCTTAGATTTCAGAGAGGAATCTGATACCATGGGACATTGTGATGAAAACACGAGCTTTGTACCAAGCCAAGTAAACATATTTTAAATTAATTTAAAATGGCGATGGATCTCGAAAAGTAATTGTAAACAGTGATGACACTGTAAATTCGGTGATGAGTGTCTCAGGGTGAGGAATCCTTCAGAATAAGAACTGTCCTTAATCTGGACTTTAACAGCATCTGGAAAAAAACAGAAAATCTTTGCTGACAACACACAAAGTGAGCGGAGTAGTAAGTGATATTACGGATAAGGGAATTATACTGACTGATCTGGATCACAGTGAAAAACAGATCAATGGTACAACATGCTTTTTAATAAAACCACATATATCGTACACCTTGGGAGGAGGAAAGTAGGTCACTCTGGGGCACGTTTCTTGGAAAACAGCGGCTGAGAAGGACTTTGGGACCGGGATGACTGTTCGACAGGACACAAGCTTCTGGGCAGGTCCAGTAAATGAGGTGACTAATACAATCCCTCAATATGCAGGGAAATAACCGAGCAAGCAGAGGGAGAAGGCAATGTTTCAATACTGGAATTCCACCGAACTGCTGGAAATGGGGTGTTAAAAATGGGGAAGTTTCTGCAGCATGATTAGAAATCTGAAGGAATGATGACAGTTAGAAAGAAGCTCTGTTTTTTTAATTACCCAAAACAATGTTCAGTGGCAACTCACCCGTAGTGAAGACAGGGATGATAGGAGAAGATGTCTAACAGCAGATGACTAGTGCCTCAAGTTCAACAAATTCAACCTAAAAATACAGCACCTGTTTCTAACAGGTGGGGGCAAAGGACACCAGGAATAGATTATCTAATAATAAAATTTTTGTCCATTATTTGAAATCCTGACACTGTAAATTAGATGTCTTTGCAAAAGGTGTGCCCAGGCTTGGATAGGAGTTAAAGTCTGGGCCCGAAATTACTGCAGGAAGTCTGGCGGGCTCTGCTGTGGCAAAGGGAGGATTAGCGCACAGTGCAAGTTTATTTCTGGATTTAAAATTTGAATCAGCTTTGGCTGAAAAGGTGGCCCATGAGAGCAGGAGAGCTGGGCCACCAAATCTATAGCTGGACCCCAAGCTGTAGATTTGCCCACTGTGGCTTAGGGCAGAGGGTGGCTCAGTTTCTAGGCTATCCCTAAAGAAGTCACCTGGAAGGTGGGTTCACCTATATTTCCTATTGATGGAAACCAAGAGGTATGAAACCTTTTCTTATACATGGCTATATATGTTGCTGTTCCTAGATGCAACGGTAATTCGGCCCTTTCCATGTCAAGGTCTGCAGCTGAACTTTTAACATAAATTTATGACAACAACTCGCCTTTATGTATTCAGGTCTTTAAGTCCTCTCACTTGTCCTGGTGCAAATCAGAAGTGCTTCCAGCAGACCAAATGGCATCACGCTGGTGTAAGAGTAGAAGCAGCGAGAGAAGAATGAAACCCCCTGTTAATAATTCATTCGCAGAGGTGTTACAGGATTTGTTCCAGCCTCATGTCGTGTTTTGTTATCTACAAGCCATTGAACATAATTCAGCAGAAGGAAAAAAGCAGGATGCAGGCATGGCCCTCACTTGCACTACTGAAACCTGGATGTCTGTGTCCTGTCACAGGGTTTGCGGGTGGGAGCTGGGTTCAGCAGCATATGTAATATAAGTGCAGTGGTTTTGTGCTGGCATGGATTAAAATTGAACAAAAATATTGTCCTACACAGCAGCACATGAAAGCTGCTTTGACAACAGCTGAGGCTATATCCAAATAAGCCCTTGATTTAGAAATTATTTGGCATTTTGGTTAACACAGTAAATTTGGTCTTAAAACAATGAAGTTAGAAATTGATTAACATCTAAAACTGAAAGACAAAATTAGCAAAAAAAAAAAAGAAATTGAAAAGTCATCAGGAATGGGCCTGTACAGAAAAAAAAATTGGTCAAGCAGCTTTTCCTGTGTGAAAATTAGCTTCATTCATAAATGCACAAAATATAAATCTGGGTTTTGAAAGATCTACATAATTTTGTATTGTATATTGTAGATGAAGCTGCTGCTATACATGCATGAAAACCATTTTACTCTTCCGGGTATTTTTCCTTCCTCAGCAGTGCAAAAATAATGGGGAAACAAATATTACATTATTAGCTTGTCAGAAAATTGGACACTAATACAAGAGGAAAACAAGAGCTGACATTTCCCATAATCAGATTCACAATTGAATAAAATTAAATTTTTATGGATCAATATCACCTTGTCTCAGTTTCAGAAATGTAGATGGAGAAGAGGAAGAGCTTAGTGTCTGCCCATCAGATTTTAATCTCCAAAGCACAAGACAGAGATGGAGACAAATTCTTGTAGTGGGGCTGCTGTCAGGCAGCTTTGCCTGGACCATGCAATGGCAGCATCTCCAAAAGCTGTGAACATGGAGAAACCTTGCTGACATAGGAAGGGGAAAAGTACATTTTGTGACAGTGTGCTTCCCCCAGAAAATGTATGGTTTTACACAGAGGTTTACAGCCCTGCCTGGGTTGCTGCGTAGGAGCTTTACAGCATGTCACAGGAAAAAATAATGCATATTTTGTTAAATTAGAATGGTTTCACTGTTTTAATCATGCATACTGATCAGACAAGGAAAGTTGGCTTAGCACAGTATGTCGCAATCAGTTCTTATTTAAATAAGCAAAATTTATCACAGCTAGAGTTCACATCCCAAAGACTATGGAGGCCTGAGTTAGTAAAAGATTTCAGAAAACTTTTTTGGTCTATTTGGAGACACTGTGATGTACCCCAGCCATTTCCAATTAATCATGTGATTATTAGAGATCTTTTAACTGAAGTGTATTATCCAGTAGGATCTGAGAGGTCATGATGACTGCTCCTGAATGGAAAGATTCCTCTTGAAAAAACATCAACCCATGGGTGGGATGCTCTTCAATTACAAAAAGAAAAAAATAATCATGTGTGAAGCCTTTAATGGTGGTCTGGCTCCTTAAGCAGTGTTTGTAGTTATCCACCTGTCACCATGTGAGGGTTCAGCCTAGTTAATGAAGGGCACACAACAGCTTGTTAGCGAAATGTCTATGTAAGTGCTGACATTAATTCTGGGTTTTTTCTCCTGTTTCACCTAAGGTGGTGGTCAATGCCCTCGTGGGAGCAATCCCTTCCATCATGAATGTTCTGCTCGTCTGCCTCATCTTCTGGCTTATCTTTAGCATCATGGGAGTGAACCTGTTTGCTGGGAAATTTGGGAAGTGCATTAATAAAACAGAAGGAGATATGCCTTTAGACTCTAAAATTATTAACAACATGAGTGACTGTATACTCTATAACGTGTCAGGCACATTCTACTGGACAAAAGTTAAAGTTAACTTCGATAATGTTGGTGCTGGGTACCTGGCTCTGCTACAAGTGGTAAGTGTGACTACCAGAAACTGAACTAACCGGCAAATGTTGCTTGTTCCCATTGAAACCATAAGATTAAAGGCTCGGATTAACCTCTATGCTTTTCTGGGTTTTTCAGCCTTACCTGTCAGGAGAATGCCTTTCCTCGAGTGTAAATGAGTTGTATTTGGCGTATTAATTTGGCTTAGAGATATTTATGGCAGCTTCTGGTTTTAATTTGAGTTTCTGGTGCATCACTAATGTAGTCCTCTGGGAGGTGATTGTACTATTGAGGTGAATTACAGACCATTTTGTCAATATTGTAATCCAGAGCCAAGTTCTGTTCCAGAAAAAAAAATTCATGGTCCAGGAAGGACTGTTCATGCAGACAGAGTGCACTGGCCTTCCTGAACTGCCAGGGACTTCACTATAACCTGCTGGGAAAAAATTAAGTTACAGTACCTTCAGTTACTCAGCTGAAGTTATTGTGTAATGCTGGAGTCACAGAGGAATCTTAATTTACAGTCCTCTGCTCACCTTCCATGGAGATGTTCAAGAAGGACACTGGTGCCTCTCATTCTGGTTCCTCACCTCATTTCCACCTGCTAAACATAATGAGTCAGAACCTAACTATGAAACCTGGTGGTGACCAGATTGCTGTAACTCCACACAGCCTGGTCTCTCTGGAAAGGCGACGAGACCATATCAGAGAAGAGACTGTTGAGATTCAGAGATGATGGCTGTATTTGATCTATAAAGACAGAAGTAAGCCACTTTTACAACCTTTTTCAGCAGCAAATGTAAAACATGGATAAGCGGGTTGTATGCACAGAGATTTACTGTGTTGTGACGCAGTACAACCTAATGGATAGAGCCATAGGAGACTCCATCTTCTTGTCCAGGCTCTGCTGCTGGACTGCTCAGTGATTTGAGACAAATCGCTTTGTGTTTCAATTCCGTGGGGCCCTCACGTGAAACAGTGGTAATGATACTTATTTCTGTTGTTCCTAATTTGCTCTGAAGCCTAGTGATGACAAGGGCTGGATACACATTAGGAGTGTTTGTTGTGTTGCATTTTATGTACGCAGAGTGAAACATGTCCCTCCTATACCCTTGGACAGGAAGGTTACTGTGTTGAAGCACCTGTGACAGCATTCCTTGCTTCTAGGATAAAAACTTGCATGCTGGGAGCTCAATTCAGTTGTCACACATAGACATCCAGCCTTTGCAACGTGGTAGGGTACTGCCCTGGGCCCCCACCTGCGCTTCCAAGAGGGCATGAGCCTCTCCCACAGGTCCCCCATCAGCCCTTCTCTTTCCTGTGATGCAGATTTGCTTTCTCCCAGGTCTTTTTTTCTCTGTCACAGGTGCATGAAATAGCTCCATGAAGTAGATTTCCTTTCTTATAGAAATGCTTACCCTTACATGCTCTGTTCCTGGGACACATACACTTGAGTTTGAGCTTTTCTGACCGCTGTCCATTGAGCCTTTGCTTTCATACCCTCTGGAAAGCAGAAAGGTTAGAATGGGCACAACCACTTTTGGTTCTTCCCATGACATAAAGCTGAACTTGCTGAGAGCAAGAGCTTTTATCTTTTGCATGTAATTATGATATTCAGCTCACCCATGCAGGGTAGATTAATTCACTTTGAACGTCTTTAATTAGATTTTCCGTTCTATATAGTTCTTTCTTTGTCTTTTATTTAAACACCCAATCTAGCTGAGCAAAAATTCCCAGGTTTAAAATATTGTGCCTTACCTGAAGCTTCTAATCTCTTCCATGACTGCATAACAGTTGCCTAGTTTGTTTGGTGAAAAACTTCATCAGAGTAGTAGTTTTTCCTTCACCATTTCTTTTATGAGACTCAGTCTCCAGCTTTCTGAAAATCTGCAACTTTTCACAAATTGGCATTGCCTAAGAAGTATTTGAAGCAGTCTCTTCTATTTTTCTGCAGTATCAGTTCCTGGGCACTTGGCACTGGTGATACTGGTTGCATTCAGCAGGTCGGACTGCCTTCTGTTGGGCTCAGTGATGGCAGCAAAAGCATAACTGGTCATAAGGTGGATCTCGGCACATTTATGAAGGAATGGTCTAGTACTGCTGTTTTCCAGCTGAAAACGGACTTGATGACTCTTCAGGTTTCTTTCAAAACTGTGGTCCTGTATTGGGTAACAGAGGAGTAGGTTTTCCACTTGCAGAAGTACAAAAGAAGTGCCATAAATGTGCAGCCTGTGCAGGATGGACAAGCTGATTATGGCAGGAAATGAGGGAGCCCTAAAACCTCTCTCAGCTTCTATGGCAGATGCTGGCTCCTTCCAGGAGGAAGGGCAGGAGCCAGATGTCATCATGGGATTGATTTTAACTTTCATCCTGGACCTGGAGCTCTTACGTCTGCTGCTAATGACAGTCTTAGGCAATAAGTGTAGAGATGACACCCACAGAGAAGGGACCCAAACATCTGGATCTCCTTTGCCAGACTCCAGCCAAGGAGTGTCTGTTACAGGTGCTCCTTGCCAAATATCCTCCATATGGAGTGGCATTTCATGAGCAAACTACCGCAGGAACTGCAGGGGATCAGTTAACAGCTCAGCTCTCCTAAAGAGACAGACACTTCCATGCATCTTTGTGCGGGCTGAGACAGTGCGTAGCGATGATGAGATAAGCATTTCGGTTACAACCCTCCAGGGTCCAAAATACGAGCTTTTAAGTGGGCCTTGTCTTTTGACTGTTGACATTTTCAGCTACTGCAACACACTCTTTAAATGACTCTGGAGTTACCTTTGGATGCCTGAATGTGTCTGAAAATCCAAATGGAAATACGTAAAACAAATCTGTCTGCCTAATGTTCTGTCTTCACTTCTACAGCATCCTTGAAAGAAATGAGAAGTTGCTACTACGGAAATTTTAAGGCTTACTGCTATCCAGCGACAAACTTTCTGACAATGTGGTTGAGAACTGCATGAAACTTTCCCCAAATATCCTTTGCTCTTTTCCTACCTTGTTTAGGATCCATCATGTTGTTCTGAAGATGCCACTTTGCATTAATGAGTTCGAGAAAACATTCATGTGAAGTGCTCAGTCAAGTTTCAAGCTTCTCCAACTAACAAATGCGCTGTCTTACAACAGATTAAAAAAATAGGGGGTAGTCTCTGCTCACTCTACAAGCAAGAGAAATGCCTCATTCACAGTGAGGAAAAGATCTTTATTATCACGAGTTTTTAATTTACAAGAAGGATGATTCACTCTTCTGGGGATTCAACACCCTTAACACCCTAATCTATTAGAAGAAAATTATTGTACAACCCAGTGCTTCAGTAATGCTTTTTCTGTATTCCCAGAACTGCTTTGCAGATCAGAGCACCTATGTTCTATAAATCTGTATTTGAGCTGAAGAAAGAAATATCTTAAATTTCCAGTAGCAGTTTTGCATTTCCCTTGCAGAATCCTTCCCTTCATGTTATGATTATCTCCACATACTTTTTTGCAATGTATCTTGAAATTTCAGCAACATATTGAAGAACACCGAGAAAACAAGTGGTCTCTCATGTGGCATCTGGCTTGCTTGGAAAAGTTCTCCTTAGACAGGAACAGACTTACATCTAATATGTCCTACAACTCTTTGTCACTCTGGGACTCCAGATAAGGAATGGAAAGATAACAGAAGCACTCCTAGACCACTACAGCAATCAGGAGCTGTAGAGTTAAATCAACCCCTCACGCCAGCTTCGAAGTCATGGCTGAGCTCGTAAATCAGCTACAAAATGGTCATGAGACAGCGGCATGTGTCTAAAGTTACTGAGTTACATGATCTCCTGCACTTCTGTAAACTGTAATGCTAGATTCTACTTTCACTGTGGATGCAAAATGTGCAAAAAATCAGTGTGCTTCTGAAGAAACCACAAATTGGTGCACCAGAGTAGATTTCTCTATGTGTCCAAAGATGAGGAGTAAGCAGTATTTCCATGAGGAATTACTGGTGGAAGGGGAGCAGAGGCAGTGCCCTTGGAGCCTGCGTAGCCCAGCTCAGTGCAGACCCCTGGGGTGCTCTGGTGGGTCCAATGCTCGGTGGTGTCCTCCCAGCAAATCGTCTTAATGCAAAATAAACATAAAACAAATGTTTGGTATAAAATTGCTGCTATGATAAAATTGAACAAACTGAAAAATTCAACAGAGAAGCCAGCAGAGAATGGAGCTGGCATAGCCAACTTAAATACTTGTGGCTGTACTGTTGGTCACTCTGCTTTAGCTTTAAGAAGTTTCCCTCACCAATAGTAATGCTTAAAGAAAGAGTTCAGAAACATGAAGACCAGTATTTCTGCCATCAAAAGCAGCCATTTTTATTGCACTATTGCAGTCCTTTTCCAGAAAACAAATCGCCCTTGCAGATTTAAAGGCTTGTTTTATTTTAAGGCACCATTTGGTTATACAACAAATGGTTTGAGGGCAGCTAGTGCCATCCCACCTATCCTCCTCCCCACTGATTTACTGCATTGCAGCTCTAACCACCAGTCAAATAACAAAATGTAATCCCATCCCAAGATGAGTTTATCGGTAGATAATCTCATCACATGACAGTTTCAGTAGAAAATGGTGTTTCTCTGGATAGCTTCCAGGAAGGATAATATCACAAACACTCCCATGAAGATTTTGTCACTTCCTTATCCAGCGTGTAAGTGGTTACTAATTCCAGATAAATAATTTCTTTTCCCCGTGTTATATTTCTTTCATTCTCAGTATCTTTTACCCTCTGCAGTTGAAGTGTCTAGGGAAGGTTTCCAGAAGCCCCGTGGACTTTTAATTCTCTTACTTCTGGACAACTGGGAAAACCAGAAAACACAGTACTTCACTCTCTTAATATTTATTTTTGTCAGATCACTTCATCATCTGTTATCGCTATAAACCACTGTGCCTTGCAATAGAGTCTCTTGTGTCTGTGGTACATATCGAGGGGTAAAATAGCTACTCAAGAGAAAAGATTTCCTCCCAAGTGGGAGAAAAGTACAGGCTAAGATCATATCGTTTTGTTGCACAGGGAAAAGGATTTCTTGTTTTATCCTGTCCACCCTTCCTGAACGGCACTTTGAGCTGGAGGCTGCATGCGACTGTAATGACACCAGAAAATCCTTCATCAGATTAGAAGGAGAACAGCAAAAAGGGAAAATATCAGAACAGTTAAGGAGGATCAGTGTGACAGCTTCAAATAATTATTTGTTTCAATAAAACTGCTCATCATTCCTGTAAACACTTTACAACTGAAGTGTTTTCTAACACACAGTACCATGGAACAGATTTTCCAAAGGGTTCTGCTTTTGCGGGCGTAATCTCTTTTAATCAGTAGATAAAAATGAATGCAACCTTTCAAATATTATTTTATATATACTTTCATGAGAAAGATAGTTGACCTCTTGTACATTTTCCTTTGGCTCAGTAGCGTTCAGAGGGAAAAGGGAAGGCAGCATTACCTCCAGGATTTAAGTTAATAATAGAGAGTGTATAACGGAGCATTTCTAAAACTACTGGATGTACCAAGCTCAACACAAATGCCTCGGTTCCTCCTGGGAACCACTGGCCAAATTCCTATTAGCATTATCTGGAATTGCGTGCCTGCACACCACGGAGAAAATTCAACCTAAGTGACAGTAGGATTCAAAAAAATATTGGGCGTGGATCTTTCATGCATGCTAGTGTAAATCCGATTAAATCAATAAGTCTAAAAATGCCTCATTATCTGATCACACTGATTTTAAATCCAGGGTAAGTCTAAATGGGTCAGATGTCAAATGAGAAACAACTCCAGAGGACTAACATAAAGGTAATGTGGCTTAGGCCAGAGTCAGACCTAATGCCAGGTATGTTTGGCATCAGGCTGTGTCTAATGAGAGGCATATATTGATAGCAGAGAGTCATGTTTTTGCTACAGAACAGTAAAAAACACTTCTGCATGTTTCTCCTAGGAATATTGTCACTGCCCTTTCTCCACTGCAGGTTCCAGTAACAGGCACTGACTTCTGCAGAGTCCCTCCTTGCTTAAACAATTAAAAAAAATAATTAGAAACCCTGATTTACGGAAAGAAAATCTGGACAGTAAAGCAGATGGAGTTTCCAGGGGCAGGCTCACAGCAGGTGCTGATGGCCTTTGCTCCTTTCAAGTCAGCTGTGATTTATGTGTCTCCCTGGGCTTTGACGTTGCCTTGATTTACCCCATTTTAGAAGAGGGCAGAATCCAAGCTTCAGTGGGATCCTACAACGTAGTCGCTGCCCATCAGTCTGAACAAGCAAACTGGATGGGACCCATCTCACCCGGCCCAAGACCTGTGCAGGACAGCACTCCGACTTGTCCTATGTAGCCATATCTCCTCATTGCTTGAATTTCTTAAGGTCAAAACTTCCAAAGAATCAATTGTTATGTTTTCTGTCCTTTTTAAAATCTCTTTTAAAAAACCCTGTTTTATCCCTACAACTGCAGAAAATCAGAAAACATGAATGAGAGAATCCAGGAGAAAACCATTCTGGAATGATTTTAAATGTCTAAATGAACATAAACTCATGGATACATATTGCTTTAAAGGAGAGGCAATTCATTAACTGTGAAGAACATGCTCAACATTGCATTTTGAAAACTCATCACAGAGGTGATACCATCATTTCAAGATGTGCTTATTTAATATGCTTAATTACGTATTTTGTGGGGTTTTTTTCAGGCCACATTTAAAGGTTGGATGGACATTATGTATGCAGCAGTGGATTCACGGGAGGTAGGTCACTACAAGGAAATTAATAATTTCCTTTTCCATTGACTTTTACACCATTCATGGTGTTTAACAACAACAACAACAACAACAAAATACATGCAGGTTGCCAGTCCCTGTCTTACTCTGGTTGAGACGGCTGCACACCTTCATTTTTAGCAGCTGGTACTGAAACATCATGACCCTGAGATTAAAAGCAGTGCAGCCCTCAGTTCTACACAACTGATTTATCTATTTGTACTGCAAAACTCCCAGCACAGAGAGGCACCTCCAGAGTGAGACTGAGTCTACCAAAAATTGTCCTCTCTGTTTCTTCCACTCTCCCTGTTGACTGCCATATTTTCCAAGGATCTAACTTCTGATAATAGAACCTCTTTAAAATCTCTGGGTTTAAATTACATTCTCCTGTAACCCACATACTCAACCCTCCTTATATCTTCACCTTGAGCAAGTTTCTTCTCTGCAACCAGCAGGTCCACTCAAGGAGGGTGGAGGAGCTCCTGGCAGGGAAAGAGGCTGGAGTGAACCTCCAGCTCTGACCTGAGACGTGCTGGAGCTCTGGGTGCTGGTAACTCCCCAGTTCTTAGCTGCATCCTGTTCAGCTTTCAGGTTTCCTAAAAAAAAAAAAAAAAAAAAGAAAAAAAAAGAAAAAAGGCATTTCCCTTGCTAGATCACATGTGGTTTGTTTATTTTTTATTGAAGGACCTGTTGTCTCCTTTCCCTCTTAATAATATTAAAGGAACAAGATTACACTTACTGTTAATTTTTGAGGTAGCTATCTGCTACTGGGAATTTGACAGCCTGAACTGAGGAACAGGGAGTTGAGCCCTAAATGGAGGAATAAGGGGTGGAAAAACCTCATGGCATCGTAGGGGCAGAGAAGTACCTTTGCATAACTTAGTTCATTATGTTGATTTATTCTTGTACTACATGTACAGATGCGTGTATCCTCCCTGCTGCTGAATTAAATGTACGGGTTACACGTGAGAAAATATGGCATTTAGGGAAATGCAAGCTTCTGGCAACTTGGTTAGGTATCTGGAGCTGGTGGGCCAAATCTGAGCATTTTTGCCGAGTGTGGTACATGTGATTTGAGGCTATTGAGCTGCGTTGCTCAGTCCTTCAGCAAGAGATCTTATTCATTTTCACCCTTCATAAAAGAAAAATTGTACTTCTAAATACACTGACTCTCAATACAGTGTTTTTAAGCAGCATTTAATTATACTGCGATCATACTTCTGCATTTTATAAGTACCATCAGTTCATATAAGATTAGGGATAATCTGAAAATTGATTCTTTTCCCCTTCTGGGTTCAGACTGAGGAGATTTATAGGATTTATTCTGAAGTTACACTTTCTGAAGCAGTGTGATCACTGTGACAGTGTTGTGAAATGTAGCTGAAATGACCATGGCATTGCAGATGCCAGTAGTAAACTTCAAACAGAGACCTAAGAGGGCTGACTCTGCTAGTGGGAGTTACACTATTTTTCCTGTTGTATAAACTTTATTGCAGATGGACGGTTTTCTTTTAACTGCATTAATATTGTGATATGCACAGAGATGGTGTCATTTTCTCATTTTCCCTTTTCCCTTTGCAGTGCGAGGAGCAGCCTGAATGGGAATGTAATTTATACATGTACCTGTACTTTGTGATTTTCATCATCTTCGGGTCTTTCTTCACATTGAACCTCTTCATTGGTGTCATCATTGACAATTTTAACCAACAAAAGAAAAAGATAAGTAGTGCATATGCTACACATCACCTTGTGATTGCTGCAGAGACCAGGGCAAGGGATAGATTTATAAGCAGTGGCTTTGCCATGTTAGCCTCGAGATTAGCATTGACAGAACAGCCACAGAAACCACCTTGCAGGACTTTTACAAAAGCACGGTTGTAGCAGCCCCTAATGTCCCCATAGGATGAGCGTCCTGATAATACAGGCTGGGGGACTATATTCCCCCCACAGAGCAGTGAATCAGCTCCATGCAGAGGGGATCTCTGGCACAAACTCTGCCACAGGGCCACAGACCACCCTGGTGTCCCCCACGCACAAACACCACTGTCCCTCGGAGCAGTGCAACCTCATCTCCTCAACCCATCGCCTCCCCTGCCCCAAGGTGCAGCCGGAGTCAGGGAGGAGCAGCCTGGCCTGAGAGCTGTGCTTCTCACTGCTTTGTAGGCTCTAAACAAAAGGCTGAGGTTCTTATATTTTCCCCTCTCACCCTGGACCTACCTCGAGGGCAGACAGAATCTGAGTCTTGCTCCACCCTGGTTGCCTGTACTGCTCTGTGACTCCTGCCCTTCGCCTCCATGCGATAAGCAGCTCCTGGCACTGCATGTCATCAAGCCCTTCTTCGATATTTTGATGAAAGCTAGATGAAAAGGGGAATAAGAGAATAGAAGAGGATGCAGCCCTGAACTTTGGATGGAGGCAGTGGTCGTCTTTTCATCAAAAGTAATAGCTTTGTTCTCACCCTATACTTAGGTGGCCAGGATATATTTATGACAGAAGAACAGAAAAAATATTATAATGCAATGAAAAAGTTGGGATCTAAGAAACCTCAAAAGCCAATCCCAAGGCCACTGGTAAGAATGGCATAATTCAGTTGAACTATGTGTAATAGCTGAATATTTGTTTAATAGAACGAATGCAGTTCAACTTCCCAGTGTAGGAAGAGTGATTGCTTCCAGATTAAAGCCACTTAGTATTTACATGTTTTGATTTTGGACAGTATTTGCAAGTCCAGTGACCTGTGTGGTACAAAATTCCCATTGTTCTGCAATATTGACTAAAAGTCCCATTTATGTACGTAGTCATGGCAGTGGCCGCATGCCTGCATTGAATGAATTCATGGCCCCAGTCCAAGGTCTTCTTTCAGTAGTTTCAAGAAGCATTAGGAGTAAATGGGTTTGAAAACGCTATCATCCAACCATTCGTCATCATCTTTATGCTTATGAAGTTCTAATCAGAAGCAGTACATTGTCTATTTTCTTCTACTTTCTGATCAATCATGAGGCAATGATGTCATCGTTTTGACACAGTTTAAATTTCCTAACTAAATCTTCTCCTTTCCTCCAGAACAAATACCAAGGTTTTATTTTCGATGTCGTCTCAAAACAAGCCTTTGATGTCTCCATCATGATTCTCATCTGCCTTAACATGGTTACCATGATGGTGGAAACAGATGACCAAAGTCAAGAAAAAGTGAACATCCTCCATAAAATCAACATGCTTTTTGTTGCCATCTTCACTGGGGAGTGCATCATCAAAATGCTGGCTCTGCGGCACTACTACTTCACCAATGGCTGGAACATATTTGACTTTGTCGTTGTGATTCTGTCTATCGTAGGTAGGTGAATCTGGATTTTCACCCAAACTCCAAAGTTAAAAACACAAAGATAAATTTAAGTAGACAAAGTTGAAGGCTTCATGCAATAAAATACACTTTCAATTCAGAGAATTAGATTCTAAGCATATTTTTTAAATATTTAAATAATACAACATGATACTGCCTAACAATAACTTGTGTGATCACCGAAATGATGAGGTATATCACACCACAGTATTGGTTTCAATGTACACTTAATGGTTCCTGCTGATAAATATGGTCCAGAACTGGCACCATACACCTAATCCCAGTTCTGCATAACAGCCAAAGACAGAGAAGTAAAAAAGCCACATGAAAAGGGCACATGCGAACTGCTATTGTTTTGCTATTTACTTTTTATTACATCAGTGTGAAATAGCCCTTCAGGGCAGGTTTGGGCAGGTGCAGTGAGTCTGGCTGGTCTCAGCCCTGTTGTCTCTGGGGCTCCAAATCTTCATGTACCCAAGGGATGAAACAGAGAGACACAGTTTTATTGTTCATTTGTGCCTTTTGCTGTCCTGCAGTCCCAACAGTAGTTCATATGTTAGGTGCTACAGAAATGCAAGTCAAATGTGAATCTGAAATCCTGCCAAAAGAGTTTTCATTGAAGTTGGAAATAAAGTAGCAACTGGAAGATGATCAACTGATCCAGTGAGCAGAAGGAACTCAGGAATTTGGCTCTTCTAATACAGTTTTCATTTTGAAGGAGGGAATAGATAAATGAAAAAGTGTCATGTTAGGAAAACAGAGCCATCTCCTTATTGACTGATGCTCCTATTGCTCTAAACTCTTTCTGGTGAACTAGGGAGCCTGCAAGGTCCCAATGCAGGAGATCCCTGGTGCCCAGAGAGCAGCCTGTCCTTTGAGGGCCTTGGATCAGCCAAGACCACTTGGATTTCAGAGATTTGGGTCACCCATGGAACATCACTACCATACAGCTGTCATCAGAGCCTTGATGCTGGATGCCCTGGATATGCCCACAGCAGCCAGTTAACCAGAGTTGTCATGTTGGTCATAGTGCTGCCCTGTGATCAACCAGGTCATTTCAGTGTCAAAGGACTTGGGCCGCGCCAGTGAGCCCTCTCCCAGGCTGGGCTGGGAGACATGAGCTCAGCATGGCTCAGTGCAGCCAGGGGCTGTTGGCATTAGACAATCTGGACCAAGCCACTCTGTTTCTGCAGGAAGAGTTTAGCTACAGGGGTGCAAGCTCATTTCTTTGCTAGTCTTAGCCCTTAGTTCCCTCCCAGCCCATCAGAGAAACTGGAAAAATTAATCAGCAAACAAACAACCAAGCAGATTTCCAGTAGAAACCTGCACTGTTCTGGTGGTGGCTCAGAAAAACAGGCACACCAGCGTTCCAGTGCTGACTCGCTAACATTTTACAGACAAAAATATTGTCATATGAAAAAAATTCTGAGCAGCTGCACTCAGGATAAATTTCTCACGTGGATCATGGGCAAAAGCTGCAGATATCTGTGTCCTGTCAGAGGTGATCTTGGTTTCTCATTCCCAATAGACAAGCTTCCCCTTAATAGAACTGTCACTGCCATTGACACCTTTGCACATAGTCTCAACGAAGTTTGCATGGATTAAATGGGCATGAAAACACGAACAACAATGCCATTCCCTTTATGGTGGGTCTTCCAGCCTGGGGAACTTTTCATTGATTTTGTCCATAATCCTGACTGATTGCTTTGAAGGGAAACCTGGGATTATTTCCCATGTACTAATTCGCTGTTTGTCTCTTTTCTTTTCAAGGTACCGTACTTTCTGACATCATCCAGAAATATTTCTTCTCTCCCACACTCTTCAGAGTCATTCGCTTGGCTCGGATTGGCCGGATCCTGAGACTCATCCGGGGAGCCAAAGGAATTCGAACTCTCCTGTTTGCCTTAATGATGTCCCTACCTGCTCTGTTCAACATTGGCCTCTTGCTTTTTCTGGTCATGTTCATTTATGCCATTTTTGGCATGGCTAACTTTGCCTATGTTAAGAAGGAGTATGGGATCGATGACATGTTCAACTTCCAAACCTTTGCTAACAGCATGCTCTGTCTTTTCCAAATCACAACGTCAGCTGGCTGGGATGGTCTTCTCAACCCTATTTTAAACACCGGACCACCATATTGTGACCCAAACCTTCCGAATGCAAATGGTTCAAAGGGAGACTGCGGAAGCCCTGCCGTAGGGATTTTATTCTTTGTTACTTATATCATTATATCATTTCTCATTGTTGTAAACATGTATATAGCCATTATTTTAGAGAACTTCAGTGTAGCCACTGAGGAAAGTACAGAGCCTCTAAGTGAGGATGATTTTGATATGTTCTATGAAATCTGGGAGAAGTTTGACCCTGAAGCCACTCAGTTTATTGAGTATTCTGCACTTTCAGACTTTGCAGACGCGCTGTCAGAACCTTTGCGCATAGCAAAACCAAACAAAATCAAACTCATAGCAATGGACCTGCCCATGGTCAGTGGAGATAGGATCCATTGCTTGGATATTTTGTTTGCTTTTACAAAAAGGGTGCTAGGAGAATCCGGAGAGATGGATGCCCTTAAAATACAGATGGAAGAAAAGTTCATGGCAGCAAATCCGTCTAAGATCTCGTACGAACCGATTACAACAACTCTCAGAAGGAAACAAGAAGAGGTCTCCGCCATTGTCATCCAGCGGGCCTACAGGAGACATTTGTTTCGGCGCTCCATGAAGCAGGCATCTTACTTGTACCGGCACAGAACTTTTGATGGCAGCATCCTCGAGGACGATGCACCCGAGAAGGAGGGTCTTATTGCGTTCATGATGAACGAAAACTACGGCAGGCCAATAGACAAATCAGAAACTCTGTCCTCCACGTCTTTCCCTCCATCCTACGACAGCGTCACCAGAGGTACGAGTGATAATCTCCAGCTGAAGATGACGGACTCAAGCAAAAGCGATGAGGCTATAGATTGCCTTCTCTCGCCGGACAAGGATAAAGAATCAATTGTTTAAATGTTTGTTTAGAATGCTTTAAAATATTGTTTACAGAATGTAACGCTGTAACTACACAACGATTGAAGCAGCCTTCTTATTAAAAATTAGTTGCAAAAGAAACAATGGAGTTTTTACCCTTAACTACAGGATTCTACTAAGTCATATAACCTTTGACCCTGCTCTTTTTGACTTGGCTTAATATTTATATTTATATATGCACAGGAAGAATCTTTGCAGGGTCATAGCTGTTATATCAATGGTGTGAATAAGAATATGCTAGACTGTAAAACAGTAAACACAGTGTATATCTATCCACAGATAAAGCCTGGCTGTATACATTCATTTAAGGTCTTACTCATATTAGTGTGTTTACTTATGGCGATGTATGACCTTGCATTCTAAAAACAAAAAAAAATATCACAGCTGCTGTAGCAAAATGTAACACTTACTGTATATGTTGTGAATGGTCTTTCATAAATTTATTATATTTGATATTTTTTTACTTAAAAAAAATTCTCTTTTTCCATGGAGATTAATGATCCTTACACTCTTCATCATGAACTCTGAGTCAAGGTAATAGGAACTTGTGGGATCCCCATCGTTTGAAGAGGAAAGTTGTTGCAAAGGAAACTATCAAATTAGCAACATTTTAACTGTTCATTACACTAAGCCCTCCCTCTTGGGACTTGCAACTGCTCATCAGCAGAAATACAAAAAAACAAAGAAGGAAATGATGTCAAAATAATGAGAGAAATGGCTTGTTCTATCCTTCAGAAAACTAGACAGTAATGGATTCTGTTTGTAAAACTGTTAATAAAAGCACTAATTTTTTAGTATGTTTCAAGAATCTGCTTTGAATACCGCAGCCAAACTCGCCATAGAAGTAGTGCATCACGTTTGTGTGTAGTGCTCCAAAGCACCATCTACGCTGGCAAGGTTTCTGTTAAGGTGGTGGGATAGGTTATGTTTTCCCCAAGACAGCTGAGCTAAGCAGCCTTAGTGGAAACTTTGAGCATCAATATTACTCCAAAAATGCAACTACTACTACAAGTAGTAATAAAAACAATGCCAATTGGACTGCGCAGAATGGCTGCGACAGTGTGATCAAGAAGGTGGGAGGGGAATTGCCTCTGGATCTGTACGTAAATTTTGAGGTTTTGAATCCTTTGTACTCGGTGTCCTTTCTTTCATTTTCTCAGGCAGTACAGTTAGGTTACTGGGGAAGGACAAGAAATACAGGAGCCAATGAAAAGGATCTACTAGAAAATAGATATATCCTAATTCCTGTAGGCAAAGTAATATTTACAGTTGATGTGTCCATCAGCTTCAGGCCAAAGAAATGACAACGGGGTGAAAGGTGGATGTGTGGCTGTAGAAAAGTATTAGAGGTTTTATGTGCTAACATATATTATTATTTATTATTAAACTTTCAGCCTCGGTAGAATGTGAGAAAATATCTATGGAATATAGAGATAAGTCCATCATTACAGACAAGTTCTTTCTTTTTCACCTTCAGAGTGATTGTACTTGGGTTTGGTTGAACTTCATGGAAAATCTTGAGATTTCTGTAATGAGCCATGGCACTTTAAGGAAGAGTAATTGTGCTTTCCACCTTGGAGAAGCAAAGCTATGAAGAATGTATTTAAGGTGTATTGTCATTGACATTTAGTTACATCCCAGGTTGTAAAGGAGTCAAAATCCACATGAGGTTGGCAACAAGAATTAAAGTGACATGTTACAGTCAAGTTTATCTATGGCCGTTGTTATCTGTCCTCTAAACAAATCAGAATATGTAAAAACAACATGTCAAAAGGATGACGATGTATTTATGTAAATATGGGCTAATATATTCTCTCCATTCATTGAGAGGTGTCTCAGGCATTACTTGAGAGTGGTCAATCAGTTAATTCAGAGGATTTGCCATCAGGATTCCTGGGGTCTATTCCTGATTCTTACTAAATGATTTTTAGGCAAATAATTTAACCTATCTGTGCCTCAGTTTACCCATCTGTAAAATGGGGATAATAATACTTACCTACCTCACAGGGGTGTTGTAAGACTTTCTGGTTGCAAAGTGCTATAAGGGAATGAAACGTACTATATAAGTATTATTATAATCATGCTCTCTTGCCCTTTTAACCCCATGTCTATGGTGTATAACATAGGGCTGTTCCTCTGGGGATTTTGTTGCCTTTAAATCTTGTATGTAATTAGATTCTAACGTAAGGGAACTACTCTTCGTTCCTTAAAGTGAAAAAAACTCTTTATTCTTTCCTCCCTCCCCACTCCTAATGCCCCCCAAAAAAACAAAATTACTCAAGGCTTCTCAAATTAGAGAAACTTTATACAGATTCCCGGTATATTTATGCTGTAATGTTATTCTGACTGTACATATCACCCAGAAAGAGTATGCGATTTTTATATTTATATGCATATATATATACACACACACGCGTATATCTATACATATATATGTATCTTGTGAGTTTATAGAGTGGCTGACACTCAGAGGACATGACTTACTGATTAAAATGTTTTCTTCTCAATGGGATTTATTGATTATTAACAACAAGCTGCTGCCTATAATGAAACTGTTTAATTAGAAAAGAGTACATTCATTACTTGCTGAACAAGCATTTATTGGCTGACAACTGGTAAAATTATTTTCCTTTCAAAGCTTTAGAATAAAAAAAGGGGGGAAAATACTAAGGAAAAGGAGCATTTCTTATGTGATTTTTTTCACATACAATATAAACTTTTGAAAACCCAAGGAAAAAGCCAGCCTGCACTCAGCAGTGCGGTGTTGGTCATGCTGTTTTAAAAATATTTTCATTATCTGCAATTTATATTAGAAAATATTCAACTGATATTCTTATTAAGAGTCAGGCCCAGTAATGAACGGGGTGTAATGGGACGATTAGCTGGTCACTGATTATATTAGAGAAGAGTTCTTCCTCTGGTCATTTCACCCTTGCGTTGAACATTTTATTGTCATTGCTGTGAGACCCTATAGTACTGATGCAATTACAAACGGTTCTGTCTTCTACCCAAAACCTGTAAAAAAAAAAAAAAAATCACAGTGCAAAAAAAATCTGAAAGAGGGTCTTAACTACAGATGTTTACAGCTCAACTTGCTAAAACTGAATTGTAAATTACTTTCAAAACCTTTGTAATTGGAAGATTGGTTTTCTATTGTTTTGTGGCACATTTCTTTAGAGCTGAAGAGGGAATGGTATTTTCGTATGGTATGCAGAACTCCCCTCAAAAACTTCAAATAACCTCACTTGCAGATCTTTATTAATGGAGATGCCAATCTGAATCTAGCAAAGATAGAACCTCCCGGTGCAGTGAGTTAGTTAAAGACACTAACTCAACAGTTGGCCCACACTGTCTATAAGCATGGTGAGTGCTGCCATTTTTTCTGTTATTCAATAAAGGCTACCACATGAATCACTCAAGCTATGAAAAGAGCAAGGAAAATATCAGCCAATATCATAGGACATATTAAGCTGTTTGTACCTGGAAAAATTCAAGTTTATTATGTTTCTTTATTAAATAAATAAGGATAACAAATATTTCATGTGCCTTTTTTTTTTTTTTTTGTTATTTTGTCAACATTTATGTTATTATTTCTCTGCCTCCTTTTCCAGGACATTTGTTTGGGAAATGCATGGTGACTTTTGTTAGAAGGCTTGTCAATGAAAACCCCTCCAGTTCATCTTGCATTGTAAGGATAACTACAGGGCATTAAAGGCTTGAGCCAAAGCTTGTTGAAATTGATGGAGAATTTCTGGGTACTTCAGATGAATTTGAAGCAGACCTGAAAGCTTCTCTTCAAAGAGGGTAATTTATAGGATGAGTGTAGCATTGATACTTCAACCCATGCTGCCCACTAGAATTAGCTGGAAGAGGAAGGATTTTACTGGAAACATGGGATTCCACCTAGAGATTAAAAAAATATATATCTAAATGAGATTTTCTCACTGGTGAGAAAGTTTCCAGTTTAAATATATTGATTTTCATTTTTGGTTATTATTATATTAGTTATATGTTAAAATTCGTGCTAGACAAAGAGTATCATCCTTCCCAAGATACGCATGCCCTAATCCTGGAAGGAGCTTCAGAAGGGACATGGACAACCATTAGCTGTTACCAGCATTGATTGAATCAGCCTTATCTTCACCCAGGCTAGCACCAATTCTGTTACCCTGTTTCAGTGCTCTGATTTCTATTTAAACATGGCAGGTTCCTAACCATATTAAAACAACAAAATTGAGCTGGTTTAAAATGCAATGAAAAAGTCCGCTCAGCCTTTTGAATTAGTTTAATAAAATCAGTTTATAGTTATGATTTTTTACATTAACCTGGGGCAGTCTGACTTGTGCAAAAGACTTTTTTTTTTTTTTAAATTAGCCTTTGCCAAGATGTGTCATATAATAATATGACTTCTTAGTAATCATGTGTATAGAATAAATGTCTGGAAAATTTTCAGCAAGATATTTTTAGTTGGAAAGAGCAGTTTGCTGAAATGTGAACTCTCTGTGGAGGCATGTTCAAGTTAGTTAAGGAAATTCCTTGTTAGAATTTGTGGTCAAAATTCCCATGGGAAGGAAATTCAGGGTCATAATCCTCACTATGAAAATTTCCATGCCTAGTTTTTTATTAGAATAGCCTAATGACTCCTATACATGTGTTCCCATCACTGTGATAGGGGCTGCTTTGGGTTACAGGGCTCTCCCTATTTTCCTGTAGATCTTGGGGAAGTTCCTAAAGGCTTTCAGATTTTCCATTTTTCAGGACAAAATTTAAAAAAAATATTGACCATTTTTGCCAAAATTATTTCTTGTTTTCCAGCCCTTGGCAAGGAACCTGGAACACTGGTTCCTCAGTTAATGACAATTTTTATAGTTTTTTTTAAAATCAGTCAAATTCTCTTGATTTTACAAAGCTGCAGATCTACTAAATCAGACTTGTGTGAAATCCATGAGATCAGAGTCAGGACCTGCAATTTCCAGATTAATTTTGGGATTTTTTTAGTGGTTTCAGTTCCTTTTTACTTTTGATGCAAATTGTCTTACTAAATACCAGCATCATTTTGAAAATAAGTCTGCATTAAGACAGAGAGCTACAGCAGCGCAGGCAAACTCAGGTGGTTTTCATAGAACAAGCCACACATTAGCAGCTTGCTTTAGATTTAGAGAGAACTTTTATAATCACCAAAAGGGCAACGAAGCTGGTGAGGGGTCTGGAGCACAAGTCTTATGAGGAGCGGCTGAGGGAACTGGGGTTGTTCTGTCTGGAGAAGAGGAGGCTGAGGGGAGACCTTATCACTCTCTACAACTACCTGAAAGGGGGTTGCAGAGAGGTGGGTGTTGGTCTCTTCTCCCAAGTGACTAGCGACAGGACAAGAGGAAATGGCCTCAAGTTGCGCCAGGGGAGGTTTAGACTGGATATTAGGAAAAATTTCTTTACTGAGAGAGTGGTGAGACACTGGAATAAGCTTCCCAGGGAAGTGGTGGAGTCACCCTCACTGGAGGCGTTCAAGGAACGTGTGGACATGGCACTGTGGGACATGGCTTAGTGGGCATGGTGGTGTTGGGTTGATGGTTGGACTTGATGATCTTATAGGTCTTTTCCAACATTAATGATTTTGTGATTCTGTGAAAAATTTCTGTAGGAAGATGAGAAATAAAAAATAGATGTTTTGCAGCATGACATCTCCGCTGGGCTTTAGTATTAAAGGACACCCATGTAGGATGACAGTAAGTATCGCGTTTCTGACAAAAGCAATGCATTTTTCTGCTGTGTGCCGGGGTGCTGAGACAAGAGCAGAACTGGATTTAAAACAAGAGAAAACAGACAGGAGCACAGCACACAAAAAAAAAAAAAAACAAAGGCCTGCGAAACGGCTGCTTCTTCATGTCAATTCTCCCAGTAAGCTGTGAAAGACCGGCCGTGCCGGGTGAAGAACAAACATGGAAATCCTTCTGAGTGTTTACATATTGCAAAGAAATAGCAGCCGTGTCAAAGGGAAAGCATGCGAAAGCAAATAGTCTAAGGGGAATAGCTATTGGCAGCGAGCAAAAACATGCTTTGGAGTCAAACGTCACTGATAACCCCGCGAGGGCTGGAGGTGTTGGGCTGCAGTGTGGCTATGGGTTTGTCAGCACCTCCACGCGAGCTATTTTAGCCAGCTGACAAACAGGACTTTGAGCGGCTCCTGGCCCACGTGCTTTCGCTGCAGCAAAGTTTCTGAGACCACTGCTGCAGTTGTTGTCCCTGGAGTCTCATTGCTTTGCGTTGCATAGTGAGTCCCTGACAGGCCAAGGGCATCAGGGGGTCTTTTTCCCCAAGAAAATAACTATGTTGGATACTGCACAGTCCCAGAAACCACGATCCAGTGCTCAAACATCACCAGTGAGGCTTAAAAAGCAAGATTTAATTCAAAAAGAATGTCTCTTGTTTTGGTTTGGTTTTTTATTATTATTATTATTATCATGTTATTTTTATTTCCCCAAAACTTCAAGGGTATGTCCTGGTCATATTTTCAAGTTTTCTGTTCTTCTAACAACTATGCTAGAAAAAAACCCGGGACTTCAAGAGAAAAACATCAAAGACTGAGACAGTTATGATAAAACCATGCAAAGTGCTCCTAAAAAGAGTTAAAATGCTGTTCTCTGCTAAAGGGTGACTTGAACTGTGTACCTGTACTTTAAAACATCTGTGTTTTCTGTGAAATCCCAGTTACTCTAAAGCCAAAGGGAATTTAGCGATTGCCCTTAGGGGAGCCAGGTTTCCAACCCTTTTCTTCATACAGACTGTCCCAGTTGCTCACATTTGTCTTAATTTTTAATCTTCCCAAACCTGCAGACCAAGCACAAATAAAATAATTTTCATTTTTAGCTCAGGGACAAGCTGTGCAGGTGATAAGGATTTCTACAAAGGATACAAACCTGGAGTCACGGGGCCTGATGCAACATAGGACAATTCAGGCCTTGGTGGCCTCAGTGCCATCTGGGAGTGCAAAGGAATTTTGGGGTTTTATTGAGGACCAGCTAAGTCATGCTAGGAGGAAATGGTTTCTCTTGGGGATGTCTGAGAAGGAGAAAAGCTCACTGTATCATGCAGGCATGGCTTTTCAGAAAATATTTGTGCAATTGCAGCCCAAGCACTAGGAAAAGCTGACCCTAAGCCCAAAGCTGTCTTCTTTATACAGGCCCTTTTCTAAACAAAACCACATGCCCACTGCAATTCTCTTCAAACGCTTTCTTTGCAGGATCTGGAGACTTGCTGCATGACTGCAGGTGCTGCTCTGAACCCGCTCCCAGCAGCCGTGGAAATGCTGCAGGCTGAGCTAAAGAGCTTCAGGCAAAGCTTGCATTCGGCTCTGGAGTCGGCATATCCACTATGAGGCTTCAGCAAGCAGGAAAGGTTATAAAAGAGCTCAGATCTTAAGGAAACATTTTCACAGAGAGGGCAGACCTTATAATTGCCTGAATTTGTAGGGGGAACAATTAATTTGTATTTGTTAACCACCAGGGATCATCAATTCCACAGCCTGAAACACAGGAAATCAGATGCTGTTAGTTCTGGTACTTCAAGATTTGTTTCGATTTGTTTGGATTGCCTTCGCCGTTGAATAGGAAGATGCTCGAGGGAGAACCTACTGTACTTTTTGCTTTCCATGAGGAGCTGGGAGGATGGCTATGCACCTTGGGAGTAAGATTGGCCCATGTACCTCTCTCCCTCACCACGCTTCTGTGAAGTGTTTCTCATCAAAAGTTTAGGAGTTGAGAAAATATGGGGACAAGCAAGGTGAGCGGTAGGAGTATGCAAGTACCTTGATTTGTTTTGGTATGAGCAGTTATTGAATAGCATGGTGGGTGAGTGAGGGGGTAAGCTAAGCCATACGTCAGTGATGATGCCATCGGCATAAATCACTTGCAGTAGGTGATGTTCATCTCAATAGCATCAGCAGTGATGCAGACTTGTAAGCAGCTCAGGGTTGCGTGCAGGGCCACGACGGATGCCTCCATGTGTGCACAGCACAGATAACTGCTTATCTGCATGGCTGGTGCTCCGGTATTCATTTATCCCCATAGAAATGTTGCAGGGTTTAGCTGGGCAGGCTCTCCAGCCTCAGGGTTTCACTGCACAAAAGGCTGCCCTGACTATCCTCTCCAGGCAGCGGGGAGGTGCAGAGGGCAGCAATCTGGATGTGCTCCTGCACGTGGGGCTCCAACGGTTGGATTCACCTCCCAGAAAGTGTGTCATAAAGTACTGCAGTACAGTAAGTCAAAAGAGAAGGTGAGGTGGGCTAAAAAAATATGTCCGCAGTAAAAAAGATCCCCTTTCATTATTTTTATTTTTTTTTAACTCAGGGCTGTGTTGGGGGTCTTGGATTCAATCCTCTTTCTCCTCATTGTCAGAGAAAAGCCCCTCTGAAACTCTGTAACATTCATCACCAGTGCTGGTAGCCCTGTTAGCAGTTACAAGCCAAGCTGTTTCTCTCCTTTCCATGTAACAGGGTACGCTGCACAGCTGGATGTTGGTATAGGATAAGGAAGAAAAACCACAATTAAAACACCCTGTTTTAAGGCCTAAGTTTTTTGCCATTCAAGCCATAGTGGAATTCCTTTTGCCAGGAGTGTGTGCCTGGCAAAAAAGCAGCTCCTTGCAATAGCATTTGCAATAGAGCCAGGCTAAACGAGTGACACCACTTTCTCTACTGAGGAGACAACAGAGGCCAGCAGAGAAACCAGCTAACTTCTCACAGATGGAGGCTTGCTAGGCTCCAGGAGCAGGTCTTCATTTTGCTGCAAGCTTTTAGTGGTTAACCAGAAAAAGAAATGCTCAGCTGGCTGAAGTGGGGTTTCTGATCCTATTCTGAGCCTGACATTGGGCTGCTTTAGTGTACCTGAAGACAAATTGTCCCCAGTGAAAACAGGAGTGCATGGTGCAAGAGGAAGCCTGTCAGATGTCCACGGGTCAGGAGTGATCACCAGGAATAAAGCCCCAGTTTGTCACCCTGCTGTTGACCCATGCTTTTGCACCATGAGAAGGTCTTGCATTTCACATATGGTATGCATATGCTGGGAACCATAATCCACAAAGGCTCCAGAGATTATTTTTGGGTAGGGTCTCAAGGACTTAACAGCTTCGGGGGCCAGAGCGTGAACCTACCACCCCACAGCTGCGATCTCCTCACACCTCAGCCTCCCTGGGAAGGGTGGGAAGATCAGCCTGAAGATTAGTCAGCCTTCACATTCTTGGAGTGTTTGGCATAGAAACACTCCTGGACACTGACAGGGGGAAGGTGAAGAGCTACCCAGGCTCCGGAAGGTGGTAAATGTGGCCCCTGTCCAAATCTAACAGGGGTAGTAGGGCTGTTGCTTTATAAGGTTGTACGTGGCATGGGGAATGGGTGGTGACTTGCTGACTTACACCTCTCAAGTCAGTTCAGTGTCACAACGTGTATTGGGAAGGGTGAACAAAGCACACCCCTTCATGTTTGAAGTGAACCATCCTCCTTAGTTTCTTCTGAAAGGAATTTAGTCCACAGAACTGGTGTGGGACAAAACGGGATTTTCAGTAAAGCCATATTGTCACCTGCGTGAAGGCAACAAGGGTGTGTATTTCTTAGCGATCTGTCCTGGAGCAAACTTCAAATAAAGGGAGCTTCCCAGAGTAAAGAATGAGATAAAACCTGATCCTGTAGGAATATTTCTACCTGATGCTGTTTGCAATTAGCAATCTGAGCTCTTGTAATCCTCTCCATTCTTGGTGTAGGTAGTTAATGGTTGCAAGTATCACAGTTCTGGTCTCAGAGCTGTGTCCAAATCACTGAAGCCTGAAGCTTAAGGTCCTTACCCAGCTCTAATTTGAGATCTTTGACTCTCACACCAGCTGACTGCATGGATTAAATGCATGTAAATACCTTCATAGCGACTGGCAAAACATACTCGTGACGCTATCCTAAATTGGGATGCTCTCTCTCCAGGGGTGTCAGTTTGATGTTATCGCCTACTCAGCAAATAAATCCCTTTATTGAAAGAGGGAGACTTCACGCTCTCCACTCAGGCCCACAAACAGCTTCTTTACCCTCTAAGTCTGCTTTCTACTCTGCTTTGCCATCACTAAAGCTGGTTTTCTAAATGCCGCAGTGCAAAGATGCTGTTATTAATGCTTCAATATTATCTCTATTTCAGCTCAGCTTGCTATGAGTCACTCTGATGTTTGCACCTTGGTGCTCTGTCTTATTGGTCTATGAAAGAGTCAGGATGAGAGTTTCCATTCCAAACACTCATCTCCCTCCTAAGCTAATGGGGTCAGACAGGTCTGCCTGCAAGACATAGATTTTCTTAAGAGCGTCATGTTCCTGACAAAAGCTATGGGAAGGTGGTCCCTTCAATATGAATCAAGCATTCCTTGGCTTACAGCACTTGCTGTACAACTGTGCACAAGGCAATGCCTCACATCCAGCATGAGACACGCTTCATTCCCCCACCCCTCTGAAATGGTTGAGATTCCCTGCACTGGTCCCAAGTGCTAGTTTTCTGCTGATTTCCCTGTTTGTAAGGATATACTGTAATTTCTGACTATTGTTTTTTTTTACTTTGGCTGTAGGATTTAGGTGAGCACAATGAAAACCTGCTCCCTGTGAACCTCAGACATCAGTAGTTTTGGAGCAGTGAGCCAGGCAGGTCTGTTTACCTGCATGGACCACATCTTGGGCTGTGTTTCCGACTCATGCAGGTTACATCCGTGCTGGTAACCAAAATGAGTCACAGGTTGTTCTTCTTGCCCACAGGCTAAATAGGATAGCAGGACTAAACTGTGATCTCCATGAGCAGGGTCTCATCTTCCAACCTGCTTAGCTGGAGCAGTCCTTGGCCAGTCTAAACCCCGAAAAACATGTTTTGGAGGTGCAAATTGACCTGGATCAAAGTAGTCCCAGGGATCTTTCACCGTTCACCTATCAGGGCTTGCTGCTAGACCACCCTCCACCAAAGCTTCAAGACCTTCTGAGAGGGGAAATGGCTGCTGGGAAAAGATATGGAGGTAGAACAGGTGGCTGGTGATGGGAGAGAATCAATGAGAAAAGGGAAGGAGTATGAGGGTAGAGGGGGATTAAATACGGGTGGCACAGGATGACCTGGGGAGACCACCAAGCTGCTACCACTACTAGAAAGCACACAGGGAGTGTGCAATTTTGTAGTCCAGATGATAGTGTGCCAGCACTGAGGTCTGTGCCTAGCCATGTCTCGTTTAGTGGTGTAGGAATAATCACTTTGACAAAGGGCTCACACACCTGGGGAGTAACCTGGGAAGTTCCCCAGACAGGCTGCTTCTCCATCTGTTCGGTCCCGATGAGAAACCTGGCTGATTTGTCAAGTCACCAAGAAGTGTAGCATATTCCGGTTTTAGAGTTCTCTCTTTAGGCAGGCTCCTAGGAATTGGGGACTCTGGGGAATGGATGTATGATTTTTATTTTTTTTTCACAAGTCTGACCAATCTTATCATATTGTAAAAAATAAAACCAGAAAAGCAAAGTTCTACATGCGTGTGTGTGTATGCACGGAAATACACAGCTGCAGGAGGAATTTCTGAGAGCTATTTACCTGGAGAGAACTCCACGTCTCCATCCTGGGCTTCTGAGAATATTTGTCTGAGCCAAAACATATTCTTCATTTTTAGGGGATGGAGAAGGTAGGCTATTTTATACTCTGAAAAAGAGTGCAACATTAATGAAGCCAAAAACCACAGAAGGGCTCAATTACACTTGCATTACAAAGTGACCACAGAAATCTAATATTGGCAGAGTTCAAATGTCTGCTGGCTTGCAAGAAGATGACCAGAAGGAATGCAAAGCATGATCTGGCTACTGCTGTCACCACTCCTGGGGAGAAAACCTGCTGGGCTAGAAACCTGCCCCAAGCAGCTGGCGACTCAAGATATAAGTGCACTTTGCTATTATTGTTGCTTCCTGCTAGCTAGATCTCCTTCCGTTTTGTTTATAGGGGATCATGGAGGGAGGCAGGAGGCTCCTTGTGCTAGAGGCAACTCATCTCACTAGTGATGGCAACATCATCACAGGACCGAAGGCTAGAGTGAGACAAATGTGTCTGACTCAGCAGTAAATCAGCTTTCCTCCCCTCCCCGCATGCGGCATGACTACTGCTGATCCATAAAGGATGCTCTGGGCATCTCTCATAACAGCAGCTGTCCCTCTGTTCGGAGCAAAGAGGCATCTAAGAAATCTTGGTATGTCTCCTGCCATACTCAGCAGGAAAAATCAAACTGCACTGCAGGCTAAAAGTGATCTTGCAGCAGGGCCAAAAGGTTCAAGACCCAGTCTTCCTTGTCATAGCATATTAAAAAGGGGTAATCATTCAGCTATGCACAAGCAAAGGCTTTTATGTAGAGTAAATGTAATCTTCTGCCACGAATCAGCATGAGAAGCAGTGGGCAAGTTCCAGGAGTTAGCTTTCTGCTGACACTTGGAGTGTCTATAAAGATTGCATGCTCGGCAAGACCCAGGTCTCTGAGAGGGGGAAATAAGTCAAGGATTCCCCTTTTTTTTGCAAGATGCCTTCCAAAGAGCACTGACAACTTATGTCCTCTAAGCCAAGGGGCAGATGCAGTCTGTCCTGCATTAATCATGGCCAGTGTTCGAGGCTCAGAGGCCGTGGGATGCTTCACAGGAGACCACACGGCAGTCAAGGGGTATCAGCCATGCTGATGTGCTCTGCAGAAATGCCATTGCTCCTTTTCTCTTTCTCTCCACCAGGCTCTCAGCATGGAGGTCTCCAGCTCATTGCTGGTTAATAGTGATTCTCTGCCAGGACTTTCCCTGACTTTCAGGGAGAAAAGTGCAGCCAGCAAATGTTTTTCTTTCAATAGTTGAACAAAGTCCCAAATTCAAATGTTTTAGTCAACTTTATATTAAACATTTTGACTGAACCAAAACTATGTGTATATTTATTGAGGGCAGCTTTGCCTGAAGACATCATATTGAAATATTATACTCAAATATTTGGACTCTGCAGTTTTCTCTCTGCATACACTGTTTCCTTATCTGCCTCTTCTTTCATTAAGATTCAGGCTAAAAGTGTTTCAAGCCTTGGTCAAGCTTGGGCATCCAGCTCACATCAGATGTCCCTGGCGCTACTCACAGTGCTACAGGCCAAAGAATTTAATTCCTCTCTAGCAGCACTCCAGCCTGAAACTGTACCATGTCTTGGAGGTGAAAGTCTCCATTGATGTTTGGGGGTTTTGTAGCACCTGAGAGCATCCCTACATTGCTTAACACAACAGTGAGCAGAGAGCTGTGAGCTGCTGCAGCATAGCACTGTGCAGACTTGATTGCAGAGACAGGCGAGCTACCCCAGCTCTGCGCAGATCCAGTCTGCTCCTCTGCAAATGCACTGCTGGACTCCGTATGTCAAGCCCAGCCCTGGCCATGAATAAAGACACCTTTGCCCTAGGTGGTTGATGCTGTAAAGAGCCAAGGTCATCTAATATCTCTTCAAATTACTGGAGATATTCTTTACACGCTGCTAACAACTGAACTATGTCCAACCTCATGCAAACTTGACAAAGGGGATTAAGAAGTACCCTGCTCTGAAGCAGCAACTGAAATCTGTTACCTGAAGCCTGCTTGATCTACCATAACATCTTTTGGCCCCTCTATCATGTTTGCTTTTCCCAGAACAGCCCAAGAAAGTGACTACAGTCCTAGAGGATTTTGGTAGTAGTGGTCCTGTTAATAATATCTTCCATAGTCTCCTTCCAGCTACACCATGAAATATTGCCTCTCTGGCTATTGCTGTGTCTGTGGGACTGTCAGAGCCTGCGCAATCACAATGACTTACAATCCCATCTCTTGTTGCTTCCCAAATGAAGCACAGGAGGTGGGGTGCAGACATGTGGCATGGGCTCCCCAGTGCCAGCACTGCTGTGCACACATAGCACCATGGACCTGCCACTCTTCTGCTGCAAATAGGTTCATGAAAGGATCACTGCTCTTCCTCCTGCGGTTCAATGCTTCTAATATTTCTGTGTAAGTAACTGACTGAACTGTTTGTAGTTGGATTCAGCTGACAGCGCTGCTCTTAAACAGCAGATACGTGATTGTTTGCTCTTGCACTCCCTGTGAACAAATAAACCCAAGCAAGACCATCCAGCTCGACTCTTGCATCTCTCACTTTAAGAGCGCGAACCCCTAAGTACAGTCTGCCCACATGTTTCTCGTGGGTTAGAAAATATTTACATTGCGACAGCCATTGCTGAAATGTGGTCACTTCTGGGAAGAGAAGCAGCTGCTGTTTACTGAGGGAAGGGAGGCTTTGTGGTTTGGACAGTGGCTGGAGCCCAAGATTTTATTCTGGTAACACCACTGCTGGGAGCTGCAGCATCACGTAGGCATGCCTTTGCAAGGTGGGCATTACATAGCTCAGGTGCTGGTGGCAACGTAACCACAGACATGAGCACAGAGCCCTCTACAAACTGATTCATCTGCTTTCTTGGGTAAATTATGCAGCCCATTCTTACCTCTGTGCTGTTTTAACCAGATTGCTGCAAGCCAACAGGCTTAAAACAAGCTCAGGTACCACTGGTATGTAGCCCTAAAAGACCCTGAAGTGCAACCAAAGGGTTATGTTGCATATTAACCCCTTGAGGAATCTGTCTGCTTTCTCTGCCCTCTGTGAAATGGATGGATGGAGTGTGTGTGCACAGAGGTGGTGGAAGGGCAAAAAAAGGAATAATTAAAGTGTTAATTAGAAGTTAATACATGTGTCTGCAGCCCAAGGTCCAACCCTTGGTTGAGGCTCCAACACATCTTACCTCTCTCTGTTCGGGACTGTGAATGGAGAGGGGGCTACTTAGCTGAGACTGGAAGGTAAGAAGAACCTCCTGGGTAGACCTTTTCAAGGGACATTATTAGGCAAATTTAAGACACTTGCATATCTTTCAGATCTGCTTTTTCTTTTCTTCTCAGAAATACCCCTTCATAGCAGGGATTTCGGAAATGGCTGCGGTGAGTAGGGAGTTCTCCCACAGCTCCATATGGACAGATGGGATGTCCCATGGTGTAAGCCCTGGGAACGTATCACCCCCTCTCATTTCCCTGCTTGACTCAGATGCAGGTGGCGATAGCAAACATCCTGTTTTGCCAGACATCAGAAAACAACAGAAGAGGTGAAGCTGGAAATGGTTAAATAGCAATAAGTAGTAGGTGGCCATTTGATTATTTTATTTCGGGAGGAAAAGGATCCAACTGGACCCTATCCCTACTATAGTTTAGCTTTTCTGTAAAGGTAGCATAAGGGCATCAGTGGTGGCACACATCTCAAACCCAAAAATACCAGTCTTACTAGAAATGTTTCTCATTTAGTCTAATGCCTGGATGAGTTTTATTCGGTAACGGAACTGGATAGGTGTTTTTAATGGGATCCAGATGTGAAGCAACCTTTAAGCACTAACAAGGAGAGGTTTGAATCCGCTGGGTACAGCTCTTCCTCGTCCATCACTTTAACGCGATGTAGCAGCCCAGGGTTTTGGAGGGATGTGCTGGGAGTCAGCAGACTGCAATGGCCATGTCTGTCAAATTGCAGGATGCTTGGGAGGCTGCGTTTGCAGCCCCTCAGGGATAGCAGGGATTGGCATTGATCAGTCAGACATAGAAAGTCTCTCAAGGGTGGGGACTCAAGAAGGCTCTCAAGGGAGCAGCGCTGTTGTGAACAGCAGTTAGAGCTTTTGCTTCTGCTGGAGCTTTTGCTTCTGCTGGAGCTTTTGCTTCTGCTTCCCTCCTGTCTCCTACCTGCCTGGAAAAAGCCCGTGCCACCAAAATATGACACGTGAGATTTTCTGAAGCAGAGTCAGAGCAGATTTGGAATTGTTAAGATAGCCTTTCGATACCTAAGTGTTAAAGCCTATCTCAGAGCTGTACCCAGCACACTGTGATAAGGACCTGTTCCATTTTCGTGGTGGCATTATGCTGCACATGCCACAAAGCCAAGTCACGGCGCTGAAAAAGGTAATGAGACACTCGATACACCAAACATGTGGTGAATCACAAAGGAACACGAAGAAATATTCAATCAGATACTCAGCCACAGGAACACACTAACCATCCTGGACGCGGTATATCATCTTCCTCCAGACGAGACACCCGTGCCTGACAACTGTTACAGTCCATCAGTTACAGCCCGTAGTACACCTCCAGCCATACACGGGTTGAGTGGGAGAGTATTTGCTGAATTTATTGGGTTTTTTGTTGTTGCTTTGGAAGGCTGCCTGCTCCCAGTGGAGCACAGTGTCCCATGGCACTCCGGCCGCGCCAGCTCCGGTCCTCGTCTCCGTCCCAGCTGCACGGGATCGTGGGGAAGAGCCGCTGAGCGAGAGGCTGGAGAGCGGCTGCCTCGCTGCAATCCCCTGCCTGGCAGGGGTGGCTGCATTTGTCAGAAAGCTTCCATTAGTCGTGCATGCCAGCTATAATCTCCCGGCCCGAACACGGCAGCATCTGCTCTGGAGCCAGTATTATATAACCACAATTGGCCTGCACAGGGCACGTTAAAACCGTGGGCAGGAGAGAGCCATTGACTCCACTGTAGAGCTTGTCTTTAATAAGAGCCTTTCTGTGACTCTACAAATCTACCTTGGTTTTTTTTCCCTGGTGCAAACTGGGGGCTGTGTCTCTTACAAGTATTATAAATGCATGTGTATCCATAGGCTTGAATGACTGCTCTTAAATTCCCAGTCCTGGACTACATGAAGTTAAGAAGAGTTTTAAAAAAAAACACTAAGGAACGGTGACAGTGGGATTATACGCAAGGGAAACTCCAACGTGTCAGATTTGTTGAGAGGCTAAAAATATGTGCCTTTTTTAGAGAGAGGGGGAAGAGACTGGCAAAGAGTATTAATCTGAGACAGCCTGAAGCAGATAGAAGGATTATAAAGCAGCTCATTTAGGACTGCAGAATTCATTTTCAGGCACTCCCTTGCAAAATGCTCGGTGACTCCTGCGTGCCCGACAGAAGCTCTCCGAAAGCAGCGTGAAGAACACAGGGAGGGACTTTAGCCCCATTTTGCACAATTGTAAATCTCTGAGTAGAGCATCATTAACTGTACTCAAGTGACAGCCAGGATTAACTCGGCTGAAACCAAACAGTCTAGAAACATGTAAGACTAAATTCAAGGATGCCTCAGAAACTGCTAGGATAATCTGTCACAACAGCAGCTTTAGGCATGAGAAGCCAAAAGGTCCAGACGGACTTCCCTGCCGCTCCATGAAACTAATGCATTGGCTTTTACTGGCTGTAAGTGATTCTCTGTGTGCTTGTGCACAGCACACGTGCACAGATACACACAGATCCTCTCCTTTCCTCTCTGGGGTGGTGGAAGACCCTTTTAATGTGTAACCGTGGTCAACCACTCAGCCTTACAGACCTTCCTGCTCCTCCTGCACCGAGGGGCTGCCAGATGACTTTTTGAACTAGCATGAGCAAAATCTCGGGAGACCACACACTGCCTCTCTCCGGGATGCTGCAACCCTGCGATTGCAAAGAAAGGTGGTTTCACACAGCCTGCCTTCGCAGGACTGGGAACTCCACGGGAGGAAAGGCCAACCTGCCTAAAAATACACGGGTCACCGCGCAGAAAAATAGGAGCAGGGGCAGAAGAACACCTTTATTTTGCTTTCAATCTGCCAGGCTGGCTCTCGGAGGGCCCCACCAGCACCCTCTGGTGACCCGAGCTGTCCCAAACAGCCAGCAGTTACTGAGAAGAAGGGGCTGGCCTCTGCAGGGCTTTTGCCATTACTGGAATAAATAATTCAAAACTCTGACAGTCCCCCGGCGGAGTTTGAGGTCATGGAAAAGTGATGGGGGAGGAGAAGAAAGAAATGCATTGCGAGGCTCCTAGGAGACGGGTGAGGGTTACCTTCTGTGCACCGTCATCCTGTACCGGAGCTGGGTCTAAATGCAGAGGCAGTTGCTTAAGCAGGTTACAGTGATGTGGGCAGGAGAGATGTTAGTAGCTGCTGCCTGCCCCAGTTTCTCCCTGCAAGGAGGTGCTAAGGGGTTATTGATGCTACAGCCTCTTGCAGGGGCAGTTCAGTTGCTGCCTTGAAGGCTCCTCAGGCACAGTGTCCTTCCTCCTACCACCAGCAACGCCTCCTAAACCCACAATGAGCACCACCCAGAAATTTGGTCTTTCTGTTGTCTCCTGCCCAAATACCCTTTTCTACTGACCAGTGACCCGGCTTGTCTGCTAATGCTTCTCACTACCTCTCAGCTATCGCAGTGCAATATGCCTGGCACACAGGCTTCAGCGCGTGGGAAATCCCAGACCGCAGCGTGCTGCGTGTCTCCCCGGTGATAGCAGCTCCTGCACGCACATGAGGTCTCCTCTGCTTCCCGCGCTGCCCAGGGAATATCAGATCAGATTCACAGTCTCTAGTCCCTACCTCACAAGCATTTAAAAGCATGGACAGAAGGGATCTGAAAGATTGCCTGGAGCTCTTAGATTAAAATCCATGGTTTATAACTTTGATTTCTGCAGTGGAAGTCAGTCATATGCCATAAAATCATAGAATAATTTAGACTGGAAAGGGCCTCTGGGGGTCCAATGCCTTGCTCAAAGCAGGGTCCACTTCAAATGTTTGATGCTAAATCAGGTTGTTCAGAGCCCTATCTACTCACATTTTGACTATTAGCAAGGACAGAGATGGCACAGCTTCCCTGGATCCCTGTTCCAGGTTGCATTACTCTTTTGGGGACTTTTTCTCCCCTTATATATAATTGAAATTTCCATTGCTGCAAATTGTGCCATTGCCTCTTACTGTTTTGCTGTGCTCCTTGGGAAAAAATATGGCTCTATTTTCTCATTGATCCTGCATCAGGTAGACAAAAACAGCAGTGTGGTCCCCTCTTTGTCTTTTCTTCCCTCCAGGCTGAGGAAAATCTGCTTTCTCCCCCTCTTCTTACATGCTGTGCCCTCCAGCGCCCTAACCATCAAGTTGGCCCTCCACTGGAAGAGCTCCAGTTTCTCATATCCCCCTTGAACTGGGAAGCCCAAAACTGGACATAGTAATCCAGATAATCTTATGAGGCTCGAGAGAAGGAAACAATTACATTTCTGGGCATGTTGGCTCTACTCATGCTTATACAGCCCAATATGTGGTAGACCTTTACTGTTGCAAGGGACCCCTGTAGAATTCTGTTCAACTCGTTACTCACCAGGACCCTTTCTGCAAAGCTTTGCCCAGCTGGTCTGTCCCCAGCTGGTCCGATTATGTGGAGTTATTCTGCCCCAGATGTAGGACTGGGGCATTTGTTCTTGCTGAGCAAATTGCAAGAGCATTTGCTCTTGCTGCAATCTGTGAGGTTCCTGTCTGCCCATTTCTCCGGCTGAATGGCAACCTTAACCTCCAGCATGCTGTCTGCTCCCCTCGGTTTCCAGGGAAAGTAATAACTGCCACATGAGCAGGCTTTTAAAAGGCACTTGATGCCTGGTATGTATAGCTTCTGAGGTCAGAAAGGAGGAAATACAAAAAGGTCATTGATTGACTGGTAGGATTGTGCCACTTCTTTTTGAGGTGACAACACAGGCTCCCAGTAAGCACATTAAATGGGGAATGAGGATAAAATATGTCTTAAGATATTGTTAAGGAAAATACTCTGCTACACATTGTCTGGTAAAGTAAAATTCAGTCCCAGTCTCCTATGTCTCAGGACAAGTCCAACCAAGATTTTAAGGAGCACTTCAGCTTCTCCTTGCCATGTGTGTTCTGGGAGATGGAGAAGAGCTGCACTGGTGGTCCAGGTGACTTTAATCTCCCCTAAAGGAGCAGGGGAGTTATTCTTAGGTGCAGGAGCTGATTTGGGACTAAGGCTTCAATGTGCTGCCTCCCCCTGGTCATGACCCAGGAGGTCGTTAGACAAGTGGTTATCAGGTGTTAAATGAGGACAGTTACTTTTGACTGACAGATCTGAGAGTGGGTTTAAGTTTCACCATGAGGAACAGCACAATGAAGTATTCTGAAGAGATTCTGAGCAAGATTATTTCCCTCTAGCAGGTGGTCATGTTGGTTTTGTACTCCTCTGATGTTAAGATCCCCGTTCCTTAGTCTTGCTCCACTTGTTTACTTTGGGAAAAGGACAAGAAAAGGAGTCGATTTTACACTTTCTTGCCTGCACTCAAAGTAGCATGTCTAGCCTTCAATTTTTTATATCACTGGCTCGTACGTATTTTTAATGTATTGACTCCTGTGCAGAAAAGTGCATTCAGTTATCTTCTCTAACTAATTAACTTTATTGTGCCTCATTGTTTTATTTAGTCACTTCTTAAAAAGACAACCAAACCTCTTTTGTTTTCCACCATCATGTAGGCCTGGGATAAACAGAGACTAGTGAAAATACCTGCTGCTGCTTTGCCCAGAAGGAGCTGAGGTATGACATGGCCCAACAAGTCCTCCTGGGTCTGGAGTGATTTCTGCAGACTCTCTTGAGTCTGCATCCCGCACCACATGCTCTGCAGCACCAGGCCCAGGGGAGAATAACACTTTGGGGACACAGGGACATGTGTAGCTTTGCATCTGAGTGCTGCACTCGATCAAATCAGCTCTGGAAACAGCTAGATGACAGGGTGGTGAGACATGCTGAATACACACAGGGATGCATGGACCCACCCTTTCTCATGACACTCGTGCACTTGCATAGACTTGTGCACATAGACTTGTACATATATGCCTGCATACACACGTAGACAAGACTGCTCTCCCTTGTGCTCATCCCCAAATGCAAACCAGTACACGAACCAGGAATATGGTGTAGAGAGGCTTGGCTGGCCCCGCAGGAGTTTGTCAACATTTGGTGGAGTTCATTCATTTCTTGATGTCCGTTAAAAGGCATCCTATGGGAGTTCTGTACTCAGCGTGTGTGAAGTCTGAGGATCAGGCCGCTTTCGAAAATGCACTAGCTGTTCCCTCTAACTGGGATGAGACAAGTAACTTCAGAGTTCAAATAACAGTTCACCCATTTTTATGTCGTCATTACCTAATCTCATCAGTAGTTCTTGACATGATCATAAGCTAGGCTGATCATCTCTAAGTATGCTCTTCCTAATGAAGCTGTGCAGAAGGGATTGCTCAGGGGTTATGGGCAGGGTAGTTACAATTTCATGGTGCTCAGAGGCTGGGACTGAAACAACGTGGGTGCTTTGCTCTCCGAGTTTGGTTGTCTGTGCAGGAGAGGCTTTCACTGAGCTGAAGCAAGTGTCTTTTGTTCCAATTGATATAGAGCTGACTACTGTGTGAGGAACTCAAATCATCCTTTCAAGTATGAATTACCTTACATCTGCAGAGGGATGTAATCTGCCACTGTGCTGCCATGTCACCTACCTCTGGTAGATCAGCTGGGGGGAGATTCGCGTGTGAGTCAATGCTGGATTGGCATCGCAGCGACTGGAGTACTTCAGCAGAGATGTTTCCTAGAAAAATGTAGTCTTCCCGGATGGATATCTTCCTTTCCTCTGATGGGGAATCTTAAAAAAAATTATTTGAAAGGGGATGCTTTTTTTAGAGGAAGGAGGAACTTTTTAATATAGGAAAATTTCCCAACACTAGATAAATTAGAAGACAAAGACAGTGATGTGGACATGACCTTCCTCATTGACAAAGGGTAAAGTTAAAACTTGCTTCTAAGTTCCAGCATTGGAAACATGACTCATTGGAACTGGGAATTTTATTCAGAGGCTGAAAAATCCCATTGAAACTCCTTGGCTTTTTAAATAATTTTCTCCTGAATTATCAAATCTTTTCTTTCAAATTCTCCACTTGGGGTTTCCTGGGAGTTAACATGACTTTTGTTTTAATGCAGGTGGAATAATCCAAGTAGAGATAAGGGTCACACAACTACACTATTTCTGCTCCAGCATAAATGCGGGAACTTGAACACACAGTGCTGAGGTCAGCAGCCTACTTCTGCAGCTGGAGATGGAGAGTATTATTATTTTGAGTGTGCCATTATTATTTTTAGTTCATACTGTCCTACCACCTTCCTCACCTGCTTAACCTAATTTCCAACTGCTTGTATAGATGGGGTGATACATACAGCCCCAGAACTAAACCATGAGCAAGTTTTACACCATTTTATTTACAATTCCCTTCTGATTGTTGAGCTGTCTGTTTGGCCATCTGCTTTGCTTGACCTACAAGACCGAGCTACCAGCATCACTGTTGCTACAAGCTTGTTCTTTCCATCTGTGGAGTATTTCAGTGCTGGCTTGGCCAGTCTGGGAAGCGTCTTGCCCAGTTCCCAGCCCAAGGGTTTTGGAGGATGGCAGACCTCCTGGCCAGGTGCATCGGGATGCTACAGAGGCTGGCAGATGTTCTCTGTGGGTAGCACAAGGTAACCTGCAAAGGTAGGGTGATCTTAACACTTGCGACCTAGAGCCTGTCTCAACAAAACCAGTTTTCTTCTGAGCTGTGAGTATGAATTAAGAAGGGAAGAAAGGAAAATATTTCCCATTGGATTTGGGGGTAGAGGACAAAATAAAGCACTGCTAGAGGCAAAGTGCAGGGCCTGAGGCTGGCTTCCTGTCCAGAGCCGAGTGATTTCCTACTTAAAAGCTGATTAATCCAAATGCTTTTCAATTTAGAAAGCAGAGATCAATCAATAATTATCCCATTTAATCCCAACATAAATCCTTTAATTTTTTTTTAATTAAAAGCAGCCAAGCACCACCGGCTGGGATACACCAAATTGCATTAAACCCTGGAGTCCCAGGGGAGAGGCACAGGCAGCAAATTGTGCATGTGATTTTCTTCTTTCACTGCTGGGTTTAATGGCTGTTCTCTCTGCCTCCTGGTACAAAATGATGAGCTTGGGGATGTGTCTGGCAATGAGCAGGAAAATTAGACATTACTTCCAAGCGTGCAATGACTCACAAATCAAACAAGTGTCCCCTTTCTGGAAGGACAACCAGGAAGGGGGAACTTCACCAACTCCTCCTTTTCTGCAACAGGGCCCTCCAACAGAGATGATGGGCCTTGGTCACGGTAGGATCCATGAGGTTTAAATTTCCCAGCTCCATTTGACCAAGATTTGGGTAACTCTTAAATCTGACTTTTGGTTTGAGTACTTCAAGGGAACCTAATATTACAGTACATCCTATTACCCACCTGCTTAGAGCAGAAGTCTCTCTTCCTGGCTAGCAATTACCACAGCGTAATTGTGGGTCTAATCAATTGTTTAATGTAAACAGTAAAAATGTCCCGAGAGCTGTATCTCAGCTGTCATCAAATTGTACAGCCACCATGCGAGTAAACACTGCAGGACAGCCACAGGGTGTACGGCAAATGCCTTTGTTTGCAGCCTTAATTTGGTGGCTGAATTATGAACACTGCTTGCAACCAATTCTCAGATGCATCCACGTTCTACCTCTGTTGGTCTAAGTAACTAAGCTGAAGTCACACCTTCCTTCTTTGATGCCAAGGAAATCTTCATTAAATGGTTTTTATATGTGTGCTCCTGCTACAACTTTAATGGTAAAGTTTAATTAAAAATGCTACTAATTAAATCAAGCTGAGCTGTGTTACTGAACATCTATTCCATGCTCCTTACCCACAGTAATGATTCAGTTATGGGACACAACTATGGAAAGCATCAGGGGCTCACAAGATTGGAGGATCCTTTCTACAAACAAAAGCCTGTGTCTAATTTACCTCCTCTTCCTCCAGCTTGATGTGAACACCATCAGAGTTTAAAAAATGCAGGAATTAGCCAAAAATGGTGATGTTGCCTTTTACATAGCAAGATGGCGAGGTATCCTTAGGGCACTGTGCTGGAGGGGAAGCCCTTCTTGTTTCTTCTCAGCAGATGCACCAGGCAGGAAGAGCATCCCAGCATGACTAACTGTAAGCCAGAAACAAAGAGTAAGGATCGTAAAAGCAAATACAACCAAAAACATGAGACATTCCCCTTGGCTTGTAGAGCAGCTTTCAATGTAATGTAGCTACAAATTTTTTCTTACCCTAATTTGACAGCCTTTTAAAGACTTCTTTGAATTTTAAAAGGCTGTTTATATTGAGTTAGAAAAGGGCTTTACAGCACTGTCCAGTAACAGTAATGTCTTTGTTGGCAACCACAGAACAAGGGACCCTTATTTAAATTCCTCCTTTTTGCTGGTTCCAGTGCTCTGTTTTTGAAGTGTGTGTAATTTAGATGTCTCTGTAAAAGCAACCCTTCCTTCATTACTTGGAGTCTGAGGGTTTACTTTCTGCCAGCTGTTCTTTGAAAGGCTTTGAATAAAGCAAAGTTTAATTATCCATAGAAAAGAAAAAAGAAAATAAAAACCACCTAGTTATTTTCTGCAGCACCCTAGGATTTGAAACGATTGAGGCTTTTCAGAAAATAAATTGTCAAATAGATGTCACACCTGGTGAAACTGAAAGCCGTGGTAGAGCCACACCATGCAGGCATCCCCCAAAGTGTTAAACTTTACCTAAGAAGTACCCTGGGAATATTTTGAATTACAGCAGAAGCTACAGCATCTTTGAAGCATGCATCAGAGAGCATTGCTCCATGGGTTATTAGGGGTGTCCTGAAGATCAGCTGAAGATCGAATCCACTGACTTGAGCGTTTTGTGCTGGCCTGGCCCTCATCTGTATCCGCTGAGGAACATGATAGTATTTAACATGGCAAGTCACCTGCTGGGGTGGCTCAGGGATGAGGATAATTCAGCGATGCTCATTAGCATGACCTGTGGGAAAAGAGTGTCTGTTCTGACATTTCCACACATATCAGCTTCCTGAAGGGAAAATGTGTTTAAGAAGATGAATTCAAAACTTACGGTGGTGTCTAAGGCAGTCATTGACATGCAAAAATAGAGCCCTACATGTTAGAGGAGAGGCTGGGAATTGCTATGTTGGTATTTTAGTTGCTCTTGAAACTGCAGATGATGTCTGGGAACAGCAGAAGGTATCCCAAGACCTGTGGCCAAGACCCCAACCATGATCAACATCCGCATCCACCTTCCTTAGGCTTTGGGTCTGGGAATTCCCTGGACAACTCACCTCCCTGGAGCAGTCCTTTGCCCCACAAACCCCTGTCTTAAATCTGCCAGAATCTTGAGAAACCAAGACAAAGCACCAAGTGTAGCGTTTGGAGACATTCCTCTCAAGCTTGCCACATGCAGAGCCTCTGTGGCTCCTGTATTTGAGTTTTATGTTGAGGGTGGGAACGGGAGACACTCCCCATAATTCTGACCAAGCAGCAGCCTGTGTCTCTTCCATCGATTCCTCCTCAGATCACTAATGCACCAGGATTAACAACTCTGCCGACTCACTGAGTGGCTGGGGAATGTCCCTGGGATTGGCTGCAGCTGCTGCTATCATGCTGGAGATACTCTTTAAACTCATTAGCTGTTATCAGCACCATAGCTTTCACCCACACAGCCGCCCCGACAGCACCAGCATCGTTTTTTCTCAAGTGTGTTTTGAGGACACCAAATGTGGGGTTTGGGTACCCGTTGCTATGGAAAAGGCAAGGTGAAGGATGCATGAGTAGAAGGCATTGAGGTTTGAGGTGGCCATCAGCTCCTGGGTTATACCCTTGCTGAACTTGGGCTTGGCCTCCACTGTAGCTCTTTCTCACGCACATGTGAACATCACCCTTATCACAGACAGCTCTGCAACGCCTCGAGAGCACAGTTGTCAACATCTAGCCCCTGGATCTATGAGAGGAGGAGGGACCTGCTGGCACCTTGAAGATAAGGTCTGAGAGCTTGGTGTGATTTGATGCTCCCTGGAAATCCTGTGGAAGAGGGAATTTTCCCTGTGCAGGAGCAATCCTTGCCGAGAAGATGTGCTATAACCTACTATCAGCTGAAGTTCCCTGTTGAACTCACCAAAGAGTGAGCAAGGCCAAATTTTAGTCCTTTTATACCAATGCCTGTTAATTGCAGCAGGAATGGGCTTTGGCAAGCATCCGATTCAAGCAATAAATCCACAGTGCTAGGGAAACTCATGCATGCTCTGGCTGGAGTCCACATCTTCAAGCAAGGGTCACTTGAGTAGATGCAAGGACAGCCCTTGCAGGAGAGGAGTGGCCGGTGAGAGCCTGGCCATGCAGTGTGAGACTTGGAGGTTTGTCCTCCAAAGTGAGGTGGTAACAGGGCGTTGCAAGAGGGGTTTGGCAATACCTGTAGACAGTGGAAGTGGTGTAAACTGCTGCTCCAGTGCCACAAATGCTCTGGGAAGTTTCTCTGGGGTCTGTCAGAGGAACACCTACTGAATAAATGTCTATTATCCACCCTGGCTGGCAGCCAGGGAGCTGGGTTATGCTGCTGCACACCACCACTGACAGCTTCTCCCTACCCCTCCAGCCCAATAGATTAGGAATGACTGGGAAGAGCCACTGCACAACACAAGCCGTAATTACAATATCAGCCCTGTCAGAGAACCCATTAACAGTGTATGCCCAAATGCAATTTAAGAAAGGTCTGCAATATGTGTTTTTCCTATTTGGAAAAAAAAAACCCTAACAATATTGGGAAAGCTGTTTCAGGGAAGATGCTGTGTGAGGCTGATTTACACTCTGGCACAGACATAAATCATAGCTGGGGCAGCTCACAGTGCATCTTTTTATTTATGCCCTAGTAAGAAGCCCATGCCTATGGCTTCCAAGTAAGTCGCTTCTCCATGTTTGTTATCCATAAATGCTTTTTCCTGCCATTAAGACAGACACATGCTTTTATGAGGATAGAAAGCAGCTTGCCTGTTTTACAAACACGAATATCCCTAAGATGTATCACAACGTGAGGCAGCCTTGAGTTACCATTGCCCCAGCACTTCCAGCATATTTGCATTTTTTAGTAGCCATTAATGAACAAAATCTCTTCTACGCTGTATGTGACCTGCTCTGCAAGGACATCAGTGGGATACACTGTTGGTGAATAATGATGATAATGAGATACATTTTCACTGCTTCTGGCTTTGTACCCCTTTTATTGCGTCTCCTTGACACTTAACTTGTGTTGAGCTGAATGAACATCCCTGGTATCTGAATAGTAAATTCACATTTTAATTTTGTCTCTTGCCACAGCATGGATTGTAAACGTCAGAAATAGGCTTTAAAAGCCTAGAAAATAATTTTTCTTGCTGCTAGGACCATACCTGACTTCAGGTGATACTCAGTGACTGACACCATGACTGCTTAGAAAACGAGGACAAGAGCTGACGTATTGCAGGAAACTGCCTTATTCCTTTGTAAACCTCATATTTTTCTATTATTTGGAGAAAATAGGAGTAAGTGGAGTTCAGGGCAAAACAGTATTTCTAAATCTATGTTGAAGTATGGGGATTAGCTTCTTCTGGCGTATACTTGGTCCCTCGCTGGTGAAATCCCTCTCATTTCTCCACCCTCAGTAAAATTTGACAAAGTCCTTCAGGTTGCTTCTCCTAAGGCTCTGCCAGTTTTTTATGTAAAGGGCTCGGATTCATGGGTAGAAACTCAGGGAAACATCCTGCATTTGGATTTCTACACATGCAACTGAGGGCAGAGCTTATTCTGCCTCTGACTTCAGGGGTCATCTCCATTCCAGTCAGAAGTCAGCTGCAGTGAGAGTGCTTCAGGACGCAGACTTGACCCCACATGCTGCACCAGCCCTGTTTAAGCAAATGCCTTCTGTGGGATGCAGATGTGGAGATGGTCCTTGGTGTGATCTATTGCCAGGCCTCTCAAGTATGGGCTCCGTCCAGAAAGGACTTTTGGATGCTAATGCTGCATGCACCTAATTCAAGAACCATTAGCAATAGGGTTGTGGAAAGGTTTTGACAGTGATATATTGCTCAGCTGACAGGACAAGCGGCTTCCAGACAGGGTCTTGGCTTTCGTAACCCTTCTTTGTACTTGGTGCAGGATTTGCTTTCTGTAGCAGATCTGGTGTGAGGAAACAGACCTTCTTCTCTCTTCCCACTCTTTTCCCTAGGACAGCCTTGACAGGAGGGGGTTGGAGCCCTCAGTCTCTCTGTGGAAGAACTCAACCTTGGTATTGTGCACCACAAATACAAGCAAATAAGGCAAATGGCTTTCCATGAGAAAGCTGGTGATCAGTGGCCTTCCTTCTGCAATTGAAGATGTAGACCACTGCAAGCAGGCTTGAAGGAAGGCTCATGGAGATGTTGCCTGGCAAGGACTGGTTACAGGTCCTGGCGGACACCCTACAGCACAGCACCCCTAAAAGCACTGGCAGCCTAGAGCATGAGGATTAATTTTACCATACTTACTTCACCAGACTGAAATCAGCTTGCACCCAAGGCCGGTATCCACTCCAAGGCACATGTGCCTTGGGATGTGGCTCACGTGGCTGACACATTTCTGACCACATAGCCCTAGTGCCAGTGTCCCTGTACGAAAGAGGGAGATCAGAGGAAAGGAGAGCTGAGCACTGCTCCTCTGTCAAAATCCCTTTTTACCAAGAAATTGACTCTGCGGTGAAGCCATCTGTTGTGAGAAGTGTTTGCTTGTGATTAACAAATCTCAATCTTGTAAGAAAACCAAATCTTTTTATTAAAAAAAAAAAAAACACAAAAAACCCCCCAAACTTTTTGAAAGGGAAAAAAAAGCAATAAATAACTCCTGGAAAAAACAATTTATTCTTAACCTCTGTGTAATATATACGTGCAGGAATGCCCTTCTACCTAGCAGTGAGTGACTCCAGTCTGCGGGAGCATCCACCTCTGTAGAAGCACAATCCCCTTGCTGCTGGGATCGCTAACATAAATGCTCCCAAATCGTGACTGGTTACCCCTTTTTCCTCCCTTCCTGCCCCCAACAGAAGGGTGGGAGAAGGAAACAGTATTTAAAACATCAAGAAAAAGTTCAGCCTCCCTCTTTTTTTCTTATTGCTTCTGACTTTCCAGCATCTGCAGGTCATATTTTCAGGCTGCAACACAACAGGCGTTTCCTCCACTGTAAGACAAAAAACTTGCTTTTTAAAAATCCTTCCTCAAAAAATGTTTAAAACACCTGATCACTAGACTCCCAAAGCCAGGGCTTGAGGGAAAGCACAAACTCCTGCGAAATAGGTAGTTTGAAGAGCAAGCACTAACAGAGCATGCTCCTTCATCCGTGCCTCTCCCGCAGACCTAAAGGCTTCTATTACTTCTCCCCAGATTAAGAGAGACTCCATTTTGCCTGCTGAAATAGTTTTATCCCTTTATTTGGCGGCTGAAATGATTACTTTGTTTAGTAAGCAGTGCCCATACTGAATTACCACACCCGCAGGCAGTCTCTGCCCTTGGGCTGCCAGCATTTTCACAGGATGCAGAGAGGATTTTTCCCATTTTAACACTTGATACCCTGCTCCCAGTTTTACAAACATGTCAGATACCAGTGCCAACGCAAATACGATTTGCATTCAGTAACCTTTGTGCCTGTGGCTCCTGAGAATACATTTCCCGACTTTGTATCACCTTGTAAAATACTTACAGTGAATGGGCAATAATACACAGATATTACTCCATGGAGCAACCATCCGATATGTAAAGTCAGGAGTTCAAAGAGGATTAAGGATCACTGGCAATGAGCAAGCCGCATTGCTTGTGGATGTGGAAGCAGCCACAGCTGCTCTCACTTTTCATGCACTGGAATTATTTCAGCGTCAGTACAGGATTGCTCTGGAGTTTTATCTCTCCAAAAGCCACTGACCCATATTTGTTGTATTTAGCAGAATCAAAGGTCATGAGGTTAGGAAAGGTGTCCTGCCTAGCAGGCATGAAGAAGTTGTTAGCCACTCAGCGTGAGAAAATTCACTGCATGCGTGCAAGACAGAAGTCAGTCTCTCTTCATCTAGAAACCTATTATCTACCCCATATAAAAAAAGATAAAGGACTTCCCATCCCATTCATGTCATTCCTCTCAGGGCCAGTGGCTGCTTATTCTAGTATTTGGACTATCACTTCAGAGGGGGTGTTCTGGCTGGCTCATTTCAACTGTATGACTATTTTCCTGATAAAAATAAAACAATTGTTAAGAGAACAGAGGTGATAGTGTAGGAAAGAGGTACTATAGAATAATATTATTTGGACAGTAATTTGTAGTCAAAGGAGCTGCTGTTTGGGAATGTTATAACAGCCTTTTCCATGTTGGTAATAGAAAAGTAGATACAGGCAGTAACGTCTTGGGTCCCTCTCTCCATATCCTGTCTCCAGAGCATCATTTAAATGCTTGTGTATAAGGTAGGGTGTCCAGAATTTGGACAACCTCACAAGACAAGAGAATTGCCTCTTGCAGAATCCATGATTATGGGAACAGTGATTTAGATCCTAATGAGCGTGAGCAAGAATTACGAGCTCCCACTGGCTACCAAGATGATGGGGGCACGGTACCTCTTGGTGCTATTTTGTCTGACGGAGCCTCGCTAGATGACGGCTGCCAAGGGAGGGATCTTTTCTGCATGGGCTGGCAGCTCTTCCCATCCTCCCTGCTCCAGCCTCAGGGATGTGCCACTCGGCTCCCAGCTGCACTGCAATGCCCACCCATGAGTGGGGGAGAATGAGCCCTTTTGACCCAAAAAAATGCTCTGGGTACCTGGACAATCTGCTCTCTGCAGGGTGTGGGTGCTGCAGACTGACCTGGCAGCTCTTCTTCAATTGCCCCTGTGACATCTCGCTTGCAGATGCAGCCAAAAGCTGGTGCTTCTTGCAGCAGCTGCACACAGCTGTCTACCCAAGAAATATTGCAGGGTGTTTTTTATTGAGGGACGGGTCAATTATGCAAGTAAAGCCATGCTGGGTGAAACCGTCTCTTGCTTTGACTGTTTGTGATATACAGGACTACTAAATGGGGAGGGAGGTGAACTAAATTCTGCAAATGTGGCATGTAATGCTTGTTCTTGGATGCAGAATGGGGAGTTGAACTGTGCTGAAGAAGTCTGGGACTTTTTTTTATTTAATTCTGCAATGAAAGTTTGCACCAGTGTTTGTAAGCTGGCAGGTTTTGCCTCCTCGTCACAACTCCTGCTGGAAAGAACTCACCTGTCTTCATGAAACTACATTACGGAGAATCTAAACTTAAGGGAATTAGAAAATTCAGATGTGGATCGTATTTCTCTTTACTGCTGTTTTTAAGGCTGAATAGTTGAGTGCTTGCCTTCAGGGATGCTCACTGTTATTCTGCCCATGGATTATGTCACTGCAATGTAGTCGCTTCTCCTTCTGTGGTTTATTCATGACTAAGATTCTTGTAAATGTAAACCCAGAATATTTTACACAGAGCAGTTGTCCCTCTAACTCTGCCGGCTCGCTTGGCCACAAGGTCTAATGGTAGGAGCAAACCTGGGAGGCAGGTAAACCCTTTGTGGAGTTGCTTGGTGTCTCCCCAGTGGAGTATAATTTGGTTTAGCCATAGAGGTGGGTTATGGAGCACTCAAATTTTACCAGCTGCTTTGAAATGTGGGGGCAATGTGCCCTGGGTAATGCAAAGTCATAGGAAAGGTTGCTCCAGGTGTTAGGTGGCACTGGGCAGAATCCGTCTCAATCCCTTGCTCCGAGTTTCTCACCTAAAACTGATGCCCCAGTCTGAGACAGAAACCCTCAGCTCCAGTGGGAGTCAATAGAAACAGGCAATTTCAGAGAGCAATTCCCCACAGACAGCCATATTAGGAGAAGACAAATCACTCTGTAGAGGCACTTATTTCTCTTCATTAACTTAAAGACAGCCTGGAGCAGTAGTTCAGCAGAGGTCCCTTGGCTGAAGGGTCTCATCCTGGCTCTGTCCACCCTGCTGTACTCTTAGAGCAGCCACAGATACAGTCACAGACTCGACATCTGTACTGTGTCTTTGACATGTGATAATTCACCATGGCCACCCTATGGACAGCTTGTCTGTACGTTCATATCCAAAGACATGAGGGTCTGCACCTGTGTAGTCGATGCCTGGACTCATGCCCACAGTTTGTTATGTGCCCAGAGAAACTGCTCTGTAGTGGCTTCAAAATTCAAGATTTATTCTTCTAGGTCTCGGTTCCCAACCGGTGAAGTAGGAATGATTGCATCTCTGCTCCCTTCAGGGTTTTTGTAAGGATAAATACAGTCAGGCCTTGAGAAAACCAGCTCCTATAGGAGCTGTGGGGAGAGATGGCATAAAAAACACCTAACTGCCATTTTCAAGAGTGCCTCTGACAGAAGCTACTGGCATTTTGTTATTTGGGAAAAGGTCGGCTCGTACCCCAGGAAGAAATTTTTTAAGCAACCTCATTGTATGTTGAATTAAGTTTGTCATTCTGCTTTTTCAGATTATGTAAAGTTTAAACTGATTTTTAACAGAAGGAAAAGTTTTAAATCCCTGTGTTCTTTACTTGCTCTCTGTGAACATAATCTGACCCCAGATAAGCCTCAGACAGATGTTTATCGTAAGTGCGTTCTCATACCAGATAATACCGGAAACCTGGGATGAAGATGTCAAGTGACCTTATAAAAAAAGCCTCATTGTGGGTATCATCTCTCTGCTCCTGATGCAAGGTCCTTGTTGTGACAAAGATCAAAAATAAGCAATAGGAAATGCTGTGAAGAGCGCACTGCAGGAACATACCCATCTCTCTAATGATGAAAGGAAACTGGGAACCGTTGAGCCATCCAAGGTCTGACAGCAACATCCCATAGCCCTTCCACCACCAGGCAGAGGAGGCTGTGGGCCATGAGACCGCCAGAGCTGGTCTTGGCCATAGCAAGAGCAAGTCCTTGTCACTTTGGAGACTTCCTGGCATGTATTGATTTCTGCAAACAGTTAATAGGAAGGGAAGGAGAGAGGGTAGATGATGGAGAGAAGTATGAAAAAGTAGGAGACAGAAGGGTTAAAAATAAATCAGGATTAGGCTGACTTATGTAAAATGACAATATAGGCTTATGGACTAGGCTTATACAAGTATGCTGTGAAGAGACCAGGCAAGTGCAGGAAAAAATGAGTTATGTTGTGTCCTTTTCCACCCTTATCTGTCCTTACGTTAGGTATTGAGGAGCAGGTTTTGGCAGAATCAGATTCTTAGGTTGTAAATGCTGGTAAGCAAGGGAATTGCTTTGGTTAGGGTAAAAGGACCTGGAAATTTTAGAATGCCTTAATATAAGTATAAAACCATAAAAACATAAGAAAATCATGGCTAAATCCAGAGCTGCCAATAAAAGTCAGTAGGTGTTATGCTCATTTGCCCGGGTACAAAGATGAATACCCAGCAGCACCTTTAATACCCAGAAACAGTACAGCACTGCTGAAGGGACTGTGCTGTCATGCCTACATCCAACTGAGAATAACACAAACATCACCTTAAAATGTGATGCTTTAGCTCTGATGACTCTCTATTTGACTCTCAGCTTTCATTCAGCAGCTGGCCCATTCCCACATCACACAAATGGCTGAAGAAGAGCTTGGCAAACTCTGATTACCCACAGCAGTGAAGCAGGATCACGGAGTGTTTGCGGCACCAAAGTTACAAACATGCACCAAAAATTATATTTGCCTTTAGGGAACAAAGCAGGGAAGAAGGTGTGAGGAGCAACGGGAAGATGCAGTCTTTACCCTTGCAAAACAAGCAGGCTTTGACTGTATTGTTGCCCCTTTGAATGCCTAAGGTTGGTTGCTGGCAGTCTGGCTAAAGCCCATCATATTCCTTGCTCAGCCTGACCTTGACCACAACTCCATCCTGAAGCAGCAGGGAAGAGGAGGTGGGGGCATGGTTGGACAGACCTGGTTGTGACACTGCTCTGTCCAAACTGCAGAAGAGAGGGTAGAACAGAGGAGTCTGGGATCAGGTGTCATCTTCCCTCTCTCCCACCGCCTGTGGGAGTTCACCTGAAGTTCACATCTGACTTCAATGTGAGGTTGGAGCTGATGTGTGGGCTCGTATCCATTACGTCCTCTGGCATTAATGAATTTAGCGGGGGAGCTCATTTTGATGGAGGAAGATCACAGAGATCTGCTAGCAGGAACTGAGCAGCTGGGAAGTCTCCAGGCAGAGACAGGAAGGAGGAGGAGGTGTTTTAGGTAACACCATACACATAGTTGTGAAACCCATTGATTTTTCCAACCCCTAATTGTAATGCACATATTTCAGTTATAACTCCCTGACCTTACTCAAACAAAAGCTGTGAAAAGAAACTTGTTCTTGTTGAAATATTTTTTTAAAATAAGAGCTTATTTCTGTTTCTTGTGTTTTTGAGCTCTCAGAGTCACAGCAGTGGGATGAGGTTTTACAAACTACACAACCAACCACTTGTGAATGCTAAGCGAGGACTGAGGCTAAGCTTATAATGCACATTGCAGGCAGATTTGAGCTTGCTTTGACAAAGCTGAGCCAAACAGTAACAGAAGCCCCATGGACACACTTGCACTGCCAGCCTGGCTTACCCTCACCTGGGCAATGCAGGGTGAACAGGGGCTGCACACCAGCAATGCAGCAAGCTTCTTCCCCAAATGCCGTGCAATGCTCCCTTTAAGCTGTGTGCAGGGAACACAGGACCTAAAACTGTCTCACATTCCCTCCTCGCATCTGAATGGATGACCTGGGTTGCTTTTCTTTACCACCATCCTCACGAGACAACATGGGGAGCCTGTTAGCTGTAAAGGCACTCAGGGCTATTAGGTTTTGCATCAATCTCTGCAAAGCTGGCTTTAATCAGCACTCTCCTGCCAGCCCTGCAGAGAATTCCCTGTTATATCAGGATGGCAAAAAAGAAAGAAGCAAGCAAAACCTGCAGCCGTCAACATGGTCTTCATAGCTGTTTGTGCGCTCTGGCTGCCTGGCCTGAAACGTGTATACAGACTGCATCCTAAGTGCCCTGATAAGATTGGGGCTCCAGAATGTGTTGTCCTGAGAACGCTCGCTGCTGTTTATCTGCGAGCTGAAAAACTTTCCAAAGTTTCCCGGCCATCAGCCCTGACACCCTGATTCAGACCAGATGACAGGCAGACGCGATATCGAACAGCTTTCGTGCCTCAGGGCGATACCGAAGTGGCTGAGAACCCAAAAGCTTCCAGCGAGCTGTTGAGTCGGGTCTGCTGACATGGTGGTGGCTGTTGAAACCCGCTGCTCTAGTGGCATCCTGTGAAAAGCATGGGATTTGTCCCCTCCCAAGACCCGGGGTGCACCTCGGCCCCCTGAAGCCGGTGGTCAACCCCATCCTCCCTTCTCTTCTCTTCCAGGCTGTCGGACACAACTTATGTGTGAATATACGCAGCATCAGCTTATGCACATATATTGCTCCAGCACAGATGTGTTTAATTTGATGAATGATGTGGGAAAGACGCCAGAGGCTTTCGATGTGGGCATCTGTGTTCTTCAAAGCACAGGCACTTTGAAGTGCCAGTGGGTAGGGGCTATTTTAAAGCTGAGGGGATTGACATCGAGCTGCGCCTACTTTCCGTCAATGTATAGGATGGGGAAAATGCTGATCAACCTGCCGTCAGGATGCTCGCTCCTGCACTCCCCGTAACACCCACCCACAGCTTGACTGTCTCTGATTTGCTGACATTATCCTGACTTATTAGATGTTTAAGTCATTTATATAGAAAAATAATTTCTGGATTTATCTTTCCATTTTTCAGCCAAAAAAAGAATCTGCTAAGAGTAAAACTTAATCTTCTTACTTTATACATCCCTTTAAATCCTTGCATACTCAGTGGGGTGTTGTGTGGTTTACTGGGTTAATTAGTTAATGTTTATAAAGCACTTCTGATATCCTTGCATGAAAGATGCTGTAGAAGCACAAACTTACAATATTTTCACTAGCCAGTTAAGATCAAGCAACCTATAGGAAAGAGATTTATTTACATAAGTTAAGCATTTTATAACCCTTCCAGAATTTGTGAAAACTCAAAGAAGAAATCAGACTGGCTGCTGCTCCAGCTACCAACTGCTGACAGTCCTGGAGGTTTCTGGTAACCCATGTCCTACAGGAAAGGAAAGTATTTTCTACCCTAAGCCGGTGTTTTTCAATCCTGCGCAGTCTGCAGGGTGGTGAAACGTGCTTGGCACAGGGGCTGCCCGCAGAGCCCCGCAGTTTGAATTCCAGACACTAGTAGCACTAGAGAATCCGCGTGGAGACTTTGGAGTTAGGCACTATTTCTGGATGTCCTCCTCATCAAACAAGCTAAAAATAGCGATAAATGCCCCAGGTCCTTTGCTAGAGGGGTAGCAACCAGAGCTCATCAGATGTAGTTGCCACCTAGACGGATCCAACTCTGGAGTAAAGGTCTACATGGAGTTATGTGCTTTCTTTTCATTCATGCCTCTGATGTCCATTAGTAGCCGCGGTTTTAATTGGTGCTTTACATGCTTATTGGGTCCAGAGCAAACACGGAGACATCGATTTCCCCCCATCTGTATAGCTTTGTTCATGTGTTTCCCAGCTGAACTGGGAATGTGGCTTGTGCCACGACCACACAGCCAATTTCAGACAGAGGTGGGCAAAAAGCCTGTATTTCGGAGAAATAGCTGCTGCTCCTCAGGGAAGAAATCCTGGAGCTGAAACGGGACAATGTCAGCTCCAGGGGCGGTCACAGGTAGAAAAACAAACTCTTAGGCATTAGTGGGAGAGATATCAATGTGCTGCTCCATAAATGCGGGGTGAGTCTCCGTCATGCCAGGTTCCCATCTCCCCCTTGCCCAAAGGATGGTGCAGACTTGGTGCAGAGAAGGGTGACAGGCAGGATCAAAGGTATGAAACAGCTCCCATGTGGGGAAGGATTTAATAGACTCAGACTCTTCTGCCTGCAGGGCAGATAAACTGAAGGAGGATGTGATAGAGGGGTATAAAATCATGACTGGCCTGGAAAAAATGAATAGGGAAGGAGACTCTGACTCCTCTGATCCAAGGACTAGGGAGGTGTCAAATAAGCCAGCAAGCAGCAGGTGGGAAAGAAATAAAATGAGATATTCCGCACTCTCCGTGCACTTCAGCTTTGGAGCTTGGACTGCAGGACGCTGTAGATATTATGGTTTTTTACGTGGGTTCAAAAAGCGACAGTGCAAACTGATGGATAAGAAGTCCTTCAAGGACTGCTAAGCACAGAGGGTTTGCTGGGGTGCCACAGGACACTGCTCCTATCTGCTTACCCTGCTCTTGCTCACGGGCGAAGGTGGGACACTGAGCAAGATAGGTCTCCAGTTTGGTGCAGGGTAGGCATTTTTATGTTTCTGTTATGCAACACTTATTTGCCAAAAATGAGCAGTTTCCTGTTAGTATCTCAAGACAGCAGCTCTTTTTTTACACAGCAGGAGTGAGCCCAAGACACAACATAAGGAGCGATCTCTGCCTGCTTGAGCAGCTCCTCTGTGATGGTGCTCCCCCAGCCACGTAATGGGCCTCCTTCACACGGACAAGTAGCATCACTCCAGCTATGCTTTTAGTGCTTCTTCCATTTTTTCTCTGCAAGGCTTTCTGCAAAGGGGTTCAGCTACAAAATATTATTTAAGCATTTCTCAGACAGCATTGCTTTAGCTCTGCAGCCCTGGGAGATGCTGTTCCCTCCATGCTATGGGCATGGGTGCAGAAACAAGACCACTTCCATTTGCAGGGAGAGCCCCAAATTCAGCGCCAGCCCATGTTAAGGTTTCTCCCATTCAGACTCTGTAGATGACTACACAATTTAACCACAAGGACAGTCTTAAAATACATTTGCAGTACAAAACCTCTGTGACTTACTCAAGAGCACCCACCAAGACCTGGCCAAAGGCAGGAGCTGAACACTGATTTTTTGCATCTTATTTCCTTACCTAAATACCTAAAAATCTTCCTGCTTTTGATTTTGTGATTAAATCAAGGCTCATTCTTCATCCTTAATATGAGGACATTAAAAAATCCTTACTGATCTACTGCTTGACTCTATTCCTTCTAAAACCACTTCCAAAACTTGGGGTCACCATTCCCGTTAACAGTGACCAGTTACCATTTCCTTCTCTTTTCCTTCAGCTACAGTTCCATTTTGCTGGACTTCTAAAATGCAGTCAAAAGATTACTCTGATCTTTCTCTCAGCGAAGTCTTTATAAATTTGAAACATCACCTCCGCCTTTGATCCAGGTTGCCAGTGTGAAGAATCTGGCTCTGAGGTATGGGCAGGGGATATAGCCAAAAACTGAAAAGCTGACACAGCTCTAAATCCAAAGTTATCCACAGGGCTGTCTTAGTCTTCTGGCTCGCTAGAAAGAGACCTGATCTTGTGCAGGTCCACATGTATCTTAAGTGTTAGTGAAAGTTGGAGCAATCTAATGCTCTGCTTTTAGTGTAGGCAAAATGTAACAACAAAACAAATTAATTCAATATCATATATATATAAAATTATTATTATTGTATATATTCTGTCCTCTCTCCTTCACTGGCCATATTTTCACTCTTTCATAGCATAGGCCTTTCAAACACTACAGTGCCAGCATTGCTTCTAATCCGGTATTGTTTCAGCCCTATATATCCCGGTATACACTGGGATAGCACAGGGCTTGGATAACAAAATAAATCCTTGGGTCTTGAAGCCACTTATTGGTTTATCACAAGATCATTTAGGGTTCCCCCTCAGCTTTGAAATTACAGCTATTTTGTCCCTCAAAACACCTTGTCACTGAATTATTTCATGCAGGAGCTTTCTTATAAGTTATCTCCTCCTCTGACTTGTTCACACTTAAAGGTCACAGTTCTTTGCCTCTGATATCACCAGCTCTCGCTGTGGAAAGGGTCGGAGTCCCAAACTGCAGCAGGAATTTGAGGAGGAGACAAAGAACTCCAGGACAAAAGTGTCTTTTTTTTTTTTTTCCAGATAAATTATGGGCTGTTGGAGAGCACAGAAAAGGGGGGAGGATGAAGGAGACGAGAGCGTCGGGTTGCAGCTTCAAGCAGGCAGTCAGGCAGCACGGATATCGCCAAGCAGAGCTCACGACTGAATGCAGACGTGTACCCCACCTCTCACCGCCAACCTACACGGTCTTTGCTGCCCATCTCCCCGTTCCTGAGCAATGTGTTATTCAGCGAACACCCCACCTGGGTGGCAGCCCCTATCCTGCCTACCCGATAACAAGATGCTCTGTAACAAGCCATTTAAATGCAGCCTGCAAAATGTTCGACTGAGTATCCGTACTTGTGACGGGAGCCCAAGACAGGGGTGAAGTCAAAACACCTGCGCCATGTCATTAAACTGAATACACCCCAAAAAAACCCTGAAAGGGTTTCAAATCTCTGAGCTGGATTTTATTAGTATACAAACTAAAATAGGAAGATCTCCTAGACAAAAGGAATGGGGACATGCTGGGGGAGATAAAGGGAAATAAAAGAGGTTGGGGGTGGATTTGGTTAACACGTCTGTCCCTGAAGGTCTTTCAGCTGCTCAGACCCTGCAGCCAGGTGAGCTACACCCGCATGTCCTATTTCAAGGTCAAAATCAACAAGAAAATCTCCCAGTGTCCAGATTTAGACTGGAATCCAAAACACATGAGGGACAAGTTAATTTTGCCGCTGATAAAAGGGGAGGCCTGGCCAGCAGATTTTGCTGTCATTTCAGTAGCAAGTGGAAGGGCAAGGACTATGCTCAGAGGAGACCTATACAAGTTATACGGTCCAGGTTTCCATTTGGTTGGAAATATGTTAAAGCTAATTGAATTTCCTTTGGAAAAACAGAAACTTAAGTGAGAGGATGCAGATGCAGTGTTCTACCACACTTTTAAAGTAATAAAAACTGTTGCACAGGCTCTGCAAAAAGCAAACGCAGCAGGTTCTCCCAAACCAAACCGTATTCCAATGCGACATATTGTGAAGGGAGGCAGACAGGTACGCGATGCTGGAGTGACAGAGATGGGAAGGCATTTATAGATAAACAGGGATTTGTAAATATTAAATGTGAGTCTTAATGGACTTGTATTCTCTGCCAATACATTTACAGGGGAAGAGGATTAACAAGCAGTTTGGCACAAAGACCCCCATCTACAGAGCAGATATTCTGCAATGAGGAAGACCTGTTCTTTCAGAACAACATTTATTTGGGTAGTCTAAAAACTGTTGTTGAAAATCTGCCTCTCACACACACATGTTGACTTGCAAAATATTTGCTTTTTTGCTTTCCATGATGAGCAGAGACTGAGAGCTGAAATAGATTCCGCCTCTGTAAGGACTGTCGAAGTGCTGTTACTGTGAAATGATACGGACGTGTTAAGCTTTACTGTTGATTTCCAATAGATCTATGTGAATAATGGATTTTGCTCCATTATTGCCAAAGGAGAAAACTTCAAGAGGGAAGCAGAATGTTAAATAAAAACTAATTTTCAGGTTTTTTCTAACTCAAAGCTGTGCTGTGCTTTGTGCTGTTCTGTTTTTCCCATCAGCGTAAGTTCACAGCAAATCCATTGGAAAAAGGAACATCTGTAATAATAATTGTGCAATGCTTTGGGGGGAGTCACTTTGATGCATGACATCTCGTTTGCATCCAGTGTGTGTGTCACCGGTGCCTGGGTGTCGGTTTTGGCTGGGATAGAGCTAATTTTTTTCATAATAGCCCGTATGGCACTGTGCTTTGGATTTGTGACCAAAACTGTGTTGATAACACAGAGGTGTTTCAATTCTCGCTGAGCAGTGCTTACACAGCATCAAGGCCTTTTCTACTTCTCCTACTGCCCTGCCAGTGAGTAGGCTGGGGGTGCACAAGAGACTTGGGGGGGGGACACAGCTGGGACAGCTGACCCCAACTGACCAAAGGGATATTCCATACCATACGCCATCATGCTCAGCAATAAAAGCTGGGGAAGAAGGAGGAAGCAGGGGACGTTCAGGGTTATGGCATCTGTCTTCCCAAGTAACCGTTAGGTGTGATGGAGCCCTGCTTTCCTGGGGATGGCTGAACACCTGCGTGCTGGTGGGAAGCAGTGAATGAATTCCTCGTTTTGCGTAGCATTTCCTTTACCTATTAAACTGTCTTTATCTCAACCCACAAGTTTTTTCACTCTTACCCTTCCGATTCTCTCCCCCATCCCACTGTGGGGGGTAAGCGAGCGGCTGCGTGGGGCTCAGCTGCCCGCTGGGGTTAAACCACGACACTGGGAAATGGCATTTCCCCGGCAGCACTCCTGGTTCTCCACATCTCTGAAACAGCTTGGCCACTACAGGACCGCACAGTAGCCATCTCAGGTTGCTGTAGCAACTTCATTAAGTTCAAGCTGAATTGAGCTGATTATGTCCCAAGATAGCAGCCACCTAAGTTTGCATTCCCCACTGCCTAGCACAACTGTGACCTCCAAGCAAATTATTGCTCTTCTGAGTGGGAGTGGGAGCAGAAGCAACCACCCACAGGCCTCACAAGCTGTGAATTTTCTGTCTTCATCATATATATATTATAGAAAAGCTCAGTCTTGACTCAGTCTTGACTTGCACTGTCTGTACTGTCATTTTAATCAGCATTGTTAAACTATCCATGAGCATGAAATGCAGTGGGTTTAGTTTTTCTATACCATTTTCATACATTCCTGACCCTCATCTCTACCTGGCAGATTCTGTCCATCCCAGGCAGGACACTGCAACACAAACAATGTGCAGAAACAATGTTGGGTTTTTTTACCTTTATTTCCCCCGAAGTCAATTTTTATTTTGCTTACAAGACAAAATTAACAATCTGAAATCAACTGTTTAACAAGCCGATGCCAAATATTTGAAGTAAGATTTGCTGCTTTGGTAAGCAGCAATTTCAGGTCTGCCAAACTTAGAAATTTGGAGGCCTTTAGGTAGATGTACATCATGAAGCCCTAGATGAGCACACCTGGGGTGTGTGCAGTGATCTGATCACTACTTTATCTGTCCATCTTTACCAAGGCAAAACTCATAAAACATTTCATTCATTTTAGTAGATACATGCTTTTAAGATACCTCTCAAACAGCAGTTCCAAAAGTACCAAATATCAGTTTGTTCCATTATATTAGGACATCATCACCATTACGCCAAAGCTGTGTTTTGCTGCTGCTGTCATTAAGCCCTCCAATGTTTGTGGAAGATAAACCCACTGCACTTCAGATTATTTAACACCTAAATGAAATTGAGTTTGTTCATCCCACCGAGTTGCTAGGCAGCCATTACAGAGCATCATGCATTTCTGATGCATCTGTTAGCAGGTGAAATTATTGAAGAAAGTGTAAATAAAAAGAACAAAACTGAGCAGATTATACATTTTTAAGACAGGTCTCTGCTTAGCATGTATGCTTTTGTACTTGTGGAAATAGGCAACTACATGTACTTCAAACACGCACTAGTTCACACGGGGTACCTAGGTGACCATTGCATGGACAAGCGTGTGTTTTCTGTGTCTGTGATTTCCACGCATGTTTATTCAGCTGCAAACACATATAATCCTTAAGCTTTTAAAAATTAATGCAGAGCAGTGCTTGGAGGAATGTAGTATGTTGTGGCACACTGGTCCTCCACCCTGGCATGCAGGGCATCTCCCGGGCCGTTACTTAGGACCAGTCCCAATAAAGGATTAAGCATCTAAATGTGATTTAGGTTTAGGCATTGAAAATGCTAGAAGGGAAGAGGCTGGAGAACCATCCGCCTCTTCTGTGCAAAATGGGCCACTGTGCTCCTCAGATTAATTCAGGTTTAGCCTACTGGCTTCTTAATGCAATAATGAATAAACAGCTTGAAGAACAGGATCTGCAGCAAAGGACACCCTACTCCTACAAGAGTGTGCAAACCACACAGTTTCTGAGCAGTAAATTATGCAATTAGCGAGCAATAAGATACACCAGTTAAGATGCTGTTCTAAAACTTTTCAGCATTTTTTCCCCTTTTGGAAATCTCAGATGAAGACAAGTTGCTACCCAGTTCCCTCCCACTCTCCCCTAAGGAGCAGAGCCGCAAGAGATCGGCTCGTTTTCTATTACATGACACTCTCCAGAAGAAGAATTTCAGTCTGGGAATTTTAGAAGTTTAAGAACAGTTCAGGTTTTTCATCTTACAAAGTGTACCATACTGGTAATTATCCATTAAATGGAAAAAAATGTAAAATCCTTTGTACTGGCGTAAGTTTTGCAAAGGCTCAAGAGCAGACCACTGTCAGAGGAGACTTGGATTTAGCGATATGCCAGGCTGATATTATTTCTGATATCTTTTTCTGCAAAACACGTGGCTTACTGTACAAGTCATGATGCCACCCCAAAATTACCAGTTGCTAGGATATACCTCCACAGCATGCTCTGACATACTTTATGTCAATGCATGAGAAATAAGGTAGAGGTTGTATTGAGGAAGGAATGGGGATCGTGGAGAAAGGTGCATTGCTTTCCTGGGAAAAGGAGAATTTCCCTGCTGGGAGGTGACTTGGCACTGGGCCCTCCGGGTCTGGCTTGTGAACAGCATCCTTTGCTGGCGCACCACGGGCTTTGTGAAGTCGGATTTATTCAGAATTGTTCTTCAGCTGCACAGTGATTATAATAAAGTTCAAAAAGAGATGTATGTCAGAAAATGTAGCAACCAGTCATCTTGTATTTTTTTGTTTTGAAATGTAAAATAGCTCTGTTGAGCTGAATCCGATAGGATTGGAATTTTGTCATAAATTTACAAGTTCTGGACTTGGAAGGAATTCTTCATATTTATTTAAAAAGATAATTAAAAAAATCTTTCAAGAAACAGGGTTTTGTGGCTATAAACAACATTCTGAAAATGCCTTAACAACACGTCATTTTATTCTGGTAGTACCTACACTAAGTGCTTTTTGTCAATTTATTTGAAGAATAAAGAACACACTTCAAAAAAAAAAAAAAAAAGGTTGAGTAATTGTTTTGGAAGTAGGGGTGCAAAAAAAGCATCCAAAGATGTGCCAGGTTTCACATGTAAACAATGGGCTTGTCTGACTAAGTGAAATTATCTGTCTCCAGCACAGTCAGCAAAGAGTGAAGCACTTTACGGTGTCCATGGCCTGGCTCCATCTTAATGCCTAAACCAGGCAGAAAAATGGTGCTAGAAGAGCCTGTGTCTCTTCAGTGTCTTCAAAGGGAGTTTAGAGTGAGTAGGTCTTCTGCAGATGCCTGCGTGGTAGACACCTAAAGAGAAATAGATGAATCCCCTTCAAAACGCGGTTGCCCCACAGCAAACGTATGTGATGCATTTACCACTCTGCAGCACCGCCGTGGTCCCCCAACCAGCCACGCGGGGTGCGGGGGCAGCCACCTTCGGTGCACGGGGAACTGGGTGGGGAGAGATGCCGCGCTGCTCTGGGGTCCAGCTTTAAAGAGAGTGGTTGGAAGGTGTGCTCTGTCACCGCACCGTGGCTTTCCGTCTGCTGTATGACCTCATGCAGAGTTGTCTTATGCATCAGATATTTGAGAGATCTGAGCCTATTCAGCTATGCCATATAAGGGGATTTCAGCAGAGCATGCTTCCTTCATGCCTGTTGTGTATTATCTGTATAACCCCTTCGGGCTGGATTATCTCCTTTACTGAAATCTGCTCCATATAAGGGGCTGGGAAAGGGCTGTGCTTCTCAATCTGCTCGTGCCTTGGAGTGGTGAAAGGACCGTGTGCCTGCGAGGAGTTGGCTCCAGCCCCAAAACATCCCCATGCCGAGATGGCTGGAGCAGTTGGCATGGGAGCTCATTCTCTCTGTGATCTGCCATCCTCCAGTCCTTCCCCATGAAAGTTCTTCAGAAAATGGGTGGTTTGGTCAGATAATGGTCTTTTGTACCAGGTAGGTGATGCCAAAAGGCTGGATGCAGGGTATGAAATCAACTCTGGAGTATGTTATAACTGGGAGAAGACAACACTCAAAACTCGTGTCAGCTTCCAGGAAAAGGTATGGTCAGTTTTGTTGTCACAGATGTGCTACAATTAAATTTAAATATGGTAAATGCACTGTCTCATATCCTTTGTACATATTACTATTCAGTAACTATAGATAAGATTGCTGTAGCGCAGCAAAGGAGAGACTTTGTGAAGCAAAACAGTTTTCCACTCATTTCTGGCATGCGTAATAATAAGTTAATGGCACAAAACAACCCATGGCCAAAGCAACTTTCTCACACCCCCCCCATTAGTATGTGGTCTGTTTTGTATGTAAGTGATTCATTATAGAATTTTACTCCCATAAAAGCTCTTCTATCCTCCTTTTGTACATATGCCAAATGGCGAGGAAAGCCAGAGGCAATTAAAACAAATATGGCTTGAATTACAGGCCTGTTCCCGCAAGACCATGTGATAAGAAAATGGGTTAAGATGTGCAATAAGGCAAAGTAGATGCCGTAGAAGGGCCAGCGTCTCAAAATTGGCATTGCTTCTGGCTTCCTTGTGCTCACGTCCCTCCCTGTGAGTGAGGGTCTCTCCAGCCTCCTGCACCACTCCATGCAAAGTGGGTACAAAGGACTGCACCTACATTCAGCTCCTGGTCCCCACCACCTTGCACCATGGAGCCATGTCTGCTCAAAGGCCAAGTTTTACCTCCCCAGCCCAAATGCCAGCACCTAATTCCAAAGTCTTTTTTCTGTGGGTGCTGGTAGGAGAAAGCAAGTAAAGAGCTTCATGCTCGCAAAGCAGAGAAGAGAATAAGAACATCAAAATAACGAAGGATGAGAAAAATGAAAAATGTTTTCCATCTTGGACCTCTGCTGTCACATCAGATCAGGGAAGGCGGAAAAGGTCAGCATATTTATTATTTCAATAATGCATTTCCACTGGTGAACTTTTGGTAGTGTCACCTTCTTCACTGCGATTAGATAAACGGATCAGGATTTGGGAGAATGCTGAGTCCTACACTAGCACTGAGAAAGGAATGATCCAAATGCAAGTTCACTCCTGTTCAAAGCTTCAAGGTGTATCAAGCCTTTCCTTTCTTTTTGGTACAGAAATGAGAAGGAATTTTAAGAAATGCTGTATGCACCCCCTCAACACAGGGGTTGATCAAAAAAGGATTAAGGTATGTGATCCGGTCTCTACGGTAGGGTGTGAGGCTTCCTCAGAATCTCAAGGAGAAAGAAATCACGTGGACACACCACTGTTGTGCTTCTCTACCATAAGATAAATTTCTGTTCCACACAATCTCAGTTCTTTACACTGTAGTGACTAATACATTAAACCTTGTACTCAGCCTGTTCCCAGAAAATCCTGGGCTAAACTCTGTACTTGTATTACATTTCTGATAACTGGGTTGGACGTGAGTGGAGCTTGACATCACCGTGGGTCTGAGTCACCAGGAACTCCGTTAATCACCAGTGGAACTGATGCCACGGCAGCCTGCTTTAAATGAGGTCACACTTCTGTATCTTCAGGGCTGTTTAATGTCCTCAAAAGCCAGGGATTGGTCCACGTCCCCTATGCTGGTTGCTCTGGCACAGAAACATCTGAATGGATGAACTGGTAATTCCCCTCTGGCTTTTGGCCAAAACTCTCCATATGAAATTTTAATTTAGTTGACATTTCTTTTTTTACAAAATGCTGAAAAACACAGTTTTTGAAAACTGGAAAAAATGGTACCTTGGGAATGGTGTTTGTGCTTCTCTGGGCTGGGGAGGTTGGGAGAAGGAGAAATCTTTGCTGGGTAAAAAACTGGCTGGACGGCCGAGCCCAGAGAGTTGTGGTGAATGGAGTTAAATCCAGTTGGCGACCGGTCACAAGTGGAGTCCCCCAGGGCTCAGTTTTGGGGCCGGTCTTGTTTAATATCTTTATCGATTACCTGGATGAGGGGATCGAGTGCTCCCTCAGCAAGTTTGCAGATGACACCAAGTTGGAAGGGAGTGTTGATCTGCTCGAGGGTTGGAAGGCTCTGCAGAGGGATCTGGACAGGCTGGATCGATGGGCCGAGGCCAATTGTACGAGGTTCAACAAGGCCAAGTGCCGCGTCCTGCACTTTGGTCACAACAACCCCATGCAACGCTACAGGCTTGGGGACGAGTGGCTGGAAAGCTGCCTGGCAGAAAAGGACCTGGGGGTGTTGATCGACACCCGGCTGAAGATGAGCCAGCAGTGTGCCCAGGTGGCCAAGAAGGCCAACGGCATCCTGGCCTGTATCAGAAACAGTGTGGCCAGCAGGAGTAGGGAGGTGATCGTGCCCCTGTACTCGGCTCTGGTGAGGCCGCACCTCGAATGCTGTGTTCAGTTTTGGGCCCCTCACTACAAGAAGGACATTGAGGTGCTGGAGTGTGTCCAGAGAAGGGCAACGAAGCTGGTGAGGGGTCTGGAGCACAAGTCTGATGAGGAGCGGCTGAGGGAGCTGGGGTTGTTCAGTCTGGAGAAGAGGAGGCTGAGGGGAGACCTTACCGCTGTCTACAATTCCCTGAAAGGGGGTTGCAGAGAGGTGGGTGTTGGTCTCTTCTCCGAAGTGACTAGTGACAGGACAAGAGGAAATGGCCTCAAGTTGTGCCAGGGGAGATTCAGGCTAGATATTAGGAAAAATTTCTTTACTAAGAGAGGGGTGACACACTGGAATAAACTGCCCAGGGAAGTGGTGGAGTCACTCTCCCTGGAGGTATTCAAGGAACGTGTGGATGTGGCATTGTGGGACATGGCTTAATGGGCATGGTGGTGGGTTTTTTTGGTTGATGGTTGGACTTGATGATCTTACAGGTCTTTTCCAACCTCAGTGATTCTGTGTGATTCTGTGTGTGATTGGGTCAAAGTAGAAAAGTGACCTTAAAAACAGTGCAACTTGAGATTGCAAGGCTTTAGTTCAGGGAGTTTTACCTTTTGTGTTACCATTGCACTCCAATTTAACACACTTCCTTCTGCAGGTGAACTGTTTTCATGCATGCTTTCAAACCAATGTTTGCTGATGTTAAACACTTACAAAACAGGAGCTGCCAATGCAGGTCTAGGTGACATATTGCAAGGATCCAGCTGAAGCAAGGAGGAAGGAGGGAGCATACGAGTATCTGAGTTAGAGCTGTCTCAAGTCTCATCACCATAAGGTTGGACAGCTAGGAAGGGGTGAGTGGGACCAAAAAACAGGGAGAGTTATAGCTTAAATAGACAAATAAATAAAATGACATTGCTGACCTGTTTTCCCTTGCCAGATCTCATTGCTCATTGAAAACAGTAATGTTAAGTATTTACTATACGTACGTCAATTTACGAGCCTTCCTCCACCCAGGCCACTGAGCCAGAGATGTTTTTAAAACTTTTGCTTACAGGGGAAATTTATCCTGCAAGCTAATTTGTGTGCTGGTCAACAGATGCTCTAGGTCTGACCTCCCATAACTTGTTTGCAGTATTATTGCAGGGGTATAATCACAAAATCAGAGAATTACAGAATGACAGGGGTTGGAAGGGACCTCTGGAGATCATCTAGTCCAACCCCCCGCCAGAGCAGGTTCACCCAGAGCAGATTGCACAGGAATGCATCCAGGCGAGTTTTGAATATGTCCAGAGAAGGAGACTCCACAACCTCTCTGGGCAGCCTGTTCCAGTGCTCTGCCACCCTCAAAGTAAAGAAGTTCCTCCTTATGTTTAGATGGAACTTCCTATGATCAGGTTTGTGCCCATTGCCTCTTGTCCTGCAATAATGCAACTCCGTTTCTCCCAGTGCAAAAAATAGTGCAATATTGTGCTGGCACAAGAGGTCAGACTGTCCTCGTCCGGCTCCTTGCTTTGGCAAAACAGTCTGGCTCAGCCCTGTACCAAGCATGGGTGATAGCTCAAGTTATCCCGGTCTGTTCTTTAGGGATCCACCACATCTTGACACTCTCTACTCACCCTTCTTCTAATTCAGCAAGAGGAAAGTAATAATCTTCTAGGAGCAGAGGTTTGTCTAGGGCACAAACAGTGTGATCTTGTTGTCAATACAGCCCTGTGTAAGCTATGGCAAACAAAATATTTGCATCTGGCAAGCCAAGGGATGTGCACGAGCAATGTTCCTGTGATGAGTACTCTATTTTACCGTACTTGCCCTTTTCAATGATTATGTTATGCTGAGCCCCACAATGCTGCTTTAGTCAGTCTCTCATTCAGTTGTGGGTCATGTGTGGGTCAGCACAGATTGCCTGGAGCATCAGCCATGCATCCTCTCTCAGAGGGTGAAGAAAATTGGGGGAAGATGGGCACCAACTGGAATTGTTATTATTGTAACTGAATGAGCAGGCACAGCCCTCTGTAGAGGTTGGAAAGCATTGATTTTTGCCTGATTTATTGTTATTTATGCACATGCATAGCCTGTCTCCCGGAAATGGATGCACAGGCTTCAGCTGATCTACTCATGTGAGTACACTTAAGTACTTCAGAGCTTACAGGCTTTGGGCCTAAATCCATAAGAGCAAAGCATCTTGCCGCATACCCTGAATTTATCTAGACCAGAAACCCTTATTTCAGCTTGAAGCTTCCCAGACCCTCTGCCTGTGCTTTCATAAGGGGATGACCTTAAGCCTTCACCATATTCTGTTGAAATGTGATTTAAAGTTCTGGCAGAAAGGCAAAACTTTTTTTTTTTTTTTTTGCAAAAAAAACAAAATAAACAAACATAAGCTGCTGCCTTTCTCTGGCTCTTCACTTCTTCTAGTAGATGGATTCCTCGGGCAGACAGGTAAGACACAATTGAATTTGTGAGCCTAATGCATATCAGTTCATGCACCCTAAACTAGCTCCCAAAACTGCACATCACACCATCTGTCATGCATAGGTGGAGAGTAAATGGTAAAAAAAAATCTGCTTTGGTACACAGAAGAAAATCATTAGCACTGGAAAGGGTGTTGTTACCTGAAAAAAAGGCAACGTGTGCCTCAGGGAATGCAAGCTCATTAGAGTGCTAGTCTCTGTTTCCTTCATCGTTAACCATAGTGGGTAAACATAAGCCAAAATATCTATTTGAAGGATTACGATGCTCAGTCGCACAAATTTCCAAGCATTTTCTAGATGTCTGTTCTTGCCAAGAGCTGTTCTTTCTTTCTTTCACAGCATTTGGGCTTTCCCTATGTATTTCTCCATGTTTCCAGCCTGTGGGACTCTGTAACATGTCTCTCTTTCATACTTCAGTTTCTCAGTCCGCCTCCACGGAAACCATCACCAAAAGCCATCAGCTTCCTCCCAGAGCCAGTCTTCACCGTGGTGCAGCTGGACCCTGCACTGCCGATGCCGTGCAAGGAAGAGCCCAGGCTTTACGGAGCTGGTTTTGGGGCAGTCGATATTATCAAAGGTCCAAATTATGCCAGTCATGTATTTGTTAGAGAACACCTTATTTCACAAATATTTCCACTGATTCCAGCTTGACTCAAACAGTTGAGTGGCGGGTTGTGCATCCAGATATTCAGAGAGGTTAGGACTATGCTTCTTCCATATGGGACAGGGGGGCTGCTGTACCAAAATCTCCAGCTGCCTTCCAAATGAGATGTCTCCAATGGGGATTACGGGTTTTTGCATTTTGTTTTCAGTCATCAGACTAGAGGATGACAGCATCCCCTTTTCATTTAAGTGATTTATTTACGAACTTCTCCAGCGCTCGCTCTGTAATGAATGAACTGATCAGAAACACTTGAGACCTTGCTAGTCCTAGATATAATTGAATCTTTTTTCTATAACTTGAAACTGCTATCAATACTTATTGAAGCACAGAACACACACTTGTCCAGTGAGTGCTTTAAAGTGACTTAGGTTGTTATGTTGTGGTTGATTTACAACAAAACCGTCTGAATTATGAACTGCGTGAAGAAGACGTAATTAAATTTGAGACGTTAGGGCTGCCAGTGCTTCGGATTGTGGTAAATACAAAGTCAAAAAAGTCTTCCCCAGGGACGCTGGCATCAAGAGATGCTCAACTGTTACATAAGCATATGCTTTATAGTGGGACAAGTCTTTTATTGGCAAAAGGGGATTTATCTTTTTAGGGATGGTTATTACACAGAATCAGAGAATCACAGAATGACAGGGGTTGGAAGGGATCTCTGGAGATCATCTTGTCCAACCCCCCACCAGAGCAGGTTCACCCAGAGCAGGTTGCACAGGAATGCGTCCAGGCGAGTTTTGAATATCTCCAGAGAAGGAGACTCCACAACCTCTCTGGGCAGCCTGTTCCAGTGCTCTGCCACCCTCAAAGGAAAGAAGTTCCTCCTCATGTTAAGATGGAATTCTGTAAGTTAAAATGGAAAGAGCTGCTACACGTTACGATGGGAAGGTTGATGAATTGTGAGAGAATTAAAAAAGCCAATCAAATCCTGCATCAGATTGATTTTCTTTCCTTACATTTTAGCTCTCAGATTTATGGAGGCAGTTTTAACAAAGTGCCTACCAGCAACTTAACTCAAAACCTTAGCTGCCAAGTGCGCTTTCATAGTGAGTTTGCTGCCGTTGTTACTGCTCAGCAAAGGCTAAACTTTCAAACTACATTATTAATTGAACCTAATAAATAGTCAGTGGAAAGGGATAAATTCTTCTAGAGTCTGGTTCAGCTCACTTACCTGAGAGATCTAATTTAAGAGGGGATGAATCGTCCTTTGCGAGGCACCTTTCACCACAGACTGCAAATTGTCCTTTGAGCACCTAACTTCATGAGAAATAATATTAAAGGAAATCCCACCTGGAAAGACTAACTGAGACAAGAGATAACCTCTTGTTCAGTTTGTGAGACTGGTCATTGCTCCTGTCTTCCACGCTGCATGCGTATATCCTTCTCCTAGTGATAAGACCTGGGTGTATATTGCCTGGTCCGTCAATACAGATAGTGGAAAAAATACAGAGGCACACAATGTGCAAGATTAATATTATTCCAACTTCAGACATCCGCCATGCAGGCTCCTGCCTCTCAGCTGGCACAGCTCTCATTACAGTCAGCGCAGAGAAATAGGCCCTTTGAGGACATGATTCATCTGACCTGCTTTAGAGGACAAGGTGAATTGTGCCTCCAGTGCCATGGATTCTTCTAACTCCCAAACACCATGGTCTATAAAAAAAGCAGATGAATAGTTCAGAAATGGATGTTTTCAGTGGTGTAAGATGTTTAAAAAGGCGTAACCCACTTTTATAGTCATTGCAACTGGTGACTAGGACAGATCCAAATCACAGACCCGAGCAGGAAAGATTTGGGCTGCTGATCCTTGAGCAAGAGAGCTATTGAAATATCCAGAATGAGGAAGCGTAACTATTTGCATTAGATTAATGCACTTGATGTCACATATTTAATTTAAAGGTCCACATTACAGTACATACCTTCTGAAAACATCCCCATGAGGTTGCTTCGGAGTCAGTACACTTTAGTCCCTTCTTGAACAAGTGATGGATGCGTTACGTTCTTTCACTCATTTATTCTGTGTCTCTTTAAAAACAAGACAGCTTTTAGGGGAAGGGAGGCTTTTGCTCTGATTCTGGCTCCCAGAAGCCCTACGCTTGGGAAAGTTGAATTTTCAAGGTTTCTTTCAGCTCCGTTTTTTTATGAATAGCTGATTTCTAATTTCTATGAAAAGGTACATTTGTCATAGATTTATCACGCACAGTTGTCAAGATTACGAGATCTGTTCTTACTGCTTTTGGCATTAGCAAAAATAATTTGTAACTCCAGAAGAGTCATTGTTATTTGTGGACAGCTTTAAAGGATGCTTTTGTATTTATTCTTGAATTAAAAGCTGCAGATATGGAAGCACAGCAAAATTTGAGTCCTTAAAAAAAACTTACTTCTGCAAATACATAAACCAGATGTTCTTGTGATTTCTAAGCTGACATATATTCACTTCAGCAGAGTTAAAGGGATTTCCTGGTTGGATAAGGATTTAAGCCATTAACCCCGGTCATTCCCGCCTCCCAGCTTCCCAAAGTATCGGTTGTCCTCAGTGGCTGTCTCTTCGAACCCCTCTGTGTTGCACCCTCTTCACCTCTGATTTGGTAATCAGTTTTTCCAGCTAGATATTTTGATGACTCTTACTGTAATACTTGTGCAGATGACAAAACATATCATAAATAATTTATTCTCCGAGAACCCCATCATAAGAGTATAATCATGTGCCTGGGGATGGGTTTGTCATGCAGTGTTTCTGCCTTGCCTGGCAATAAAAAAAAACTGCTGAGCTTGCTGCACATGGGATGACAGATGTCTTTTTCTTTTGAAACACCAATGCTACACTTCTGAATCAGTGTCCCCTTCGACTGTGAACCAACTCAGGGGCATGTGCCCATGTCTGCAGCCCGCACCAGCATCAGAAGTGGGACTTCCCTCACTCTTATTAATCAGATTGGGATACTGGCGGTGGGACAACATTAACCATTTCATGCATGATCCCACTGGTGAACAGAAAAAGGTTCAGACTGAGAAAGAAGTCCAGGACATAAAAAATTGGGGTGAGCTGCAGGAAAGCAATTATGGACAAAAGAGCAGGATCAGATGGGGGAAAAAAGTGAGAAGAAAGGGAGAATAAAAAAGGGAAGAAATTGAAGTATCCTAACATGAAGCAGCATTAAAGCATTGAATACATATCTCATCACACAACTTCTGCTAAAGGAAATATTGGCCCATTGCTACAAACCACTTACTGGTACTGGTGACCGTTCTGTCTGCACTGTGGGACGAAGAGACCTGCCTTTATACTTGGCCTACAGACTGCTAAATATAAAATCTGACCTTCCTCCACAGGCGAATGTGATGCTTCTTGACCAGACAACGTTAGAAATAGTTTACCTTAATTTCCTAGCCTAAAATGCTTCTATACTCTTTGGATATTCCTGAAAATTCAACCTCCTCCCATCCTCCCCCCCAGGTTTCTAGTTCCTGTCTAAATCAACTGGACAAATGGAGGTTTCTCTCTACCATGTACCCATGTGCAGCTCAGAGCCAACTTTTGCAATAAGGCTGACAGGAGAGTGGACCTCTATTAAGAGAGGTGGCAGCAAAGAACAACACAGTGATTAAATGCAAAATTGAAATCATAATGAAAATTGGGGCACTGAAAAGAAATTTTAATTAAGTAAGCAACTGCAAATCAAACAAATGTATTCATTATTTAATCAACTAGTGAGTGCAAAAATCTCAACTAATCAGGAAAGTCTCAGGGAGCAGATAAAGAAACAAATCAAGGAACCAATTTAAAAGCCGTAAGAAAATAGCACACATCCGCACTATAAAAGACCATTTGTCTGAGAAACAGAAGGTAAGCTTCTTTTTTTTCCACAAACATCATCTTTCTTACCTTTCTAAGGCTGTATGGTATTTTGCAAAAAACAGTAAAAATCTTATGCTGGGATTTGGGATGCTGTGTCTTCTTGCACATTTGCTTTTAATCTGTACAGTCATAGAAAGAGTGACTGCAAAGGGATGTTGTTCTTTGCCTACTTCCACCCATTTTCCGCCTGCTGCACAGACCCCCTTGAGGTATCACGGTACCCCATTTTTTTTATGGGGAGGTAAAACTTTGGGTGTCCCCAGCTACCGCTCAACTCCATGCATGACATGGCACATCTGCAGTGCAGAGCGTTTGGGAGAGGTGGCCGAATCCACCTGGGCTGTTTCACACACGTGAGTAGGGCCAGTGGAGGAATATCATTCATTATTAACTAGAGCTTTGCCACAAATCTGCCGTCTTGGTCCTGCTTAAGGGAAAGATTGGAACCGAGCACCTCATCTGTATGGTGGAGACCTGGATACGACTGTGCTCTTAGGCAAGTTTTCACCCCAAATTTTTTCTGCCCATGTGAGTATGGGAGCAGGTATGCGCCATTCACTTCAATGAACTCCTTGCAAAGTCAGCAAACAGCTCAGCATGAGCACAGAGAGCCCTTTCAAGCCTTGGAGCTACTTCAGGGTAACCAAATGAGTCACAAGCAGCCAAGTAATTACTTTTCAAGGCTTCCTTACTTATGAATTTGGATCTGTGTACAAAAGCATGAATCCAGAGAGAATTGGCCGTCATACCTTGCGAGCGTAGACTGTTTGCACTCGAAGCAGTCGGATAGGGGCAGGAGATAAGTTAAAGAATAGTACAAACAAGTCATTTACTGCACAGTCTTGTAAGTATAGCCTGTCTAGAGCCTAATAAAAATCACATATTTAATTAGTGGCTTCATTCAGCACTGTGTGAACAGTGATTCACTATGACAAGCAAGAGGAGACAGGTAGCAAATAGACCTTGTACAAAGTATCTGAGGGAAAAAAGATATTTTATGGAAAGAGTAAAGATAAGCTGCATAACAAAGACCTGGGTGAAAACACGGTAGTGTTTTTAAAACACAAGTGTAACAAGCTCGTCTGTAGAATAAGTGGAAATTAAGTACATCTCTGCACCAAAGGGAAAGGAGTCTGATTTTATATCCAGAATAGAGAATTGGGACACCAGATATCTGGTTTCTTATTCTTTCTCTGCCACCGGAACAGAGCACAAACACTTTTCCTTTTCTGCTTCTGCTTGTCTACATTATTTGGTTGCTCCTACTGCCACAACGGCCAAGCACTTTACGCCCGTAGTATTTTTCGCCTCATCACACCTGTTTTGCAGATGGAAGTGCACAGCCCTACCTCCACAGAGGGGCCCCGATTGCCTGAACACTGCTTCGAGCTCCAAGGTGAAAACCTCTTGTTCTGCAGAGGCAGGGCTCGGGAGGCCCTTGAAGGTCAGAGCTGCTAATGTCTTTTTACATCAACATTTCCAGGTAGTTAAAGGTCTGCTGACAGCACTCCCCAACATACCCCACTCTTTGGAGGACCAAAGGTCCCAGCACCTAGCTCATTCCTCACTCAGGCTTATCACGCTGCACAAAGTAGGAGCTCCCTGGTGGGGTCTGGGCTGCAAACATGCTCCAAGCACGCTCACAAGACCAGGCTTTGCCCCCTCCAATATTAAACGGTTCCCTGCTCTTCTCCTGTAGGTCCACAGCTGGGGAAGCTGGTTCATTTATGGAAAACTAAAATATGGTTCTGTTTCTGACAATGGGAGTTGAGCCCATTTTCTGAGTGCCGTGGCTACAAAATCATAGGGGATGCTGAAGCAGAGGTGTGTGCTTCATTCCCTGATGTTGATGATATGCAGGTCTCTTGAAATAACTAAATGATAATTGAGCTGGGCTAGGAAGAAGGGAGAAGTATGATTCTATAGCTTCATGACTAGGGTGCTCCCCTAGGAGGAAGGGTAGCTGGCTGCCAGTCCACTTACTATTTACTGCTTAATATTAAAGAAAAGGCTTTTGCTCTGTGTTATTCCCAGAGCACCTCCAGAGACACACAGATCTTCCATCTCAGTCCTTTTGTCCAGCTTGCTGTCAGTTGGTGTTCCAGCGTGGAAGAGCAGAAGCGTTGCAAGCCCAGCTGGGTGCTGACTTGCACAGTGCCAACCATTTCTGTCTCTGGGGGATACATGGAAGCATCTGCCCATCACAAGTCCACGGGCAGCCCCGGGGAAGCCCAGTTCAAGTTTCACATTTATTTTGTTGAATCAGGATTGACTTGTCTTAAACTGCAGAAACCACAACACAAAGGTAAGTTTAGATGGGCGTCCTGCTGCTGACTACCCCTGCTCAAAGCAGTCTCAACATAGGACATTTTACGCTTCAGTGATCCAATTTGAACATTGTTCCAATTTTATGATCCGGATATAGCATCTCTCTGCCTTGCAAGTAGCAACTGCCCCCAAAGCCCACAGTTAGCACACGTGCTCCAGTGCTGGCTTCACTACCACCAGCCAACAACCCAGAGCATCTCCTGCTCCCTCCTAACCACATTAGTGGGAGGTAATGACGTTGTTCAGATCGAAAGGAAACAGTAAATTTGATTGTGACTTACTAGCAGGCTTGGTGTGCTGTCAGCAAGCACACGCACACGTATACATGCACAAGCCCGTAGAGCGACCTACCCTTACGGACACACCAGGGTTTGTCTCTGGAAACACACTTTCTATTAATTAGCAGAGATCAGAAACAAGCTTCTTAGTCTACTATGGGAGATAATGTCATTCTGGGCTAAGAATAAATCTATCAGCTGGAAACTGGATGAATAAGACTGATTTTAAGGAGGATGAGGTCATTTTTAGATTACATCAGGAAGCCATGTTGCATCCCAATTTATATACTACAGGAGCATGTAACAATTTCAGCTTTGCTACAAGAGCATATTTGAGTAAGCAATCTCAGAAAAGAGGCTAGAAATCTTTCTATGCACAGAAAGCTGCTTTATGAACTTCTCCATACTATTGCAAAGGAAGCAATATTGTCTCCACAAAATCCATCTCCTCAAAATCCCTCGTTATATCTGGAGCTGGAGGGCAGAATTGTGTTTGCTAAAGGGAAATCCCACTCAGCACACATCTAATTATGTTTCTGTCTTCCAGATCCCACATAGCACACCCTGATAAAAGAAGAGACAGGAAAGAGGAATCAGTTGCAGTCCAGTTTATGATTTTACATTATGAAGCCATTGGGGACTACTAGACAATCTGAGAGCTTAGTGAACTGAACTCTCTAAGACCTGTTAAGTACTCAGGAGGCACTATGCAAACCCACAAAATAGGAGCATTAATCATCAGGAAGACTTGTCAGGATACTCAATACATGAGTGACAGATGAGAACGGAGTGGAAAGAGAATAGGGAAGACCAGAAAATAAGAATTAGGAGGTTTCCACAAAGCTGTCCTCAAAGTCTCCCAACCATTCTCCAAAACTTTTTTCTTTTTTTTTTGAGTAAGACTTTCCTTTCATTTCATAGGGGCAAATCTGTGCTTTAGCACTGATTTCACTGGAATTACTCCAAATTTACTGCAGTGTAGCTGTACAGCATTGGCTTTTTATAATAATATGCTTCATTAGTGGCTACTTACAGTGTAACTGAATTATAGGACATCTAGTTCTGGGCAGTTGCTGCAAAATGGAGCACTAAGGTGACACCTAATCAAGTACTTGTAAATGCCTTCTGGGAGCGATAATGTTATATTATTTATGAAGTGCCATTGTGTTTTAAAGACAGAAGACCAGATGTTAAAATCTGTTTTATTTACACAATGTCACTGAGGATTACATCTATTGTCTTTACTGAGCACATCCCAATATATACAATGCACATGTTGGCGTGGAGTATCCCTGGAGGCATGGAGGTCAGGCATGCCAGGGCACACCAACACCATCTATGGAGACAGAATAGTTCAAAGGGGATGTGTCCTGGTTTGAGCACCGAGCCAGATGTTAAAAACTTGTGCAAAAATAAGTAGGGAATTATATTCTTCCCAGATCTGACTTCCCATGAAGCTAGAAGCAGTAGGCTTTTTTGTGATAACTTACGTAGCACTTCTGCTAGGTGAAGAGTGCTCAGGGAGAGTGGGACACCTCCTAAGCAAACAATAGTCCCCCATCGTGACTTTTGGGAACAACTGGATTCCTACCAGGAGGTTTTTTTCCTAAGAAGCAAATCATCTTTTGTATACAAGCTCTGAATTTGTATTAAAGAGACTTCTGATGTGAGAAAAGAAATGCAGCATAAACTTGAACCCCTACAGCAGTAACATGCCATAACCCCGCTTGCTGCTTTTGCTCTTCGGTGCCTGAGGGCAGCACGTTGCCCGAGTCCTGGAGCACGTAGGCAGAGGTGTCTTCTGCCACATAGGAAGTTTAGTCTGGTCCTACCCTGAGGCACTGCCACCAGGTGACTGCAGCTCCAAACCAGCTGTCACATCAGCAGTGTTCAGCGGGGTCTGCGTGCTGCAAAGACCTCTCTCTGTCCAGTGTCCCAGGAAGGAGAGCCATGCGGAGCTTACATCGGAGCCCTGACAGGGGAGCAGAAGCCTCTCTTGGGGAAAAAAAAAATAAATAAATTTTAAAAAGCAAATTTGGGAGCTTTGAGGACCTTATCCTCCTTGAACCAAAGGGGAACCAGCTCTTCTCTGAAACCCACGCATTGCCTAACCAACCCCCTTGCCAGGCTGATGCCCAGAGTGCTGCTGAGGCACTGGTGGGCAGGCAGCTCCTGCAAGCTCCCACGCATCCGGCAGCAAAGGGGCCCATTACTCCCTTGGGCTTCTCTCCAGCTCTGAATATGAGATTGGGTGAAGTCATTCTACTGAAGATCTTTTCCCTTTTTTTCGCCTACAGATAGGAGCAAAAAACATCCTACGCCCTAAAATGATGCATTTCTTAAAGCTCTTCTCTTAGGTGATTTGAGCTTTCATGGTCCCCTCCCAACAGGTATGTCCAGTTGTTGCAAACATGGTGAGATGTTGTAAGCAACCATGGCAGCCCCAGCACCACCGACCCTACGCAAGGTTGTGTTACAAAGCTTAGGGCTTTAGTCCCCTGGAATTACCCTGTCTGAAGCTTTGCTGAAGTTTTGAAGAACACCTAAAATGGAGAGCACGACTGACCACAAATGTTGACATACTTTAAGTAATCACTTCCCTAGGGAGGTAAACCGCTTGTTTTGGGCATATCAGAGGAGTCTGGGATGAGTGGTCTTGTTCTTTGCTTGCCTCCTGCCTGGACGGTCCCCTACTGGCATCAAGGGACAGGAAAGGGGTGTAAGACAGCATGGCCAGCCCTGTTCACCACCATCATCTTCTGCCCTCTTCTCTCCTACTTCTCTTCAGGGGGGACCTATAATATTAGTGGAAAGGGACCGATCAGTCCCTGTCTACTCTCAAGTCCCCCAAAGCCTCCAAGATCTTCAATCTCCATTCCCACCTCACTTCTTCCCATGCCAATCTCAAGCCTCCCACCAGTGTGGTGCTTTCCCAAATGCTATTCTTGCCCCATGAAAGTACCACTCATCCCTTCACCAACCTGCAGCAAAGCCCCCAAGGCTCTCCCAGGCATCACCACTCTCTGAACTCCCTCTGAGGTCTCCAGGGATTTTAAAAGCTAGAAGTTTTGCTGAAATAATTCCATAGGTAGAAGATTTTAGTTCATTTTCTATAGGGAGCTAGTTTAAATTGTGCAATGTTTAAACCCCAAGATTGCTTTTGCTTCCACAACCCTGGAAGAAAGAAAAACTAGAAATCCTAAGATGGATAAACTGTGGGGGAGACACTGTCCAGTGCTGCCTGAAAAAGTTAATTTCTGTACAGGGAGTCGCTGGGCTCAGGTCTGCTTTCCAAGTTATCCCTACGGATCACCCAAAGAGGTGTGAAGGGGACAGGGTTTGGGACAGGATTTCACAGTGGAACCCTCCACATCTGAGAATACAATTACGATAGCAAAGGCTGGGGTAGGTGTGAGGGCAATGAGGTTCTTCTCCAACAAAAACGTCAGAGCTCTGGGCAGCAGTGGGCTTGTGCAGAGGTCTTCTGGCCAGCTGGGATGGACATGGGGTGGCACAGGAGCTCTGAGGAGCTTTGGGCAGTACTAAAATCAGCCTGTGTTGTCAAAATGTCCCAACAGAAACATGCTATAAAAATAATTGCTTTTCTATAATTTTTTTAATCTTTAACAAAGCAAATCACATTTGGGGTCAACCTAAGTCTGCATTGCCCTCCCACCAGGAAGAACCTTGGGGGTTTAATAGGCTTGGGACCTGGTCCCATCTCTGTGCCGTGTAGGTGGGATGGTCATTCCTTGTTCAGGATAGATGGAGGTGGTAAATAAGCTTTTTGCAATGAAAATAACTGAAGTTGCAAGACTGTCATCAGAAAAACTTACGAGGCTGATCAAAATTAAACCATGTAAGAAGAACCTGGCCTTGGAACTGGATGCCAGAGCAGAAACCTGTGCACTGGTGTTGGCAGAGAGCTCTGTGTGTGTGTTTGGCTAGATGCGGCTGATGGAAAACAAGCAAGCAGGTTGCTAAGCAGAGTGAGAAGGCATTTACAGGATGTCCCTTAGAAAAAATAATAGAGAGAGGTTGAGGTGCCAACTGGAGGAGAGAACCTGGAAGAGGATATATGTGCTCGTTTGGTTCCTGCAGCACTGATGGACCAAACATGGGAATCAGACACTGCATCAGAGAAATACATGATTATAGCCAGTTCCCATCCCTACTGGAAACAGCTTGGGGATCCCTCAGCACCTGAAAGCTTCTTGACTCAAAATGGGGAACATTAATTCCCACACTTCAGTGAGTGCCATGTCGCTGATGGGTATGAAATGCTATCTCAGAACTAACTTTGCATTTCTCAGGCATACAGTTTAACAACTGGTTAGATATGACTGTGTTATACATCTCTTTAGATACCACCTGCTGCAGCAGTCTCCTCCTAGAGCCTGCTTAGGTCAGAGCTGGGACTTTCGAATAGCTGTTTGGGTGTACCGCTGGCATGTAGTGTATTTCTCATCTGCCATAAACTCATGAGGACCTTGTAAACTATGTGGGATAAATTAATCCTTGACTCAGCTCCAATAGCACAATGAATCTAAAGTAAGGATTACGTTAATCACGGGACAGTTAGTATCGAGTGGAGAAGAATCTCCCTTTGTCATGTGTACCATGATGTGAACTGCATCTGCTGCGGGAGAGGGGAAGCTGCCTCTGCAACGGAGGTTGCAGGTGACATCAAAGAGATGCTAAGAAAAATTTTATGTGCTCCCTATTCAAATGAATACAAACTACAATGGTCTCTATAGGCACACACCAACTTGTTTCTGTCAGAACAGGGCTTCAGAGCTGCGTTATTTTTCCCCTGAGGGTACCAGCAGGAAAGTGTAACATTTATTAGTTTTCTAAAGTAGCCCCATTTGTAAACACAAACTGAGTTTGGCTTGGAAAAAGTTTTCATTCCATTTTTCAACATGTTTACCTTTAGAGACCGTTTTGCCATGGGGGGCATCTGGATGAGGCAGATCTTTTCTGAGCTGGGCTGTGACCCTGGAAAAGCTCATCCCTGGAGGGGATGAGCAGGAGCAGGGGGGAACGGGAAGCAGAGGGGGTATTGATTTCAGACTTACAGACTCCTGCCAAAGGTTCGGCTCCAAGCCTGCGAGCGTCCTGTGTTGTGCTATTAGCCAGTGTCATTTCCCAGAAGCGAGACTCTCCTGTAGTCTCCCCTTGTTAAGGTACGAGGCACATTGCAGCTCTGTAGGTTTGTTTTGAGATGGCGTGGGGGGAGGCAGGGACAAGATCAAATTATCCTCCTCGGCATGTACACAGGGAGAAGGTGCACACAGGCGCATTGCCCCTCTTCTGTCTATCACGGAGGGGTGTAAAACCAGCTGCCCCCACATAGCTAATACTAAGAGAGCCATACTACATGTAAGAAGCCGGATAGGGTAGTGGGCACCTTCTCTCTATCTCCAGACCCATGGGTGCCCCAGGAATAGGACCAAAGAGCTGAACCTGTGAGCATCTGCCTCCTGTGAAGCCTGTAACATTTGTGACCCGGCTTCTGACCTTGCTTGGTGCAGGACAATTCCCCCAGCTGGGGAAATAAGCCATCGCGGCTCCCTGCCGCGGGGGTCCCTGCCACACGTCTCCCCCCGGGAGGAGCTGTGCTCCCCCTGTCTCAAGGGGCTCACATGGGGACTTGGGGCAGTTTTTCAGAAGAGGTGAGCACCGCAACTACTCCCACGAGGTTCTCCAAATGCACCTGAGCCTAAACGTGTCCAGGCATAAATTTGTCTTTCGTCTCACCGAAACCCAGTGGGCCACTGCCGTCACCCCAAAGAGGACAGCGGGGAGAACGAGAACGTCAGGGGCGAACTTGACCCCCTTGTGCTCGGAATTACTATGTGTGTGCAAACACTGCCCTCTGCCTCCTGCAGAAAGGCTTTGTTGTTGCGTTGGGGATCTGTTGGGGGTTTTATTTTCCTCTGCTGTGAAGCAGGATGATAAAATAGCATTCTCCAGCCTGGCCACACGCCAGTACACAAGGTGCTGAGAGCGAAACGCTGGCACACTGGGCTCTGTGCTGGTAGTGCCAGCCCAAATAGTCAGAGCCATGGGGTGAGTGGGCTGTAAAAGTCTTCAGCCCTACAAAAAGTAAAACTTGGGGATTTTCTTTTATGTCTTATGAAAGGGAGGAGTTTGGGCTTGTTTCACCTCGTAGGCTCACATTTTGAAGCATTTTTCTCCTAGAGTAAAGGTTAGGAACATTTTTGTTGTTTTTAACTATGCTGACTCTCTCAAGGGAAGGGGAAGATAAATGGCATCAGACTTTATACCCAACCTGAGACACCTGGCCAGGCTGATTCAGCAGGGTGGATTCCCAGCGTGTCCCTGGGGCTGGCAGTGCAGATATGCAGAGCAAAGCCAAGGGTGAGCAATGAGACGTAGGAACAGAGCAATGAAATGACCTTTCCCGAAGTGATAGCCATCCCGGGGCTTGGCCAGAAGTAAAATCTGTGCCTCTGCCCAGCCAGGACAGCAGGATGAAGTCCCAAAGCCTGCTTGCCTTCCAGGTGGGGTCTCCCCGGCGTGGCCCCAGGAGGGTATACCTGAGCTGAGCCCAATTGCCCATGCCCATGAACAACTACCTTGCAGGGTGTCCATCCCCCAAACGCCAGCGCTTCCCTTTGCCCCATGACTCCCAAAGGGCAGCACAGACACCGGTTCCCAGGGACTTTCAACGGGAGAGAGGCGCCTAGCTCCCGTTCACACCTTGGAAAATCCCCTTGGCCTTTTATCTGCAGCGGGCCATATATGGTCCCCGATGGCTGCAGGGTCAGGCTCGAAGAGGCACGAAGGGCAGGGAGGCAGCGAGCCAAATCGCGGGAAGAAAAGAAAAGGTGTGAAGGTTGCATGCAAGCTGCAAACGAGCCCGTAGGAGCGAGCTGGGTCTCCCGGGCGTAGCCTGCCGTTATCTAGACCTTGGTTTCCCCATTGAGGTGGAAGCTCTGCTCCTGTTTCATGCTCTTTTGACAAGGGGAGTATCATGGGGAACACTGTATTCTAAGGAAATGCATCCTTTTTTTTTCCTTTCTGGTCAATAAAGCTGCAATTTGACTTTAGGGTGAAGATTTGGATCAATTCTCATTTTCTACAAAATGATTCTCTCTTATACACCAAGGAATAGAATTGAAAATATAATCTATCTTGTTGAGAAGTAGATTCAGGGTCATGAAAATTAACCCCCAAGTGCCATTTAGTGTGCCTTTTCACATGCCAGCAAATAGCAGAGAACGTCTTTGGATTTCTAAACAGTAATTCAGAAAAAAATAAAATCAGTTTTGTCCAGGCATCTGAAGGGATCCTGCCACCAAGTCACTTCTCCCCAATGTAAAATAACTGAGTACAACCGTTTTCAGCAATGATTCACTACCAAATACTATTGCCAGATGAAAATTGGGATCTGGGTGACTTTGTCTTACACCATTATATTTTAATACTTGGCTATATAAATTGAAGCAGAACTGGGCTTCTTTATATTAAGCAATTTCAATTCTGGATCCACAGGATAAAAAGAAAAATAAGGAATAAAATGTAATGAGCTCTCTCATGTAAGGTCAGGAAAATGTGACACTTTAGAATGACCTGAACTGATGAAGAATCAAGTGTAGCTGGCCCAACGCAGAAAGCTTTGTGGATGTACTACCCCGATATTGCCTTTACACTTATACTTTAGACTCTATACTGCAAGCAGGGCTACTGGAGGCAGACCGTTAATCCAGTATGCCACTTGTACAGTTGTTACTGGTGATGATTAGAGATGATGCTTGAAAGGAGGCCCAGGCTGGATAAACATGCATGGTGATCCACCAAGATCTTTCCATTTGGGCTGATTACTTCAAGCAAGGAAAAAAATGTCATTCAGAAGGTGGTGGATGGCAGGACTCGATTCCTTGTGAACTGGGCTTGGTTGCATCTCGACATACTGGTTCCAGGATCTGCTTTTAGTCTGCATGATGACACAGAGAGAAGGAAAACCATGATGCACCATGGAGGCATTTTGGAGTGTGGGCAGGGAAATGTTTTCAGTTAAAGACTCAAGGCTTCAACTCTTTGCCAAAAGCAAAAAAAAAAAAAAAAAAAAAAGAAAAAGAAAAAAAGAAATAATTAATGAAAGGAAATTTCACAGTGGCACTGCAAACGAACTAGCTGAGCTGATGAAGAACAGAGCCTTCAAATTTCATTCAACTGATGCATAAAGCAGAAAATTTTGAAAGCAACTCAGATGATTTTTATCCTCAGCACTGAACTAGATAGAAGTGGTCAGCTCTAAATTACTATTATTTTATTTGTCACCTGAGTTCCTACAGCACTTGAGAGAATCCAGGATATCTTTGTTCTGGGGACTGTAAAAATGCTGATAAAAAACCCTCCTAAGAGTTTCCAACCTAAAGAAAAGACAACATTCAATAACAGGTGCAATAGATTACTGGGAAATGATGAAGTGGTATCCGTCAGCATGATGGCCGTGATACTCGTCCATCAGCAACTTAATCACTACTAAGGGCTCTCCTGCAGCAAAGACAAGTTCAAAGGAGGGCAATGAGGACTTGCAGATAGTTTCTAGGTGTCCACAGGAAAACACAAAGGTGCTTGTTTGAAGATTGTAGAAGTGAGAAGCAGAGGCTGGTGTGGGGCAGGTTAGAGCTGGGAATTAGAGAGACTCTGAAAATACAATCAGACTGCTGTGCCTGATGCAAAGGGCAAGGCAAACCAGTGGAAAGATAACAGCAGAGAGGTGTGCCAGCTGGAGCAAAGGGATGGGGAAATGCTGTGAACAGGTATGTGCCCAGTAGGACTGTGCTTGCCAAGGCTAGGGAACAGGTTGCTGTAAATTTGGGTAATGTAAACTTTTGGCTTTTAGCTCTGTGGAGGCACGGGAAAGATTGTATCTCAATCAGAAAAAACAAGAAATAACCTGTGTGGGGAGAGGTTGGAGGGGTAGAAGATGACTCTCATTAAGGGCATTGATAGGAGCTCAGTCCATGTTGTCCACAGAGGCTCACCAGGGACGGAGTCAGCATCTCAGTTTGGATACCCAAAATGCGAGTGAAATATCTAAGCCCCACAAAACAGAGGAACATGTTTGAATACCTCCCTGCCTTTTGCTGCCATCTTCATGCTCAGCAAGTGCATCTCTGCTAGAGCAAAAGCTGTCAAGGCCATAAACGCACCCAGGGCAGACGTACATGTGGATGGGAGATGTATGCATAAAGCCAGCCACCGACAGTCACAATCGTGATACCCATGGGTGATGAGGCAAGATGCCATTCAGCACAAACCCGTCATCCTCCCCACGTCCCTGGTGGCCATTTCCCAAAGCAGCGTTGGTGTCAGCTTTTCACAACAGCCACTGAAGTGCTGCTCTAGTACTTCAAAAGGGTCTGTTAAAGTAGCGCTACGGCAGTCACCAAACAAGCCACTGCTACCTATCTTCAGGGTTAAGATAAGACATCAAAGTGATTGATTCCCAGCTCTCCACGTCAGAGCCAAACGTGGGGGCTGGCAGCAGCCCACGCATCCCCCCCATCCCACAGGAGTGTGGCTGCATGTGGGAAGGACTGTCGCTGCATGTGGGAAGGACTGTCAGATTCCCAGTGGCTTTTTTTTTCCTTCAGTCAACTTTATCTCCTTCCTGTTGGCAACAAAGCTTAATTTGTGCTTTTGAAATTATTTCCTTACCTTTAAATAACAATAAGAAACACCCACGGAAAAATGTCTTGGTGCCCTGACAAGCAAATTTACAATGGGAAATGGTGAGCACCCAGCAGCAAAAAATGATAATTATAGGCACATAATCCATTCTATCAGTCCACCAATAACCACAGCATTAAATGACCCCATTAACACCCCCAAGACCTAATCATTCACCTTCCTCCAATGCCCTGTCAAATAAACAGCTCATGGAAATGCTTGTTATTTTGTTGGATGCAAAAGCCTGCCTGCTAGCCAGTGGAAAAATGAGGGAAAGTAGTAAATGAGAACTTTTCCCTGATTTATTTTAAATTTGCTAGCAGATAGTTGTCAATGGTTTACCTGAGAAGCAGCTGTCAAGCTGTTTTGCCCTCCCTCTCCAGTCTCCTCGTTGCCTAGTACACATGACATCATCCCTCCTCAGCAGGACTGGGACGAATACGTATGTCACACTGCAAACCCGAAGAAAATAAGAACATCTCTTATCTGAGCTGGGCTACCCTGAGAAGGTGCTGGCTGATGGGAGATAGGAAGCGACTTGCTTGAGGGACCTCTGAAAGCTCCTTATGGCCTGTTGTGAGATATCCAGATAAGGGCTGCAACAGGGTGATCCAAGGACTAGCTTAACATATGACTTGCAAAGCTTTTAACAGCAGAAGGAATGGTAAATGTGTTGTCTCTACTTCCCCCCAGAGTGTGTCCTGGGCTGCCACAACGGCCCAGGTTGATGGTTTTCCTGGTTGATGGTTATTCCTACCATGGAGGACACGGCTTGCTGTGTTGATAGGGCATTTTGGGGGACTCTTGCGGTTTGTGCTGCTTGAGTGAAGGTCCCCAGCCTACATTTCTTTCATATCCTTTCATTCTGAAGTCCCCATTTCTGGGGCCCACCCATAGGCACATAGGAAACCACTCAATCACGAAAAAACTTTGGAAAATTCAAGTCTTTGTGCAAAGCAGAAGACAGAGGTGAACGGAGCTGGCCTGGAAAGCCAGAGCTGCATAAAACCCACTTGTTTTTCATTGAAGAAAGACATTGTGCTGGGACAATATCAAACTCCCTAATGCATGGTCTGGAAGAACAAGTGTGTGCTGCCTACCATCCTAAAATCAGCTCCTGCTGCACAACAGCAACCAAATGAAAGTGAGAAATAAAGTCCCGAGGCTGATGGACTGGCAGAGGGGGAAAAAAAAAAGAAGAAAGAAATGTTACAATCAATTAAGCAACAGAATTATTTTCCAAGGAGGCAGTCAATAAGGCAGAAACATTGGCGATACAAATAGCCTGGAGGAACACACTGGCGGCTTTAGTGCAGCCGGCTCTTTTCCATTAGCGGAGAGGGATTGCTTAGCCGGACACGCGGGGTCACTTTCCGCTTCAGTTCCTCCCAATCAACAGCTAAACTAACAGGTGCAACCTGGTGTTTAAATCTGAATACGGATAATGGAGAGCTGCCAGAGCAGCGACGAGAAAAACGGCGTGCTGGATGCCGATTGAGATGAAAGTGGGGATACTGGCACGGGGGCTCCGCGGCTGAGCGGCGAGGAGGAGAGGTTCAGCCCGTCCCCCGCGCCATGGCTGCTGGATATCCTGTGTAACCCGAGTGAGGAATCTGAGCACAATTACAAGAGGTCAAGTGTCCGCATCAGAAAGCTATGAAAATCACGGGAAGTGATTATTAATAGCCATAGCAGAGAGGCTGAGGACTTAGCGGGTGGTCCTTTCATAAGAGGGACGTACCTGTTTTGGATGGGAAGGCAAGCTCTCACCCCTTGGTGCTGTCAATCAGACCCTCTCTCTCCAACAGCAAAAGTCTCGGTTGCAGGAAAAATACAAAAAGGGAGTGGGTAAGAGGGGTAGGTTGGACAGGTTTCCTGCTCTGCCTCAGCCTTCATGTGTAATCATGGGCAAAGCCACCCCGCACCCTACCACTTCCCATCCCCAATCAGCAAATAATAATTGTCTCTCCTTATCTGGTGGCCAAGCATTGGCCTGGGGAGGCACGTGGGAATCATGAGCTGAGATGATTATCAAGGATCCCAGGAGCATTGGGTCATGCTTAATGCACCGTCTCATGACTCGACAGCTGTGTGGGCAAAATTCAATTTTCCTACTCCTAAAAATGCAGGGATGGGACCTTCTATGGGGTAGAGTTGATCTGCCCTGAAGAACTGGACTTCCACTGTCCCCAGCAGGCATGAGATCCAGCAGCAGCTCCTACTTTGGCCTGGGTCTCCCACATCACAGGAGCTACCATGCTGTAAGCCAGAATTTTGGTCACTAGTATCAGCAGGTTTCAGAGCTTTCACCCAGACAAAGTAGGCAGAAGCATGGTGATTTTCTCTTTCCTGGTGGGTGGCTGCCCTGCACAACAGCCTTGTTTCTGCAAATCCTGTCCTTGGTTTGCTCCCCTAGCTTGGGCTCCTGTATTTAACCTAGAATCCAGATGCCTAAATACTCAGTTTTACAATAACTAACTCTCCTGGAAGCCAACAGAATGTAATAAAGACTCAAGCACAGTCGTTCTCAGTAAAACCCAACTAATTTTCAAAACGGTTTAGCTTTTTGGGGAAAGAGGACAGACTCCATTCAGGAGCAACCCCAAGGGTGATGCCCGGTTTGGGGCAGGCTGGTTCTCTGGTTATAAAAAATACCTCTGTGTGGAAAGGGGAGAAGCTGTGTTATGTGCTTTTTTGAGGGGTTTAGATGGCAGATGTAATCCCTGATGCTTTGTTTGAAATAACTCTTACTCCTTTGTGGAAGAAGAAGAGCTCACAATACTTGCATTTCCAGTGCACCTCATTTCTCTTGTAATCTGCAGCCTGTAACTGTTAACTTTATGCACAATAAAATACGTAGACATAAAAAGGTCAGAAAATTCCCCATTTCCTAAGCAACAAGTATTATCAGTGCTTCTTTGTTCACTCTAAGAGTCTGTAAAAAAAGGTCTAAAAAATTTGAAAATGTAGATTACTAGCAAACCTCAAAGGTCATCTTGACACTTAAGGCATTTAATGAATTCCTGGATTGATCTTTGTCTTAGTTTTTCTGGAATTGGATTATAATGATCGTATTTGCACAGTCTCATTTTTTTGGAAATAAAGTGTTTGGTTTCATTAAATAAACGAGGGACTTTGCTTCAGAAAGAGCGACTTGCTTTATGAAACTAGCCTAACTGCAACTAAAATATGGGCATATGTGCTGCAGTAATCATCCAGCTACATGACTGTTTCAGTAATTCAAATAGTCTGACATGCAAGGAAAGAAAGTAAATTTAGCTTCAAATTGAAGGCTATGTATGGGTGGCATATTTGACTTCAGGGGATATTTATAAGCAGATTATTCTTGGAGAACTTCAGCAGGTATGACTAGGATTGCATTTTTTAAAGAGATTCTGTACAGGCACCAAAATAAATGGTCGGTGCTTATGATAGTCGAGCCTGGAGATCCTCTGATAACGTAGGTCCAAACACTTGAGAAAAGTCTGATCCAGGGCTTCCTTACACAGAGGGCATTATGTTTTTACAAATGTTCAAATCTACACAAGAATTACTGCTAATTCCAACTTCAGAGAGCTACGTTGAAAATGTGGTAATTTAAAATTGCTATTCAGCAGTTCCTTAATTATAGTTTACAAAGCCTGAGTGTGCGGGAACACCCGCTGGAAGACCCGTAATTCTTGCCAAAGAGCAGAATTGAAGACATGGTTCTTTTTTTCCCCACTTCCTCCAAGCCACCCTAGGAATCTCTCTGTCCATCAGCTTTCTTGATTTCACACTAAGGCATCAAAACTCTCCAGGTTCTGCGTGCAGCTCCCTAGTGCCCAGCTCAAGGCTGTGGGGTCCATGAGATGTCAGGGAAATAAAGAGTCAGGCTGAATATTGTAGCGTTTAATCCAAGTAAGCCAGATTTTCTGGAGGATTTATGTCCTCGCGCAAACTTCAGTAGTTAGTCCCATAACACATGTGAAGCTTCTGAAGCCTTATCTTCTTTTTATCGGTTGAATAAGACAGGCTCCTGCTTAGCCAGACTACGTGGGATTTTAATTGAATGTTTCTTTTAAAAAATCAATGGCAGAAAAACGATGGGGTCAATATTGCATGAGCATGTGCTCAATCCCCCCAAATGATGACACACCCCCCCCCAAGCACATCCATGTAGGCAATACAGCTCTAGTGTGATAATTGTAGTTATAGTATTATTCTTCTGAAATCTGCTTTCAGCTCTTGTTTCCTAGGGCTATGGGCAGACACACACTTGGGGAGGGGGCACGTAATTATAAATATTGTTGCTGGTGCCCATCACCTCACCCCAAAAGCCTGGGATGGCTGCAGGAATCACTGGGCACTTTCTCATGACCTTCCTTCACTGTGCAGAAAGGCAAATCAGATGATCGCCGTGGTCTCTTCTTGTCCCTGTCCTTGCTAAAATAAAAGTCACCCCGCTCTTCACCCTGCAATTGGTTCCCGAAGGCAAGTGCCTGCTCTCACATGGCATCTTAAAAAGCCCATGCATCACAGCTTGGATGCGGGCTTTTTTCTGTCCTGATCTGATTGCAGAAGACAGCTGACTGTGGAGCTGGGTTGGGATAGGGTTGTTTTTAAGAGCTGGCCTGGTCTTTGGTCTAAACAAAGAAAAAAAAAACCAAAAAAACTCAAAATGAGTCTGAGGGGATGGGACTCATTGTAAGCCCTTGGCTGATTCGGTGCAAGCTTCACTCATGCACATACACAAGTGTGCTTCAGTCTTGGCTTCAGGCACCCTTTCTCTGCCAGTGAGAGCCCGCCCCTAATGGGAGAGCATTAGTTATGGTGACCTGAACAGTAGTTGCATGACAGTGTGCTCCTGCGGCGACTCAGATGACCCACCAGAATGACTTCTGCTCTGTCTTATCGCCATGGATGTACTTCCAGCTCAGCTTCTGCAGGTGCTTCACAGCAGGCATTCGCAGTCACGGGTCTCTGCTGCTGCATCTTTGGGCCCCGTCTCGTGCCCATGTCCCCACCCGCCCCTCTCAGTAATTCCCTGTGCACTGCCTTGGGCCACAGGGCTGACTCTGAGCTCACTGATGCTCGCCAAAAGCTGAGCTCAGAAAAACATGCTGCGTGCTGTAATTCCTGTTGGTTTTCCTTCCTGTGCCCCGAAAGGCATATATCATGCTTTGTTCCCCCAGCCACGCTGAATTTGCTTTGCCACGCATGCTCTCAGCCCTTCACTGGGGTTCCTTGTCCCTCCACTGTGCACTCTTGTCTCTGCAAATCTGTCTCCTTTCCTACATGTCCCCTCTGCATTTCCCACATCATTCGCTTCACTATGTCCAATTTTATCAGATTTTGAAGCTCTGGCTCAAACGGGGACATTCTTTAGCTGTATGATCCCTCTAGAGTTAAATGCCTCTGCAGACTTTTCCTTCTGTTTTTTTTTTTAACCCAAAATAAGGATGCCTTTTTCTGGTTTAGCTTATAGTGCTTGCAGCCTGCTTTGCTCCCGGCTACATCTGAGCCACTTCTCAGTAGTAACAGAGAGAGAAGTATGCTGAGTGGCATGAGCAGAAGAGACAAAGGTTGCTGTGCAGCAGCATCTGCTTCTGGGACCACTCCATGTCTCTCTTGCTCCTTCTCACCTGAGCGGAGCTGTGCATGGATGACTGAGAGCAAAAAACGATGTGTGCCCCATACAGCCTGCAGAGCAGGAATCTAACCCTGCAGTTGTGGAGCTGGAAATCTAAAGCATTTGTACTAAAGTCACAATGCAGTTGCCCGTTTCAGATTTATTGCCAGTTCCGTGAGGATGAATATCAGTCATCTTCCAGGTCATTAGCAGCCTTCTCCAAGCTTTGCTTTCCCAGCCAGAGGCCCCAGGTATTTTCAAAATATTGCAGCAAGACAAACGCAACTTCTGGGACAGAGATCCCAGTTTTAACGTGCATAAAGAAGAAAACCTTTAAAAAAAAATCAGTGTTTTTGTTGAAAACTCTGTTTTTCCCTTTAAAAGAGCAGTAACTATTAAAATCAGATATTCTGTAGCCCTCATTGCTCTAGGATGGGCTATTATTGCCCTACCCATGTTACAACGCATCGATGTCAGCAGCATCAAGGCATATTCTCTCCCTTTCACCCCCAGGCTTATTTTACTCATGAGCCGATGGAAGGAAATGCAAAAGCTGGTGTTTGACTTTGGGGTGAGCTTTTTGGGGGACCTGTGCCATCTGCTTTGCTGCTGAGCAAGGCAAAGCTGCCGCTCTACATCCCCTCCGGTGTATTTGGCTGACTTGGTCCCCGTGATAACCTCGCCAGCTGCCTAGGCTTCTTCAAAGGGCACCTTGGCTGCAGCATCCATCCCTTCGGCTCTCCAGGGGAAAGGGCTATTAGAGAGAACACGCTTCCCTTCAACTTCACCCGGCTCGCTCAGGCTTGGAAAGCCTCCATTCACAGCTGGCTGTAGCAAAGGTTGGGGGTTTCTGTCGGGCTTTTTTCTTCCCTCTCTCTAGCCTGGAAGAAAGCAGCAGAACCACAGGTGATGCAATTCGATTAGAAGCTCCCGAGGCTTAAATTAAACAGAATTATTTATCAAATCTCTGGGCCATTAGCCCCGTCTCTAACAACAGCGTGCCATAACCTCCCCCTCGCTCCTCCCACATACATTTCCTTCCTCTTACAAAGGCTCAGCGAGATCCAATAAAATAAAATAAATAAATAAAAAAACCCCTTTCAGTTAAAAAGAAGAAAGTGGCAACAACAATAACAAACGAACAAGTGACTACGGCACTGGATGCTGGATGCTTTGCGTGTTGCTATGTGACTCAGGCTGTGCTGCATCCCTGGGGGGGGCAGTGGTGGGGGCCCCCCACTTGTGGGCCGTGTGGGTGTTGCGAGGATGGTGGTGCTGCCCGCTGCCGTTGACCTTTCCCTCATCCTCATCCTCAGCCTGTACAAGCCAGCTAAGCCTTCATTTGTGTAAATAAATCGGAGTCCCAGGGGGAGGTACGCCTGCTGCCAGATACATGTGGGGTGATGCATACTGCACATAGCACTCGTGCATTTCCCTGGTGCTCTTCCCAGGGCTGATGCTCCCAACCCCACCGCCAACACCAGCCTCCCCATCCCAACCCTCCAAACCTCACCGAGAAGGACCCTGAAGAACCAACATCTCATTGATGAGACTGCATGCATTTCATTTTTTTCTTTTCTAATCCATTTTTAGTGCTTTGTTCCCTAGCTGATGAAAATTGAGGTTTCAGGAGAGCTGGACTTTCCCATACTTTCACCTCAGCCACAGTAGCTGGGCTTCATCTGGGGTGAGACCTTGTAATGAAAGCCAATCTCTGCTCAGTATTCCCCACAGTATTCTCCTGGAGAAGCTGGCGACTCATGGTTTAGACAGGTACACTCTTTGCTGGGTAAAAAACTGGCTGGATGGCCGAGCCCAGAGAGTTGTGGTGAATGGAGTGAAATCCAGCTGGCGGCCGGTCACAAGTGGAGTCCCCCAGGGCTCGGTTTTGGGGCCGGTCTTGTTTAATATCTTTATCGATTACCTGGATGAGGGGATAGAGTGCACCCTCAGCAAGTTTGCAGATGACACCAAGTTGGGCGGGAGTGTTGATCTGCTCGAGGGTCAGAAGGCTCTGCAGAGGGATCTGGACAGGCTGGATCGATGGGCCGAGGCCAAGTGTACGACGTTCAACAAGGCCAAGTGCCGGGTTCTACACTTTGGTCACAACAACCCCATGCAACGCTACAGGCTTGGGGACGAGTGGCTGGAAAGCTGCCTGGCAGAAAAGGACCTGGGGGTGTTGATCGACACCCGGCTGAAGATGAGCCAGCAGTGTGCCCAGGTGGCCAAGAAGGCCAACGGCATCCTGGCCTGTATCGGAAATGGTGTGGCCAGCAGGAGCAGGGAGGTGATCGTGCCTCTGTACTCGGTGCTGGTGAGGCCGCACCTCGAATGCTGTGTTCAGTTTTGGGCCCCTCACTACAAGAAGGACATTGAGGTGATGGAGTGTGTCCAGAGAAGGGCGACAGAGCTGGTGAGGGGTCTGGAGCACAAGTCTTCTGAGGAGCAGCTGAGGGAACTGGGGTTGTTCAGTCTGCAGAAGAGGAGGCTGAGGGGAGACCTCATCGCTCTCTACAATTACCTGAAAGGGGGTTGCAGAGAGGTGGGTGTTGGTCTCTTCTCCCAAGTGACAAGTGACAGGACAAGAGGAAATGGCCTCAAGTTGTGCCAGGGGAGGTTCAGGCTGGATATTAGGAAAAAGTTCTTTACTGAGAGAGTATTGAAACATTGGAACAGGCTGCCCAGGGAGGTGGTAGAGTCACCCTCTCTGGAGGTATTCAAGGAGCGTGTGGATGTGGCATTGTGGGATGTGGCTTGATGGGCATGGTGCTGTGTGGTGTGTTTTGTGGTTTGTGGGTGGTTTTGGTTTTTTGTGGGTGTATGGTTTGTTGTGGTTTTTGTTTTGTTTTGTTTTGTTTTGTTTTGTTTTGTTTTGTTTTTTTATGGTTGGACTTGATGATCTTACAGGTCTTTTCCAACCTTAGTGATTCTGCGATTCTGTGATTCTGTCTTGTCGCTGGTACTGGGAGCACCAAGTCAAACATCAAGTTATTTTGCAATGTCGAGTAAATCCATAGTAGCTGGCAATGTGGCAAATGAGCTACACGTTGCTGAAAGGAAATCAATAGGCTGGTTGAGCCTGGATAATTTGACTTCTCCGGTTTTGATATTTTATCCTGTAGGTTCTGTTTGTCTGATTGTTTTTTGTCTCTGGGACAAAATCAGCCTGACAGACATGAAATCTGTGTTTACGCTGAGAAACTTTGTTCCTTCCTGTTTTCCTGCTTAAGCAATTTAAACATTTTAAATTTTAGTCGTCTCCAGCATGCCTGCCCTGCAGGAATGTTACTGGTGCTATTTGCAGAGAGATGATGCTGAATAAAAGAGCAGAACTCGTTCCTCAGTATTTTACGCTTCCCCTACCCTTGGCTGATTATCAAAGATTTCAGTTCTATCTTAGTACTTCCTTCCAGCTTTGTCCAAACTATTGGTCTTGAACATTTTTTTGGCTTGAAACTATGTCGATTTCAGTCTCTCCCAAGGGAATCCCAGGACTTCTACTCCAGCCAGAAAATACTGCGAGCGCAGCCTGCTCCAGAGCAAATAAATCGGCTTCCAAAAGGAAAACAGGCAGAAGAGACTCCAGAAATATTGTTCACCTCCTGAGCCAAAGTTTAGAACTGCTTGTGTTTCACCTGCACCAGTTCATCAGTTCCCAAATGAAATAATAACACAGATATAGTCCAGATCAGTCAGAAAAGATAGAAAATTAGGAGGTAAGAAATCTATAGAGTTTTGATGAAGCCCTCTGTTGTTATTTATATGTATAAAGACAAACTTTACGTATATCATCCTTAAAGAAGCTGGGGTTGTGCTTCATTTGGTATTTAATTACAAATGTTACCCATTAAAGTTCTTCTAAACTCTTGTTTACCAACTGGAGGCCTGTCATGATGCCCAGAAATAGTATTCAAAGTGAACTAGTGTTGAAATAAATAAAGTAATATACATGATTAAGAAAAGTATAGCAATTGCTTCATTAGTTATACAATTAATATAATGAATCTTATTTGAAAGTATTTTCTGACTGCTTCCTGAGCTGTGAGACAATTAAAAAAATAAAAAAGAACGAAAAATCCACCCAAAACATAGCCGGCCAGAACTTTCCTTTTGACAAAGGGCAAACAAAGCTCCCGAGGTTTAGCGGTCACTTGTGAAGATAGGAAGAATTCAGGCTTTCTGAGTGGACTCTACTTTTGACAAAGCAAGTCATCCTATTTCTGCATTAAATCATAATCTGAAAATAAAGGGCATTTCAAATGTCACTTGATACAGCGCTCTGACATGGCTATATTTTGGTAAGAAAACTATCTTTAGCTAGATTTCTCTAAAAGTTTGTACAGGACTCAGCATCCATTTGACATTCTGCTGCAAGCACCACCGAGACAACCTTAATTCTGACATTTCCACACTTGTGTGAGCTTGGCTGCGTAACCTTAAGCCCTTTGTCTGTGTGTGGCTAATACAGACCCTATTCCTCCTTTTCCTTACATTTGCCATAGTTATTCACGTCGATGCAAAGCAGATGCAAAACGTCATGACTGTGCTCACACAAATGATGCGAAGGTCGGTCAATGCCACTAATGATGCCTCAAAGTTAATTACCCCCTACTTTGAGTGGGCGGGAGGGTAAAATTATGAATATAATCCTGAATTTAACAAACATAAAAGAGCATTTAATTATTCTAGTTATATTGTTATCCCCAGACGCTTTCTCGTTTTTGACAGGATCTGCTCCTCTAGGGCAGGAGGTAATTGCTTATTTCCTTGTACACTTCAGTGATTGTTCTGGAGTAGTTAATGATTTATTAGGAGAGCTGGAAGTGTTCAGCCGCTCTGCAAGTCAGCCAGCAGCTGTGTCCAGCACCTCTGATGCTGATAACAAAAAACTGAACAGCCCAGAATCAGAGCCACTAATCAGGAGCGCTGCCAGATGGTGACACGGTGATGATACAGGCTCTTTGCAGAGATTCCCCTCCTGCGAGATACCTGCCATGAGTCAGACTCTGGGAAGAAAAGATAATTCTGGCATAGCAAGTCTTTCCCACCCCATGTTTACCTGCTGCAAAACCTCCTCCAGACCGGCGGAAGCACAGCTGCATTAGCACAAAGCCTGTGGCCTGGCTGGAACTCTCTTCAGACTTTCAGGTTGTCAAATTAACATTTGCATCCATTTAATTTTCACATGACTCATCATTAAGTGATTCAGTCTCTCTCTGAACAGCCTTCAAATAGAACTGACCTTTCTTTCAAAGCTTGACCTCAGGTGGGGATTTAGAGGAGGAACAGGAGAGTGATTAAAATGCAGATGCCAGGGTCAGGCTTTTCAGGGTATAGCTCACAAAAGAAGAGGGCTGTTGCTGCACAGGAGATGCTCACGATACACGCTTTCCTGCTGCCTTGCATCGGTTTGCAAAAATGACAGCATGCATGGAGATAGGGCAGGAAAGCAACTGCAAGACAGCAAAAAGTGTGTACATAGGACCCTAACGCTGAGATTGAAACGCATCTTTGAAGTAAGACTTATGAGTTGTACGAGACTCACCCAAGTCCTGCATAGTCTCTTTGCGCTGGGGTGTCTTTTTTGCCTGGAGCAGGTTGGGCCCCTCTAGAGTTAAATATCAGTAGATGAGTCCTCAGAGAAGTATTTGTGGGGGACACACTTACTTTTCTGAAAGCATAAAGGCCCATGCCTTTTCAGCCTGTCTGTTATCTTCTGCAGCTACATGTTTTGCGTCCGGACACCTTTCTAGTGCACATAAATAGTGATTTAGCAATCACCTGAGCAGTCGGGCAGGTGAGTTTGAAGACCGGTACCTGTTAAGGTTGCTTGTAAAAGCACTGTGTGCCCACCATTCCTAGGGAAGCACGAGGGGCTGCAGCGCATCGTTTGTTGAGGAATGCAGAAGCCAAACGTGGTGCTAATGTTTGTGCTTTGATAGAAGGGGAAAGCAAAGCTCTGAAGGGAGACAAACTCCAGAGCAGGAATCTGCCTTCACCTGGGTAAGAAGTGCCAAGCCACCCCTCTGGAGGCATCTACTGCTCTTCCAAAACTCAGAAGGGAGCAAAGGCCTAAAATAGGTCATTGGTCTGAACTCCTTCCATTGTCAATACCTGTCCCAAAGTGCCTAAATTTGTCTGGACAAGGTTGGGCTCAGCCTGGCAGTTACCTCCTGAGTGCTGCGTGCCAGACTTACCCCACCAGCATCAGCTAATGGGCCACCAAATGGCAGCTTCTTAAGGATCGCCTAGCAAAAGACCTGTGTACAGGTCTACATTCAAAGGTGGACCACGGTGATCATCCTCCCCATCTCCCTTCCATGTCCTTGTCATATATTCCTTATCTACAAAGGTGCAGTATCAATGGTTGCTCCTAAGCACCTACTTCTTTATACCAACCCTATAGGTTCAGAGGAAACCTCAAGTGGGAAGGGACGTCAGGAGGGCATCTACTCCAGTCTTCCTGTGCTCTGCCCTTCTGCTTCTTGGAGGGGACTGAAAGGCTTGCAAGGAGTAAGGAGGACCTGCTAGTTTTAGGAAGCTCCCAGAAAAAATGACTACCTTGGGCCCACCTCACCAAGCAAAGTGAGATCTCCTTTGCTCCAAAGGTGGGGTGTCAGTCCCCATTCTCAACACAGCACCTTCCTCCCCTTCTTTTTGTGTACCCCCACTCTTCAGCATCTCCCCCCACCAAGAAAACCTGCTTGCCTGTCTCTTGTATCACCCGAAACCGTTGTTCATCTCAGGTCTTTGGCTTATGCCAGTTTTGGGAGCCACCAGCAGCTGCCTGATGTGGAACGTCCTGGCTTCTCCTGAAGGCTTGTTTCTTTAGTAACTCTTCATTTTCAGAGGTTATTGGCTTGCTTTTATCATGAAAGCTGCCCCTGGCAATACTTGTCCTTCCTTTGTAAGAAAAACATCCCAGGCCTGAAGTTATATAAGTGTCACATGGGTTTAAGGCATTTTTTCCCCACTCACTCAGAAGTGTCAGTTAGAGTTTCTTATCCACAGGCTGGGAGTCCAGGAGTCCAGGCTCCGGTATCTCATCACAGGGCACTTTTCACTTCAGAAATCTCTCTTCCCTTCTCAGGCTACTCCTCAAGTCAGGAGAAAGGCTGTCAGCTGATGTCTGAAGGGGGGGTCAGCCCAGCAAGTAGCTTGTTTTGTTTCTCTCCACAAAGCTGGAAGACGGGGAGTATTTATAAGATGGAAAGACACAGGGCACTGACCCTTTCATCTCACATTTCATTGTGAGGGATTTGAACCGTTAATTTTCCAGTGTACCATCAAGAGGGCTGCCAAGAAAAGTCCCAATTGCTAAAAACTGCATAGCAAGCCTTGAGAGTCCCCTTGCTTAGGAAACAACAACACTGTATTCAAAAGCATATAGATAAGCATGAAAAGTGTTGGGGAACAGATAGGAAAAGCAGGAGAAAGAAAATGAGTACCAGGCTGCCTCCATGCTAAAGTGTTGAGCCAGCCATCAGTAGCACATGCAGACCCAAGATGGAAAACCCTGGTGAGTCTTTGTCCTTCTCTCTGTCATGGGCACTCCTTTCTCCTCCAGACGTGTCCTCTGCACCAAAATTGAGGATATCTGCTTTGGTTTGGACTGGAGCCATGTGAGACTCTCACAGAGCTGGAGGAAACCTCTCCATCCCAACTGCTTCCCCTAGACAGCTTTGGGGGAAGAGACCACAGTGAAGTGTCCATGGCTGGAGCCGTGACTGTTTCAAGCTTTGTGAATCTCTGCTCATGTATTAAGCTTCCTCCATTAACAGCTCTTGATTTATAACATGAATATTCACAGAATCACAGAATCATTACAGTTGGAAAAGACCTGTAAGATCATCAAGTCCAACCATCAACCAACCCCACCATGCCCATTAAACCATGTCCCACAGTGCCACGTCCACACGTTCCTTGAACACCTCCAGTGATGGTGACTCCACCACTTCCCTGGGCAGCCTGTTCCAGTGTTTCACCACTCTCTCAGTAAAGAAATTTTTCCTAATATCCAGCCTGAACCTCCCCTGGCGCAACTTGAGGCCATTTCCTCTTGTCCTGGAACTACTCTGCTTCATTGTTTGCCTGAACACATCAGATCCTGAAACCTTAAGATCTCTTAAGCAGACACCGTATGGGGGACTTCATCATTTATCTTGCTGCTAAGATCTCTTTTTTAATACTCCATCAATGTTAAAAATTCTTAAATTGGTCCTAAATGAAACTTAGGCCTAGAGACAAGAAAAGGGGTGGAAAGTCGTGTTGGTTCCCCACAACAAGCACAGGACAACCTCAAGCAAGAGTTAGGTTCAAAGTTCTCACAAATTGCACAAAATAAATAAGATGGGAAGATGTCCTCCCATTTTTTCCTGATCAGAAATAATTCAATTTATAATGGTTGCAAGCAAGACACTTTTAGAGGGAAGTACAGTATGTGGATGAATGTCTCTCATACCTCTGAAATTTGTCTTGCTGATCTATAAACTGTTCCCATGACTCAGCCACAAATTCCAGCTATGGTTTAATGTAGCTCTCTTTTTCCTCATGTTACATGTGCCTGATTCATCTTTGCTTCACCCATAAAATTCAGCTAAATACATGCAATATCACAGGAACTAAGTTGCTGCCATACAAGAAAATACTTTCCAGAGCTGAGGTTGGTGCTCTTGTTCTCCCTTTCTCTGACATATTTATGGTGTATGGTTGGCAGAAAAGTTCTATATCTAAAATAAGAGTCCTGCTGTGGCCACTGTGATGTCAATGATTCAGCCATGGCACGTAGTCCTTACAGCAGGGTGTCATGTGTTACCTGGGTTTAGTTGAAAGAAATTTGAAGGAGTTTTCTGATTCTTGGGTCTTTTGCAACAACTTTACAGCCCACCACCAGGCTCTTTTGACGTGAACTGTCACTGATCAGCCCTGATAATACAGCAAAAGAGGGATTTGATGGGTTTCTTCACATCTCAATCATCCATATGCTGATGAGGACAGTTCCAGATCAGTTGTGTTGCTGTGCATGAAACCATCTAAAATACAGTATTTTACTATATAGATTTTTTTTTTGATAGGCTAGAGCAATATATCTTGTTCAATATAAACTCAAAGAGGGGATAAATGCAGACCAAAAAAAACTTAGACCTTTGGGGCACCTACGGATTAGACAGCAACTGAGTTATGGCTTTGAGAACTTTGGTTATGTTGAAATTTGTGTCTTTAAGGTTTTAATTTTAGGTTTTTGGTTAAAGTTTCAAGAGATTGAAATGCCCAAGTAATTTTATGTCTTTAGAAGATGTTTATGGATCATTAATATGTGCAGTTTATTAAGCAGGCAATAATAGCATTACAACAGGAAAAGAAAGGAAAAAAATCAGTGCAATAATTTAATCAAGTGGCTAAGCCTGCACAATGGGGCCAGGACTTCTGGGTTTTATTGACTCCACGTTTGACCTTGAGACAGTTGTGTCCCACTGTTAATTTGCCTTCAGAATTTAACCTGCATTACAGGTGTGCTGCATACTTGCAGTCCTGCCTAGGAAGTCCACAAAGAGCATACAATGAGCACTACCTCTCTGCACATCACAAATAGAGTTTGTAGCATCGCTTACAAGGAAATCTTGCCACCAGAATCAGTGGAGCATAAAATGCTACTCATCCCACCCTAAAATGCATGTGTAAAGGACTAGATGCACACACATCTCTCCATTGATTATAAATTGAGTTCAGTGTGGCTCGCTCAGCAGAGGTCAGGGTTTCTTCTCTCCCTGGAGGATCTTGCAGAGGATCCAGGCTAGACAGACCCCCGGACATCCTCACGCTGTGATATACAACCCCGCTTTCTCCCACGTGGTCCCTGCATGCAGCAGGTTCAAGTGAGGCATCTCTGCAGCAGAGGTGGGGTAAGTGGGTAACCAGAAAGCTAAGCTCAAGCTTTGATTTTCACTCTTGCAGGGCTTCGTTAGCACCCAGCAATGCCTGTTAAACCCAGTGAGCACCCGGTCCAGACCCTGCTGTTCCTTCATTTCCATTTCTTTTAGTAAACTTGTATCATTGCCATTGATTGTTCGATTACTATGGGGCAGTAGCTGACCAGCACTTGATCAACCACCTGTCCAGGCATCACGCTCCATTACCTACCTAATTGCATCCCTGAAAGAAATGGTACTCAGCCCTGTAATGCTCTACGTAAAAGTAAAGCAGTTGTTCTGGAAAGATATTAATGGTGCTGTGCCACATTTTGAAACAACACAGCTGTTTGTTAAAAACTAGTTCGGGAGGAAAATACTGATGTTAGGCATTGAAAGGAGAAGTGATGTAGATCCTCTGTGTTTGCGGTTCTCATTGTTTAATGCACGAAAACGGGCAAACGCTTGTTGATTAAGTCTTTGTTTTAAAGACAGAGCCAGTAATGCAAGGGGAGACACAGGGAGGACGGGGCTGACTGCCGCTGGCATGGGGTGGCACGGGCCCGATGGGGTCACCACAGTTTTGGCAGTTTTTACATTAGCAGCAAATCTGGCTCTACAATTATACCTCTTCCCAGGAGATAATTGCATGTTTCATAGCAGGCCCTGACTCTCCAGAGAACTCTTTGGTGCTGACTGCTAAATAAAAGTGCATCTCTGAAGAGCTTGGTTCAGGAGGCTGCAGGCACAATTCAGATGAGCTGCTTAGGTGATTAACATGTGCACAGTTACAGCAAAAATACGAGGTGCTTTGCTATGCTAGGATGATCCAGACTGCCCAAATCAGGGACCTCCCTGTGCCTTCAGCAGGAGGAGATGTACCTCTGAAGGGTGAAGCCAGGAAGCTGGGGAGGAGCCGGCAGGAGTCATGAGCTGGTAGGAGGCACCAAGCGCAGACGTGTACCCAAATTCCTGCCTCTCCCAGAGCCTGGATCTCACATTGGACCTCTTCAGACACTTTGCATTCTCTTGTGTCATCAAAGTAGAGCTCCTGCTCTCCGAAACACCACCAGTAAGCTACCATGCAGCCTGTGCAGGATGGGTATATTTTGGCACTGGGTACCCTGGGGGGTTGACAGATGGGAGACTTAAGTTTCTAAGCAGCATGAAAAAGCTCCAACCAACAGCTCCTCTATTCCAGCCCTCCTACCAGGTGTGGGTATGCCAAGAGTCAGACTTTCTCCGTGTCCAGCTCTGGAGTTGGAGCTGGAATGCCCAAGGTGCACCACACCTAGGCCAGAGAGATGGAAAATGAGACCATCACCCTGTAGTGCTGGCCACACAGAGGAGGACAGACCTGCACTCTGGTCTCTCCTCTCAGGACCATTCCTGAGTTTTTCAGTCAACAACTGTCTCCTGTAAAGGGAATAAGCCATGCCTGAAGCAGTGATCAACAGACAGGAAGGTCATGGGAGAAGAGTCAGCAGCACTGGGGTCACCTGGGCCAGAAGATCACCCAACACTTCGTAGTTAGGATGGCTTTCCCTGAAGCCTAACTTCAATTTTCTTTGATGGCAAAATATGGCAATTTCTTCCTGCTCTTTCCCCACAGACGTTCCCCACCCTCCCAGATTAGAAATTCATAGCTCACACAATAGGACCATGATTGCTATTTTCTACATTCTGCTCATCATTTTCTTTAGTCACACCTCTGTGATGTTTAATAAGTCCTTATTGAATTTGACAGCAGCCGTATGCCAGAAGCACAGACATAGCATTAGTCATATTTCCTCTACTCTGGAGTAATCCAATAATGGCTAGGTAATTAAAGCCTGCCCCTTCCTAACACGTTGGGCTTCATGCTTTTTCTTTTGTATATTGAAAATCTAGTCATTTTTCCCTGCAGATCAGTCCTGTCTGAAGTGGACAAAACCTTGTGAACTGCAGGGCAAAGGCAGTGCCAGAACACTGAGGAACAAGGGAAGAACAAGTGAAATGAGAGTGAAGGAGGAAAAAGTACATGAAAAATGATAAGGTAGAGGGAAAAGTGGGAGGGGGACTACCTGCAAGCCACAAGCATCCTGGACCATTGCCTGGTGCCTTGTTTGAGACCTGTGAAAAGTCACCCCAAAGTGAAATGGCAACACACACCTCTATGGTGTGAGGAAACATGTAGTAGGGCTCACAGAACATGTGTAGTAGGACACATGTCAAGTAACATGGAATAACAGTGCTTTAGAAAATATGCTAATCAGTACACAAAAGTCTTTTATTTTGAGTTTTGAGCTTTCATCTTGTACTCTGAAGTGACATGGCTATAAGGCAAGGGAGTTAACAATTGCTGGTAGACCCATGATATCCATACCCTATGTCGTGAGTCCGCCTTACGAATTTCCTTTCTCATTATGTTCTTTCTCATCCTTTTTTTCTTTGACTTTCTTCTGAAAACAAGGGCAGGATTTTCATATGTCAATGCTTAAAATTAGGTCGTAAGCACATTTTAAAATAAATATCAGGTCAATAGCAGAACCACTTCAGTCTCCATTACCGTAAGACCGATGACAAACTAATGCAGTCTGCGTAAGGTGGCTTCTAATAATTTTGTATCTGAGGTAGGAGAGTGAGGATCTGATCTCCCAGAGTGCTTCCTGAAAGTTAGATGAAGTGGGGTATTTATCTAAGTGCACCAGGTGGCTTTTAAGACTCTTCTTGGGAGGCTTCAAATTTTGTCTTTTACTGAGCTGGGGATCACCGAGTGGAGGGTGCAGCACCATCCTCAAGCTATACGCAGCAGCAGCGTGGACACTCCTACAGCAAGTGCACCTCTTCCCCACTTACCCAACAGCATCTAACCCAGACACAGAATAGGTTTTCTCTCTACATGGTTCCTGACTTTCACGATGCAGCTGATGCTATGGAAAGGCCACAGATGAGCAGGACTAACTGCCAAATTATTCACAAAAACCAGGCTGTTTAGGCAACCCTGAGACCGATGACACAACAGAAGAAGACGGCGATGTTTTATCGGTGAGACATTATTTTGACATTAGGTGTTTGATGATGAGAGCTCTGGGGGCTCAACACCAAGACAACATCCCCAGCTGGGGCTCCATCTGCTGATCCCGCTCTGTTCCCACACTCCCATTTTGTAGTGCCTGCTAAAGCCAGCACTAACAGGGGCCAAAACCAGGATGGTGCCAGCAGCTGAAAACCAGCTTGGGAGAGATGTAGCATCATTGGCTGGAGATGGGAACAAAAAAACCATGAAGGTAAAAGCGGGCCAAGGAGGCAGCACAATTGACCATGAGTGCAGGTCTACTTTACTCTGTAAAAAGTGCTTAAATGTGCAAATGCCCAAAGAAAAACAGCGGCCTAGAGTACAGTAACTGTAAAAACAAGAACACTTTCTCAGATGCCCCCTTTCACAGAATACTGAACTTTCAGCCCAAATCATGTCCTGAAGGTCATCAACCCCTTCAAATACCTAGACTTAGGTATCTCCTTCTGTATCCTGATGCCTCAGGGCTTTTTGCATCCCAAATATAGCTGAAGAGGTCTAATATTAGGGCTCTAATTTTGAAAGTCTTGGCCACCATGCTCAGTATATTAGTGCTTCTCTTGTTAAATGTATTCCCTAAATTATATAGGTGGTCCACCGTGACTGACTCAATGTTTTCATTTTCTACCTTCTCAACTCTGTAGAGGCAAATTTCCTTTTTACGAAGAGCCCCCTTTGAAGTAACTGAGACTACTTGTGTGAATAAGGGTTTGTAGGATCATACCTGAAAACTCTTAAGTCATTTGGGTAAGAACCTCGTCTTCTCATGCATACACAAGATGCAGGAAGCGAACACATAATCCTGCAAAATTCCATGTCATAGTCAAGGCCTCTGTTCTGCCATGTTGGCTCATTTGGAGCTATACTCTGCTCCATTATAAAGAGTAGGTCTACTTGATAGCTAATAGAACTGAAAATTTCATCCTATGTTTGCAGATACATTGTCAAATCAGAAGCAGAGGGACTTCATATTTAGGACAAAATCCTCGAGCAGGACTGTTCTTTCATGACCTTCAAGGCATGTTTAGATATGTCTGTAGTAGTAAATTAAATAGTGTGAGGCCTGGTTATTACAAACAATACAGAGTGGCTTGCAGTAATGTGTCTCTTCCCCCCAAAACCGGCTGCTTTTATCCAGATTTCTCAAGGAGAAATGTCCTGGCCCCATGTCATCACCCTACCCATGTCCAGGCATCATACTGAAGAGTCCTAGATGGCATGGGCCAAGTCTGTGATGGAAACTGTGCCAAACGTTGCACAGCCTGGATGTTGCCAGCCCCATATCCAAGCCCGATCCTTGGACCGTTCATTTTCCTAGCATGCTTTCTGCTGCCTTGGAGTCCCCAGAAATAGATTCTCCAGCCCCCTGCCCAGCTCAAGCAGGGCTCAGCCCCCTCCAGCAATGGGATGCTCAGCCCCCTCAGGGCAGGGCACAGAGCTGGTGTATTACCATGGAGTATCTCACCTGCGGCATGTGTCCTTTGGCATCTCTTGCCCTGTCTTCACCAAAAAGCGGTGGACCTTTGCTGCCAGTTGCCTGGAAGTGGTCTCAGGGGGGGCTGAGCAACCGCTGCTTCTGGGTCCCAGCGGGCTGGCGCTGGCAAGCCCTGCAAGAGCAGGAGCAGCTCCTTTTGGGAACTGAGCACGCTGAAACCACCTTGCTCCTGTGCCCCAGCTTAAAAGCAAGATCACGCTTCCTTTTATAAGCCCACTCCTTCTTTCAAGTTCCCAGGGATCTCTGAAAGGTTGTGAAAGCTGCAATAACAGTCTTTTTAGCAGTAGTAAAATGTTTCTTTTCAAGTATTTGTGTTACGTGTTGGACATTGCTTACTAAAACATGCACCTGGAGGGAATGAAAACACCCCCTCAGACACACACACATACATCCCGTGGATAAAAGCTCCTTCTAATTGCAGCAGGAAATGTCACATTTCAAACTGGATGGACGAAGGCACTAATCATCCCAGGTGAGGAAAGATCCTGCGGGGACCAAGAGAGGGAGTGGGCAACCGAGCTGCTCCTTTCCAGTCTCAGTGCCAATATGCTGTGAAACATATTTTCTTAATTTAATAAACAGCCCTTCCCTTCCCCACACTACCCACTTCTCGTGGAGCAAATACAAAGCGGAGAGAGCCTGTGCTGCAGTAAAGGTGGGAAGTTGGAATCGGTTGTGACAAAGATTCTCCACTATTTTGCACCGCGTACAAATTTTCGTCTCCTTCCAGGGTTGTTAAAAAGTCAGGTGGTTCACTGCCATCAATAGACTTCTAGTAAGCTTTTAATTTTTTTTTCTCAAAAGGGAGGAAATCAGATTTACATTTATTTGAACGCAAACATACATCTTAAATATAGCGTACATAAAGCTGGTTTACTGCCTGTTGTTCACTCCCCCAGGCTGTCATAGTCCCTCCAGCAAAACAGAAAAAAAAGGATGATAAATTCAGACCTTCAGCTCAGTGTCCTACCACCTATAAGCAATGCCATACCACTTGTGGAAAGACACTTCAGATGACACACAGACACATTCACACATGAGCCCACGGTCAATAAATTAACCAGCTCTAATTAAAAAAATCCCATCTCCCTTTTCCCCCCCACCAACCACTCCTTCTGAGGCACACAGTTGCTGCAGCATTTACATGGAATTTATTTTTTTGTTTGTAATTCCTATCCTACCTCCTTACACAAGACCTTGGGGTGGGAGATGCTTGGAGCAAGGCTCAGTCCAGATGTGCCCACTGCCGGGTAACCGATGCCTGGAGACCCAGCCCAGCACCCAGTGCTCAGGATGGGCACCGATTAGGTGAGCACAAGGTCCATGAAAGGCCACCAGGAAGGGCCGATCGCTGCGTGCATAAATCTCACTCCTCCTCAAGGCTTGAACATGCTGAAATTGGGACAGTATTGCCATCACCGGAGTCACAACCAAAGACACCTTCCTGCAGGCAGATGCTTAAGACGTTGTTTCAGAAGCTCTGGCAGGGTGGTGAACCTCCTGACCCTCCTTTGGGCAACTGAAGAAATGGGAGATTCATCTTGGACTCCTCTTGGAAGATGCATCCTTCCCTGCCAAGCCCTTCCCGCAGGTTGGAAGGTTGCAGGTAGCTCTCCCTGTGCAGAAGAGCATCAGCAGAGTTTTGGCTGAGCAAGCTAATGCAGGGGGCATTAGGGACAGATGGGTTTCCAGGTGTCATTGGGATGCTCACGCGGAAAACAGGAGACCCTGTTCCATGGATTGAGGAAAAACTGTGCATTTCCTTCAGTGACCGTTCAGTGGGAAGTGGGTGGTTGTAACACCCAGGACTGGAAAACACTGCATGGTTGGCACCGGTGGGCATGTAGCTCCAGGGCTTTCCTCGCCCCGATGGCAGCAGTGACTGTCGGGGTGGAGGGGAGGGTGGCAGGAGGGACACACGCTCTGCTCTTCCCATCTACCTCCCTAAGCAGTTTGGTGACAGGCACAGACAAGGCACATCAGGAAGGGGACATCCCACGCGTGGGTACAGCGGTGGGTACCGGGACATTTGCCCACAGGAGATGCTCCTCGCCTACCCATGGCACCGGCAAACCTTGCCAGGGGTCTGACTCGGTGGGAAAAGGGATCTGGGTGTTAAGTGGGCAGTATCACCGGGGGAGTGGATGCCAGGCTTTGAGTCATGGGAGATGCACATCTGTGCACGGGGGATGGCCCGTGGCAGGGTGTCACCGCTGCCGGCTGCTCCCCTGACCCCTCCCTGTCTTCGCCTCGCTGGTGTCTTGCTTTTCTTGAGCTTCTCGTTTCAGTGTCCAGCTGTACTTGAGGTAAAAATTTGTTGTCTTGGGGAAAAAAAAAAAGTAATTTACTGTGAAGCACTGGCTGAAAATCATTTTCTGAACCACTGCACAATTTTAATCAGACGAGCATACTGTATCCAATCAAGGGAGGATTTGCAAGGGGGGTAGGGGGGCGTTTCGCTGTGGCCTTCCCCAGAGGACATTAAATCCAAGCTCTGCTCAGGAAGACGAGATGTCTCGGGCTTCGCAGTCTGCCCAAACCTAATTTGCACTAGAATTACATGGCCATTACTAATGTATACAGTGACTCAAATTGATTACTTTGCTATTAGTAAGAGCAACGTGCTCGCCTTGGTGATGGCAGCTTCCGACAGAGGAAGAGTACAAAGGGACAAGAACAGAGCAAAGTTGCTGCTTCGAAAGAGTACGTGGGGATGAGGAGGGCCGTGGGGGTGAGGAGGATCACGGGGCTGAGGAAGGTCATGCTCAGGGGAGAGTTCAGCATGCAAAAGAGCATCAGAGTGGCTGGACTCAATATTTTACATGCTTAGCACATCTTGCATTAAAAATAATATCACCTGGCTTAATCTTTGAGTCCCTGAAGTCTTATCATACGTAATGGGAGTGTCTCTGGTTTTAATTCAGGACTCCCAAGGCCATGGGAAATCTCAGACCTCCCTGGGGCTCCCATTCATGCTTGCACTCCCAGGGGTGCTGCTCTGTGGGAGCCCCCAGACACACTCCTGCACGGTCTCACCCACTTCTTCACGGCACTTACAGCCTCCACGGGGCAGAGACTCGCACCTCGCACCACTGACAAGCTCTGCAGTGAGGATTGCATCCTCCCTTGTTGACCCAACGACAGCCAAAGCTTCTGAGCAATTTAGGGACAGTAGAAACGTTTTAGCAGGAGAGTTCATGTCCCACTTCTTCCTACACCCCCATGGTGAACATGTGCCCCCTGGGACTGGGAACCTGGAGCAAATCGGGTTCAGGGATATTTGAATATTGCCCTCCAGCATCTCCAATATGTGTCTCTACTTTTCATAAACGTGGCTTTTGCAAGAAAGACGTGGCCTGCCGTGGACACCTAACTCCTGGCAAGGGCTCAGGACAGGCAAGCCCAGAGATGGCGAGGGTGCCGCTCTGCTACCAATGGGACTTATCCTGATGGCAGGAACATCGATTTCTTTCCTGAAATCTCCTACTCGCTACAGCACAAATCTCACGTAATGAAAACATAACCAGGAGCCAAAACTCCTCTCCCACACAGCCACACACTGATCCTAACTCCATGTGAACATACATTTTGCATTCCCACCCACGGGAATCTCCCCACACATTAAAACACCTGAAGACTGGAGCTGGGACAAGGGAGGATGGGGAAATTTCACCACAGCCTTTCGCTGCCCCTGCACAGCTTCTCCCTGCGCAGCTTTTCCCTGTTACGCTTGCTTGACATTACAGGATGCCTGTGACAAAAAGGAAAGGGTAAGACGCTGTCACCCATGCGAAGACACACTAAGCTATCACTCTGTTTGTTCTTCAACCCTGGCAGGTATTTGCAAGGCTCCAAAGTCCCCCCAGGCAGGGGGTGACAGTGAGGAAAGGCAGCCCTGTCGCCAGCACGTCTCTTGCCGTGAGGTCCTGAGCTCTAAGTGAGCACTACTGGATCCTCTGATTAGATTTCCCTCGACTGAAAAGGGCAGTCAGTCTGATATACTAATAATACAACAATACAGTTAGTAATAGTATAGCAATAGGAAGAGCATTACAGTTGTCTTCAAGATGCAGCTAAATCAAGTGAGGTGAATCCAGCACCTTTTTCTGGAGCTCCAGCTGCTCCACATCAAAGCTTGAGGTGAGCTCAGTTAGGTGCAACATTATGTCCCAAATAAATAAGCAGGATAATGGTTATGTTCCCTCTCCTTCCCTCCTCCGCAGGAATGGGAGAGGAGTGGTCTCTCCTTGCAGATGATGGAATTCAGCCTGTGGAGGTGCAGGCAAAGATAAAGACAAGAAAAGGCTGAAGCCTCAGTACCCAGAGCTGGAGAAGACAGAAAAATGAAGTCACATGTGATGAAAGGGAACAGACTCTGTGTATCAGAGTGCAGTGCTTGCAGCAAGCCTTACATTTCTTGCCCATCTCTTTTTGGGACCAGCATATGTATATACATGCACAGGCATAGGGTGATAACCCTACCCGTCCACCTCACGGAGCGGTATCACAGGGCTGATGTTCTGCAGAAGGTCCTTCAGCTGCCATTGAAGCAGCTCAGGTTCAACCCAAGGGACTTGCTGATGGCTGAGGGACACAATTTGGCATCCTCCCCTCTAGCACCGCCATCGGTTAGGTCAGCTTTCTCGCCTTGCTTTCGCACCCTTTAGTTTTATCTTACCTCGCGTCTTGCAGCACTCCCATAATCAAAGCCAAGCTCAAGCCCACTTTTAGACCCAACTGTCTAACCCAGCTATGGTTTCATTTTGTCACGCTTTGCATCCCGTTGTCGCTCCCCAGGGGCTTGGGCATGACCGCCCCACTTTTGGAAGCACTGCAGCACCAAAGAGCGTCGGCTGGGTCACAAAACAGCTGTGGGGGGAGGAACGCATATTTTTCGTAATGCATGGGAGTAAAATGAGGTTGGCAGGGAGAGGGGCTGGTCTTCTTCCTCCAGATGGATGCGTCTATGCAAAGATGGGACAGGACTTAAGGCTGTTGAGCACCAGCAGCTCGGCGGGTGCTCCCATTCCCTCCCTGGCTCCTGCTTGCTCGATGCCAAGCCCTGCCCCATCGGCTGCTGAGAGCTGCGAGGGAAAACTTGCACAGGTCTTTATTTGTTGTTATTTGGAAATATTTATTCTTGACACAAACCAAATTTACTTCTGTGATCTGCTAAATACCTGCACACGCTTTCTTCAGCAGCTGGAAGCACTTTGTTCCACACCTGTTTTCTGCATCTCTCCCCACCCACCGACCGCGCCGGCGGGGAAGCTGGGATGCAAGCCATCGTACCTCTCAAACCAACATCAAAAGCCTCATGTTCAGCTCTTGGAAGTGAGTATTTTGGGAATATTATGTAGCCGCAGCTGTTAATTTTTCACACGGCAGGTGGGAAACCTGCCCTATTTGAAGGGCACGACAGAAAAGGCCAGTTGGTCTGTAATATTTTACAACACGGGTGCGCGGGGGTTGTTTGTAGCCACCGCTGAGTATCCATCCTGGGGCATCCACAAAGACACTTCAGGTATTTTAAGCAAATACTCAAAGCTCTTGTTTGGTCTTTTCCTCCAAGCTATGGCAAAAGCAGACAAGCCATTAATTGCACAGGCAGATGGCCATTAGGAAGCGTGTGAGAACTGGCTACACCACCACTGTGTAGGTGGAGCTGATTAGATGGACCTGAATTTAAAAAAAAAAAAAAAAAGAGAGAAAGGAACATTTCCTACATTTCCTTTGCTGCATGGTGAGAAAAGCTGTTCCCATGTGACTGCAGGAGAAGACAATTCAAAAATAACAGCAAACTTGCTCCTCACTTCCCCACTGAGCCAGGTTACTAGCAAGAGAACTTTGGGGTTTATACATAATTCCTCCACAGCTTCACTGCTGGGCAACAAGCACATGGGACCAGGACAGGCACAGGAGGGTTTGGGGTATTCTTCACACAGGCCGGCACAGGTTAAATACATAAAGAGACCCGGGCACTACAGTACCAGAGGTGCCCACTTCTTTACAAGCTGCCACCAAAAAACCCCCTCCTTGTTCCTCTGCCATCCCACCTTTAAGCAGCTCTGGTTTACCCACCTGCCCAGCCCTACCTGGGATGCATCTTTGGAGCTCCTTCACCATGGAGACCTCCCACCAAAAACAGCCAAAGCAAGGCTGCCGTATTTCAACAGCCCACTCCACCCACCGGCACAGATGACGAGGGTGCCTGGCAGGCACAAGACCTTCTTCAAATCCTCTGGGGCTGACATGGCTGCCTCTCTGACAAGCAGTCCTGGGGACAGCACGGCCCTAGCTGGCCAGTTTCGTAGGGTTTGTACACACTGGAAGTTTCCACTAGAAAGATCAGTGGCTTCAAGTCCATGAACCAAATCAAAGAAGGCTGTGAAAGCATGTTGGCTTGGACATCTCACTAAACCAGGTGGTGTACTGGCAGAATCGTAGAATCATTTAGGTTGGAAAAGACCTTTAAGATCATCAAGTCCAACCATTAACCTAACACTGCCAAGTCCACCACTAAACCATGTCCCTAAGTGCCTCATCGACATGTCTTTTAAGTATCTCCAGAGATGGTGACTCAACCACCTCCCTGGGCAGCCTGTTCCAGTGCTTGACAACCCTTTCAGTGAAGAAATTTTTCCTAATATCTAGGCTGAACCTCCCCTGGCACAACTTGAGGCCATTTCCTCTTGTCCTATCACTTGTCACTTGGGAGAAGAGACCAACACCCACCTCTCTGCAACCTCCCCTTTCAGGGAATTGTAGACAGCGGTAAGGTCTCCCCTCAGCCTCCTCTTCTCCAGGCTGAACAACCCCAGCTCCCTCAGCCGCTCCTCATCAGACTTGTGCTGCAGACCCCTCACCAGCTTCGTCGCCCTTCTCTGGACACGCTCCAGCACCTCAATGTCCTTCTTGCAGTGAGGGGCCCAAAACTGAACACAGCATTCGAGGTGCGGCCTCACCAGCACCGAGTACAGGGGCACGATCACCTCCCTGCTCCTGCTGGCCACACTGTTTCTGATACAGGCCAGGATGCCGTTGGCCTTCTTGGCCACCTGGGCACACTGCTGGCTCATCTTCAGCTGGCTGTCAATCAACACCCCCAGGTCCTTTTCTGCAGGGCAGCTTTCCAGCCACTAGTCCCTATTTAATGTTTTCTCTATTTAACAGTTTTCCATGACAGAAGTTTAGCTTTCCTAGCCAATTGCAAAAAAAGGCTCATGACTGAAAACCCCCCGAGAACCCAGTGCCCATTCCTGCTGGCCAGATTAGCAGCTTCTGCAAATCCTGGGTTTTGTTACCCACTTGCCTCCATTTATTTTACAGGACACCCGAGTGTCTCTGTCAGGGAGATGATTCCAGTGATGGAAAGGACACTCAGAGGTGGGTTTTGCAGCACCTCTGAAGCCCTTTGATGAAAGAAATCCTCAAATGTCTGGATGTGTATCTTCTCCCATTCCAGATACGCCTGCCATACCTCATATGTGTTACTTTTTCAGGACAGGAACTGTTTCTCCACAGATTACTGCAGCACTTAGCACAACTAGCTAATGAGCCCCATCTTTACTACTACAGGACAAACTGAAAATTGCAAAACAGTGCTCTAAAGTGAACCAACCACACAAAAATAAAAAGCAGAACTTTACATCCCTCCCCCGCCCCGCTGTGTTTACAGATGGAAACAACAGCATTGCAAGACGTCAGTATAGGGTTAAATCCTCACCTATAGAACGAGATTCATGAAGAAGGTGGAGTCAAAATTGCCTTTGGGGAAGATACACAACTTAGGTGGTCAATCTAAAGGCACTTTCAAACATCGGTGTCAAAACCCTTACCTAGGAAAAATCATTAGCTTCATACTGCACTGCTGTCAATGTAACACTCGAAACAACAATTCATTTTAAATGGGTATCTTAATACCACAAGCAGAAAGACAGTTATTACAGGCCAGAGACATTTGATTCATATCCCCCATCATTTTTGGCTACGGAGGCCGACATTGTGGAAAGAGTCTGCCCTCAAAAGGCCAAATACCAAAAGTGCACCGAGCGGAGCCGGTGGCTGCAGCCCGAAGCAGCACCCGGCCCGAAACGGGGTGACGGCGGAGAGCCTCGAGCAGAGCGGCAGCGCTCCCCTCCATTCCCGTCTGCCTCCTGCTTACCATCACTTACACCCTGATTCACGACTAGCAGCAACAATCAAGAGTAGACAGTCAAGGGAATATCAAAAAATCACTGTATCAGGCTGCAGACAGCCTAGTCGTCAACTTCCCTCGCGATTCGGTTATTTAGCTTTAAAACCAAACATTAAAACCATGGAGGAACAAAGGATAGAATTCTCCATTTCCAGGACTCTTGCTGCTTAGCTGCCTCACAGAGGTTTGTGTTGTCACCAAAGATGCATGCAGGGAAGTGATAAGTGTGCAACGGAAATGACAGATAGACACGGACACGACCACAGTTCTCCCTTGCTATTACTTGTCTTATACTTGCTATTGTAAAGAAAGCACTTTTTTTGTGCTGTATGCTAGACCCCACAGTTACTTCAGATGAGGAAACCAGCAGAAGACAAGCAGGTGAATGTACTCTTTGGCACAGACCAGCACTGGAAGCGGTTTCACAGTTCACGACCTCCTGCCACCCTCCAAGGGGAGCTGAGGAAAGCCAGCCATGCTCAAACCCAGCTGAAAATTATATAGGGAGTCTAGTCTATGCAGTAAGCCACAAGGCATGAAAATGATGGTGATCAGGGCTTGCAGGAATTCAAGGGGGCACATAAGGCCCAAGGAAGAACCGAGTTAGGGAGTAGCTCGTCTCCATTAGCAAGCCTCTGCAGGGGGGGTCACACTCAACACTTCTGCTGTTGTTGTAACGACAACCTGCCAGCAGAAAGGGAAGATACCTGGAGTTCCTCACACACAACCGGCCCTGTCCCAAAAGAGGTTTTTCACCACAGATGGGACACGTATCTGTATCACTGAGATCAGTTTCACCTGTCCGCAGAAGGTGTCTGTGAGCACTGCAGGAGAGATCTGTAACCTCTCAGCTGAAAGGATCAAGAGGAAAAGGAAGGTAGAAGGCTGAATTAAAAACCATAAATAATTCAAGTAATGGGGAAAAGAGAAAGACAATGCAAAGAGCAATGACCAGGTACCTTTTCCAAAGGGTGACACCACTACAGTGCCAAAAGGCTGCTTGGACTCCAGTGAAGCACACACAAGACCATCAAGAGGCACTTCGTTATTCCAGGCAACACACATCTCCCATGTTCTGCAAAGGGAGAGGTGGCTTGTTGTTTTGCGATTTACTGGTTTTGTTACACTTCATAGGATTAACAACCAAAATTATGGGCTAAAATTGAAATGAGCAAACGTTTTGTCAGGGTTTCACCCAATTTCTCTCTAATATATGTCAGCAGTAAGCTTTTATGATGTCTTTGGCTAGTCACATTTCTCTGGTTTTAAATGTCTGGATTTTGTAAACGTGTTCTTGGCAAACACAAAAGTGCCATGGGAACCATAACCGCTTTATAAAGTGATCTACTTTTGGATACTTCAACTGAACTGAGATGAAGGAAACTATACAGCTTTAGAACATCCAGCCGATGATTCACAACATCCAAATAATGCTCCTGATTCATCCTTTATCGAAACAGCCCAATTCAACCTGGCACTACACGACCCTTCTCAGAAAACTATTAACTCTCATGTTAAAACTACTAGGTGTTTTTATGGCACAACTCAAAATTATATAGATTCTTACCATTAAAAAAATTCTAAATATTTCCAGTTTTTACTCTTTCCAGATGAAATATCTCAGAGGATACCAGTCACACTAATTTATGTCTGAAATTCAAGATGTATATACATTTGAAAAAAATAGTATCATTAAATCTCCCAAGCAGATGGATATCTGAGCAACTTCAGTTGCTGCTGAAACAGAACAGGAAATGCATTTTTAGTCCATCTTCTGCTTTCATGCAGAAATTTTGTTGTGAAGTTTAGAGACCAAAGACACTTGACACCAGGCAAAAAGCCAGTGAGTGACTACCATAAACAAAAAGAAAGCAGTGCTCGCCTCTCAAATCAAACAATATGCAAGAAAACACATTTATCCAAACTTAGTGGTGAAAGTGAAATATTAAGCTTACATTAATTTATGAAGACCCAGTCTACCCTGGTAGCAACTTGTATAAACTCTGCTTCTATTGTTTTTTTAAAAAAACTTGCAGAATTATACATGAATGGAAGAAGCCCGCTACAAATGACAGTTGACAGCTACTGACATGCTAAAGTATCCACAGCACACAAGGTCAGGAGAGGTAAGAGACAATCTGGTTTGGTTAACACAACTAAGTAAAGACTGTAAGGGATTAAGATTATGTCTTACAGGTGTCTAATAAAAGAGTGTTAAATGAAATCTTCTAAATTAATTTAATTTTTAAAAATCCCAGAAAGTACCATTGCTTCTACAGCATCATACTGAATGACATTTGCAGGCGGAATTACATTTAAACATGTTCCAGTTATACTTCCAAGGTGTCTGCTGTCTATTTTTATAATATTCCTAGAAGGGATTCCATACAAACCCCAAGTCTGACGTCTCGCTTGGAAAATAGCACAAAGCCTTTTCTGGAGGTCCAGTAATCTATTCATGCCAGAAAGGGGTCATTTTCATTTCCCACATCTAAGTACTGCAGCAAACCACGTGTGTGCATCGTGTTACAGGAGAATGAACGTTATTCCAAACTCATCAGCTTCCAAATGTTTCTTTATTGTTTTCACAATTCAAAAAAGGATAACTCATAGAGCCCTTGTCTTTGTGTCTGCCTTCAGCTCCCCTTCCAAAGTACGAGAAACGAAACATCTTCCCGAACAAGTGCTCAGCCAGCTTTCCCCTCTCTAGCTGCTGCTTGTTTTTCCTGCAGTTCTTCTTCTTTCTTCTTGTGAAGCTTTAGAAGATACTCATCAGGCTCAATTCCCGCCTCCCTTAACTCTGACATGGCTTTCTCCAACCGGTGCAATGTACGGGCACTCTGCACTTTTCGAGCAGTGATGTACAACGTAAATTCCTTGAAGCCCATCAGTTTACAGGTATCCACCTCACAGATATTTTTAACATCTTTGGTTTTGTCCACCTGGGGGAAGAAAACTAAACCTGACATTTTTTCCAGATCTTCAATATTTACTTGGAACTCGGTCAGCTGGTGACTGAAGCCTATGGGATCATTTGGCACGACAAAAGCCCCCAATACCAAGGGCTCTGTAGATGTTCTGCTCCGTCTGGCAAGGATCACCTTGTATAGGTGGGATGGCACAGCTACATCATCTTTTCCGATTACCTGTCAAAAGGAAAGGTATGTTACGGATACAGAACTCATCAGTTGAAGGGGGGGATAAAAAAAGATGGGAGACTAATCCTACGACCTCTAAAAAGGAGTCACAGCACGTTACTACACATCAAAATCATGTGCAAGGTTATCAGGCTAGAAGCTGAGGTGGAAAGCACCATTTCACTGCAGCTCCTTATACAGCTGGTCAGGAATGAGCTAGTTATTCGATGCCTGGATCTCTCTCTCAAACAGGAGAAGCAGGGCAAAAAACACTTCACTGCAGGGTTGTTTGGCCACTGTTGGTAGGAGACTTTCCCAGGAGGTTCTCTGCCTTTCTCCTGTAACAGTATAATTTTATATTATACTGTTAAGAACAATGATGCAGACAGAAGGTCAAAAGATTAGTCAGTAATTGCCTAAATATTTGTAAAGGTCTGCAACAAGGAGCTCTGGTAGAAGAAAAAACTCAAATCTCCCAAGCAGACGTAACTTCAGTTATGGCTGAAACTGAACTGGAACCAAATCTGAAAAACACGTTTGGAAACAGGGAGTCAGCCAAGACCTGGTGCAGATCTGTAAGTGTAGCTGACTTGAAGGGATGGTAGAGCTCCTTCCTCATTCCGCATCACTTTGTTAATGCTTGGAAAGCTCTTTTCAGCAACAGTGGCTCTATACTAAGTTCCTGACCTGACAGTTCCAAATCATGTGGTTTTTAATATGCATTTCACATCAATTCTAACTTACCTTCTGTCCATTAGTCTTTGTATCTCTATTACCCATACACAAGCTGTATTTAAAAGCTACATTACCTAAGTACGTGTTTTTTTGAGGGGATCTGGATATAAATAAGTACATTCAGTGACTCAGTATCTTGGAAGAGAAGTCTATCCAAAGAAAATGCACCTATTTCTTCCATAAATTCACTATGATTCAACTTAAGAGCCTGTACATGTTGGATTTCCTGCTGGGTCACTCAGACCAGGATCCAGGAATTTAGCTGAAGCACCAGGAGGGGAGGATCAGGACTCTGAATTCACATGAAATCTGTTAAAAGCTCACACACATATGTATACAGTAGACACCCCACCCTGTGTCAGGAATAAGTCCAAGGGAATATACCTATTGATGATAAATGTAATCTCTCCCGTATGCAAAAAGTGATGCTCATGCATGCACTGTATTAGGTTTTTTTTTCTTCAATATTGCTGAACTGAACCTGCCATGCCAACAAAGCATAACAGGCTCACACATGGAAAATCTGAGTTTTGCATAACCCTTCAATATAACTACCCTTCCAAAATTTGTACAGAAGAAAAAGATGCAGGTGCCCTACAAAAACTACAAAGGCATCTTGTTTTACACATAAAATCCAGTAATTTGGTACTATTTCCAGTATTTGCAATACCTGCAAAAGCAAAGACTGCTTGTTTTGATTTTTTGACAGCTTTTGTTAGATGTAGTTAAAATACAATTTCAGAGAAAGCAGGTATTTATTTCACTGCCACAACCAATCACATTAATTGAAAGTATTTTACAAACTAATCCAATATATCAGTTCAGACATGCTTTGTCCATTCATGTATTCAGCATAACTCAATCACAAAAGAAACACTTCCTATGTAAGCTTTATTCTGAGAGTATTCAGAACTTCTGCAAAAGAAAATACGTTTTATAAAACCAAACTTTGCCTGTGGCTACTGAACCAAGGTTCACGCCTGTCCATTCCAATAATTAACTAATTTCAGTTATGAATTCTTTCAGTGCTTGAAGTGTGTTTTCTGCCTCTGTTGCCAGTTTTTTAAGTGACAAGTCTTTAAGTCCTACGTTAGACCAAAACCAGAGAAAGTACCTTCAGGAGAAAGGGAAACCTCTGATAAAAAGTTTTTTCATGTTTTGTACAACAGCTTAGTAGTAACATTACTATTGTCTCTGGCAAATATGTGCTCTTATATTTCTTTACTCTGTTACAGAATATTTTCCTCCCTTTCCCTAAACTAGGCTATTTAATGGCTTTGCTGTAGTTTAAACTTTTTTTGTTGTGTTTTGTTGGGTTTTTTTTTTTACAGAAATGATCTTGCTTATGCCACCAACCTTCTCCTAAATAAAGCTCTGCCTAGACGTCTAACAGTCATTGAAACTGATAAGCAATAAATAAATGCCTTATGCCAAATCTGCTTTCCCTTTCAACGACGACAGATGTCTTGATAGGGAAATTAGAGCTCCTGAGTGTCAAAGCACTTTGCATTTAGCATTCAGTGTGGGTGAAACCAGAGTTACAGCTCCTCAGGATCAACTGCATAAATAATCAAAACTGACTGATGCACAGGCAATTTTAAAATATACTAAAAACTACGCATCAACACGCTGTTCTACCTGGTTGGTTAAAACTGAATTACAAAATGAATGGTGTTAGGAGTTTAACCTACTTGAGATAGGTGGCACCCAAATTGTGGAGTACATGCAACATACTGGGGGTGAGAGGGAGGGAGCCAAGACGCATGAAAAGCCCTGAGGGGGAGAGGAGGGGTTTCACATTTCCATATTCACCCAAGTGCAGGCAGGGACTGACACTGTTGAAGGCAGAAGGCTGGAGTTCCTTCTCCCCCCTGGAGCAGGGAGCTTGCAGAGCCTGCATTGCAATCCCAGCTCCTGCATGCTCCTAGGGCAGGGCAGAAGAGAAGGAAGAGGCTGTGCACAGCTGCACTGCACCCTGAAGCGGCTGTAACCTCCTGAAAGAAGGCAGTAGTGAGACTAAACCCTGTTCCCCAGACTCTCCGTGGGCCAACCATCTCCTGACCTGCAGCACTCCTGTGCAGTATGGCCTGCACTGCCTTTTACAGGCCTCTCCGCATACTTCTTTCCACATGTATACGTACCAGGTCCTCTTTAGCGCCGCTCCCTCCCTTTCGCAACACCTCCCACACACATACACATACCAGCATCTTCTGTCTGTTGTATAAAAGACTAGAGGAAGGGTGAACACGCAGATGGAGCTGCTACAAGTATCTCCAATTAGGGGGTATATGGCATATGTAAAACAAACAGGTGAATGTGTGTTGAGTGAGCTAGCAGAGCGAACAGGGGATTGAGTCTAAGGACTGAGTGGGTGGATAGAAAGGCTGGGGAATGAATAGAGCTGCATGTAGAATAGTTAGGTATGAAATGGAAATGCTGAATGCCTGAGGTGGGTGTTAAGAAAAACAGACACTGTGCTTATGTAACATTACGCAAATATATATATTCTATGCAAAATAATGCACATTTATGCATAATACATGCCCCTATGAAGGAGGCTAGGAAAGAAGGAAAAAGAGGACTAGTTCAAAATTAAGGAAGGGTTGGCCTTTTGAGAAATGTAGTTCTAAATGCAACTCAACTCTATACGGCTAATGGCCATACATGTAATTTATGTACCACTTCAGTTCCACGTAAGCTCTCTTTTGAGGGTTTAAATAAAATTCAAGTAGTGGTCAGGCTTTATACTAGTCCTCTGAATAGCAGTAAACTAATTCTGTAATTACTTCACTGAGTTCTAATATTGTTAAAGTGATTAAAACAAACTTCAGCCTGCCAAATGGCTAGAGTCCACAAGTGTCCTTTCCTTACACAAAACGTGGCATAAAAATTCTATCCCCGGCTCATTCTGCTGGAGAATACCATCAAAGGAGGGTGCCTGATTTCTCTGATAGAGTAAATATGCATGACAAAGAACAGACATGTTTTTTTCTGCAGTTTAATGCTTACGTGAACCATGCACAGGATGCATCACCAATAATTTATGCAGCCAGTGTGACCCAATGATTTCTGTTAAAAAAGGAAATGCAGTTCTGGAGCGCCATAATATTTCCATCATTATGCTCTGTAGTATACCACAATTTTTATGGGAGTAGATGCAGAAGCTGCAGATGAATGTTTCCGCAGAGTTCCCCACTCCCTGCCCAACTCAACAGCCAGGGAAAGAAGTAAAGCATGATTCTGCAAAAGTGAAGTTTGCAACAGAAGCAATAGGTAGGAAAAACAAACTCAACAATTCATTTCCTATTGCCACCTAGAGGATTTTCCTACCTAACTACAGCAGTCTGAATCACTGCTCTGATCTGCACCATCCCATTTATCTCAATGCATGCCTAACAGAGGCAGATAGCATATGCTCCTGTTGTAACGGAACAGAAAATGGGTTAAGATTATCCACACACAGATGTTGACTTTGATTTGTGCTAGTCTACCCACAGGCAGCAGATGATCTTTCAGCAATCAATGCCTGAAACAGCTATCTGCCCCAGCTGGAAAAGAGCAACAGTTTTTAATAGTATCTATGATTCAAATAGAATCGCATATGCTAATACAAGCAAGAAAATACAGCAATGGCCTGTTGAAAATCACTGCTGTCCCACATGCTTTCACACCATGTTGGTAACAGTCCACAAGGTAAGTTTCTGTGTCATCCTTTAAAAATTTCCATTTTGCTATTCCTATAAAATTTTGCTTAATCTTTCAAATTTTCAACAGCCTCTCAACAGAAAAAAAAAAAAGCATTCAAGCTAAAAGCCTTCTTTTTATAGCATTAAAAATACTCCTTTCCCATCATCATTTGGGAAACCAATGTGAAATTTCAGATACTATTTCTCTTTGCTGTCTGTATCAGTTCAACATAAAAATGTTCATTGCCCCAACTTTTTGCAGCTGCTTATTCCTTTCACTTTTGCTTTGCTCTTGTTTTCTTTGGTGATCTGGTGCTGGCTGAAGCCCTACGACTGAACTGGTGTCATCTAATAACGCAACATTATGATAATGTCATTTTCAGCATAGTGTTTATTGGTTTTGATTATTATTGACATTGTTATTGACATTCCACAAGTGTGTATAAATTTGTTATACTCCTCAATGCCCAATTAAATGTGGGCATCTGTCATGAGGAAGGACCACTAAAATGTGTGCAATACCTGAATTTAGAGATGTTTACGTATTGCTAAAACAACAAAGGTGTTGGTAACCAGTTACACAAACTTAAAGAGCTCACAGGGAGAGATAAAGATAAGGGCAGAAGCAATACAGTTTCTTAAAACAGAAACAACCCAGTAAGCTTTGATAAATTCGGTCTCATAGCTAAGTTACTGCATGGGGATTCGTCTTAAGCTTGGCTTTCCTCACAATTTAGGCCAAATCATTAAATTGTTCTTGGTCGTAGTTTTTAAAATTGGAGGAAGGACAAATTTGGTAATATTTGTGGAGTGCTTAAGTATCACAATAAATAATGAAGCCATTTGCTAATGCTAATAGCCATTATGGCTAATGCCATAAAGCATATGGCATTAACTAACGGTACCTTCACGGTGGTAGTCAGATAAATAGGAGGAAAGCTGTCCCTAAAAATGACAGTTTGGTGTTCATGAGAAAAAGAGAACTCCATTCTTACATAAACAGGAGAAAAGGAATACATAAGGTGTAATTGCAGAACACTTGAGATTGTATTAGAAGAAAACAGAATTGTTACTCTTACTAGAAATTTTTAAAACATACACAAATGTTACCGTATTTTCATTTTATACTGGACTTCTTACAGCTTCCCAGAGTGGTAAGAAAATTATCTTCTTCTGAAAGGGTAGGAATAATTTTTAAAAGACAGGACTCATGAATCTAAAAGTAGTATTTTGCCACCTAGTGACTAGAAGATGAAAATCAACCGTGAAGAGAATTAGCAGAAGGGACCAGCCTTTCCTCAGCGAGAGCCAGCTCTGGATTGGCAATTATCTGAGATTCTCTTAAAACCTGATAAACAGAAATCACATTCAATCATGACTTAACTGGCAGCACTGAAGAGTACTTGCATCAGAGGGTACCATCATCAAATACATTAAAATGAAAGCTCCAGAAATTCCCTCTACACTCCAGTAACCATTTCTTGCCTGTCCATCTTTGTATAATAAGCAGAGTTTAGAACAAAGCCATGCTGCAAACCAGAAATGACTGAAAACAAGCATACACACAATTCTCTATGTAACAATACTTCCATCTATGTCTGGCAATAACAAAATTAAGACTTCTGTCACGTTTCTTGATGGACAGAGTTCAAGGACATCATTCCTGTCACCCAAAACAAGACTGTAGCTTTCTCTGTTTTGTTTTAGCTGTAACTTGAGGCATGATACTGACCGGGCCCATCAGATGTTTTACTGTAGATAATATCATTCCTGCTGATATGACCCCAGGTTTGACAATCCAGAGCTTTATTATAATTTGATACTAAATTCTGTACAGAAACAGACTTTCTGGCAGTATAAAAAACTCCCTTTGCTATCTATATAATTTATTTACTTGATCATTGTGACAGCATTAACTGCTTTCACTCCAGTTCGTTCTGGATTTGTATTAGGCAGCACTGATTCTGTCAAAAGTGTTTTTTCCTCAATAGCTGAGAGGACTCTGTCAGATGGCATTCAGAGGAACTGAGGGGTGTGAAGGCAGAGCTAGCAATACAGAAAATAGAAAATACTACAGATAAAAATCATAGTAACAATCTGCAACAACACTGCACAGCCAAGCACTCCAAAATGCAAATGTATGTACTTCAGGAAAATGTAGTTTGTTATGGCTGGTCTGACTGCTACTGCCAAATCATTTGGCAGTCCTAAAAAAGAAAGTAAAAAAAAAAAAAAAAGAAGAGATGGTACAAAAAAAAGCTGTGCCTAAATACATAGTTATGGCATTAAAAGACAGACAACCCAACACTTTTTTTTTTTTTTAATAAAGAGGGTGTGTATACACATTATGATACTGTATTTACATGATGACAGATGACTACTTCCACAGAATCTATTCAGGTTACTTAACACTGAATCCACTACAGTCCCCATCACTCTTCCTATAATAAAAGAACCTTTGGGAAGGGTACAGTGCTAAATAAAAGCAACCTCATAAATCTATCCTGCACCTTTGGTGTCTCGCCTCCAACCTTAAACCAGTGCCTATTATTTTCATTTGTACATCATGTCTAAATTTAGGGCTGACAGAGCTCTAGTCGTTCACATCAGCTGATCTAAGATCTAGCCCTTTGCACATTAAGTTTTATGGGTCTTGTATAAGGATCTAGATCCATTAGTTGCCTGTGTAGTCTTGAAACTATTTGGAGCATCCAACAAACAGTAACAGTCCCCAGGTTTATCTCCTCCTTTAATAAGGATTCCTTCTCCCATAGTATCTTGGCTAGGAGAAAACTTCTACTACTTCTGAAAGTTGACTGGGGAAAACCGTAAAGCACCATCTTATATCTGAGAGGTGCAATTTTTCTCCCAGGGACTTACTTGCCACAGAACTAGATGACAACTAAGTGGACCTTCTGGTACAGTTACTGTGCACGTCTGGCACAGCCCAGTCATTCAGTTCTGAAAATTAAACAGCAGACATGATTCCAGGATGAACTCAGTTTATCACTAAAGAATACAGGAAAATGTCTTCTTCCAAACAACAAACAAAATGTTATCTAAACTGTACTTTCATTCGCCAACCATAGCCAATTCTTCTTAAATTAGTATTTACTATGATGACATTGGAATAAGAAGGGTGGAGCATTGAGCATGACACAGTAGAATTATTGCAAAATTTGTATTTCAAACTCCAAATCTGCTGACAGAGGGAAGTCACAGGAAAAACACTAAAGTGACAGTCACTGGAGAACAGTACTGTATAAAACAAGACAATGTCATTTTGATTTGATCTGGACAAAGATGGAAAACCCGCATCTGCCTCTCCAATGACACAGAACAGATTCTTCTTGTTGGCATTCTATTTTACATATATTCTCAAAATATGTTTTTCAGATACCAAGCACAGTCATCAATCCACTCTTTGCAATAAAAGCCTCTGCTGGAGACAGATGAAATGACAGAACATATCTGAGGATACAACAAGTTCAGCCAACAGATGGAACAATGCTGGCATCTAAGGAGTTCAAGGTTAATTCCCTTTCTGGAATTAAACAGCAAATGGTACCAGAGTCCAAGCAGGAACTGGGAACAATGCCACGACTGATGCTCTGTTTTTCCTCTATAGTGATCTAAAAATAACCTTTTTGGATGTCTGATAAGAAAAACACCAGCCTGTAAAGCCATGGATACCATATTTCACCACTCCTTTAGCCAAAACTAAGGAAACCAAGATTGAAGAGAGGATCTGAAACAAATCAATGCAGACACATTCACTGTAGTACTTCTGTGTTTTCTTTTTTCCACAGTTCTAGTTTCAGAGAAGAAAAACATTAGAAAGGAGCTCAGCCTTAACAGTCACAGTGCCAGATTACAGGTTGTGAGTTTCAGCACTATTGAGTATACTACAGCACTTCTCCTAAACAGCACACACAAAGAAAAAGGACACCTTCTCACATCAGCTTCGTAAGCCCAAACAATGAGGACTAAAAGCCTTTCATTTCTAAGTCACTTGTTTGAACCTAGCAGAGTTCATTCTGAAAGACAGCTAAGAGGTACCTTCCCTTCTCGTTCAGCTGCCTACTCTTAGTGTTCTTGGTTTAGGGGCAGAAGCCCAGACTGCCAAAATCAATGGCAATGACTGCAATTATATCCAAGATATCAGCTGGAAAAGAACTTCTCTCCAGTGCTTTGACAGGTTGTGTTCCCTCTTTTAAGTGTATGTGTTGACGTAAGAAGGAAAAAAAAAAAAACCACCCAACATAACACTCCACTCTGAAGTGTCTCTCCCCAAAGGACAACTTCAATGGCAACCACAAGAACTTATGCCATAAAAAGATTTCAAAATAACAAAACAATTATCAGCCTGTATTTATTTACACTTCGGAGTGTACCCAAAGAGGAGCCAAATCAAATAATTAAATATTTAAAACAAAACAAAAACCCCAAAATCAACATTTTACTTTTCCTACCTGTAGACAGCATTATCTGTACTTAAATACAGCTTAAATACAAATTAGTTTACATAATGAATCTCACCCTAGGAAGCTAAGTAAAGGATTTATGAATGTGGCCAAATGGTGAAATGAAAACATGAATACCGTCATTCCACTGTTCAATTTCACACTGAACTTCGCTTCATAGTTTATATTAAGACCAGAGTTGTCATGAAACCCAAAGATGATGAAGACATCTTTGCAACAGACAAGAACAGAACAGTATGATAATTGAAGCAGCATGGACATTTTGTGCCACTATTATTCCATCACTGTATCCTGGTATCAAGTTACTTTGAATAAAAGCAGTAAGATGCAGTGCCTGCTCCTATATTTTACCTGTGCGAGACTAAAATTTACATTTCAAAACCAAAATGGAGAGCCAAAATCATTTTTCAGAAAATGGAATCCTTCTCTTCTAAGTAAACAATTTCTCTAGAGAAAAACTAGAAAAACACGACCAAGATTAAAGTGAAGCAGTTGATAGACGCAGTTGATAGATGATTCAGCTGCTTCCTGGAAAATAATTTTCAGTTATAAAATGTTCAAGTCAGCTCAAGATTTTTAATTCTTTGCAATGTAAGATGAATATATATTTTTAGGGATAAAAAATAAAACACAATATCCTGACAGCTACAAGAAGGCAAATTCCAGCAAGCTATGTGCAAGCCTGGAGAACTCTTATGGTACCATTCTGCATGACAGTAAGCCAAATGCTCAGCTCAACACTGTTGAAAGGGAACATTTCCCTCCTGCTCCCAGCTATGTGCTTTTGGACATAACTCATGCTGTCACCAGTATGCACTGGACTCCTCTGTGTGCTGCTCTATCTTTCTATGGCAGTAGAAAACAAGCCCAGTAAGCAAATACAGAGTCCAGTTTTCTATTGCATTGGGTAATTAAGCATCTTGTGGAAGGATCTGACAGTCATCAGTGCTGGCAGACAAGGGAAAGGACTGGAAAGCATCATGGGCAATAGCAAAGTCAGCACTCTCCCTTTGGGTGGCAAGAACCACTGCCAGTCTAAAGCTGGCTTTGCCACTAGCTTATCATGTGGCATTGGTCATATCCCTTAACCACAGCTTATTTATCCACTTGAAAATGAGCCAAACCAACAAACCCAAAACCAAAGCTGTGATTTTGTCACAGTCAAGGTTATAGACATGTGCGGGTGGGGACACAAGAAGCAGTTTTTGAAGAAGTAAAAAGGTAAAAGCGAACAGGAAAAATTACATTCTGTCATGACTGAGTTCCTAGTTCAATCAAATGGAAATCAGCTGTGTATTTATAATGGAGAAATAGTGCCTAAATCTTACCACTAAACAAGCCAGTGTTGAAAGCTGAACATCTCTCTCTTTTGTGTCGCCCATATCCCTCTGAAACAGGGGCTTGTTTATAGCAAGCTCATTCATTGCTCCTCAGAGAACTAGCTGGACAGCTGAATCACTCAGGAGCTGAAGCTGCAGTTGATACCAAGTACTTATTTTCAAGGAAAAGTGTTTTTTCAAGAGGTGCAAAATGCAGCATTTATTATTTGCATTATGCTAGCTTTCATCTAGCAACTGAAAACAGCAATAATATCTCATTACAGTGAAGGCAGAAGGTAATACTCCCTCCCTTGAATACCTTACTACGTTCAGATCCTACAGATGTCTAAACATATGCTTACAAAGAGTAAGTCAGGATAAGCAATAATAAATTCACCTCTCAACTTGGTAGGCTTTCCTATTTGTCTATCAGTGACAGTTTCTAGGGACTGTGCATGATCAATCCTAAATCTTCAGAGTATTTTAAGCAGGTAATAACAACGGAGGACCAAAAGAAGAAGGGGGGGGCACCAGTACCATGGACCAGTGATTACATTGCATTCACCTAAAACCTACTGAACTTGAACGAAGTCTGTCAACTGACTTTGGCATACTCAGAATCTCAGTTGCAAGGCCTCATCTAAGTGATGCATATGACATTATCAGCAAACAACTGCTTTTGAAATTAATGGAGCACAGGCATTCCAACACCCTATATAGTTTTGAGAAACCCACAATACCTTTGTATTGCACTGTTTCTAAAATATATCAACAAATGATTGAATAGATGCCTACACATCAGCAAAACCCACTAACTCTCTGCTTAGATACTGTCAAGTTTTATAGAAGTCAAAAAACAGTTTTACTGCAGACTGTGAACAGACATTTAATAGAACTCTCTCTGTAAATAAATTATTTTAAAATTATACTTTTTTCATGTGTAGGCAAAATATAACATCTCTACTGAACTTGTCCCAACTAGTATTGTACATTTCGTACATTTAGCATGTATTAGGATATTTAACTTTGCTTTATCAAGCTACAGTATCAATTTTAAATAAATAAATACAGTATTACCACTGCACTGTTAACCCAGCAACATATATACATACCTGATAAGTAACACTCTTCTTTCCATCATCATTTGTTTGAGGCAAGGTCAGAGGTCCAGAAACTACCCAAACATCCTCAAATCTCTCGGTCAATTCCCGACAATACATTTCCATTCTAGAACACATTTGTCAGATACGGTAAAGTCAGCTGGGAAAACTTAACATAATCATCTTTGAAAATACTGTGAAGGGCAAGATGAACTACTGAAATTTTGGAAGCATTTTTCCAAACTCATGTGACTGACTCGCAAGCCAAAGTAGGTAAAATGCAGGCCCAGCTCATACTTCCCACTTGCCCCAGGTTCACTTATTTACAGATAGGCACGTGTTATCGCACACATTTGAAAATGGTTTCCGTAGCCTTACCACCTGTCCTGAAAATCTGAATTCTCTACTTACTCCCACACTTGACACTAGAAAGATACTGTTGATGGTCACTTGGGATTAGTAAAATACTTGTTTTAAACAGCAGGTTGTGGCGTTCTTACTTTGGAAGGTTTTACCACGTTACTGGATTTGTATGTTCCTCCCCAAGGAATCAATGTCCTGCAACAGACAGCTCTTTCCATAGCTCAAAGTACTTAGGAAAATTTCTAGGTGCCATTCCCACTAAGTCTATTTTTAAACAGTTTTATACAAAAAACAATAAGTAGTAACTCCAGAAATACTAACATTATTTTTGCTTTTTAAACTAATCGATTCAGTTTACAGCATAAAATATTTCTCCAAATAAGAAGGTTTCTGGATCGTGCCTATTTTACATAAAACAAAATATTATAGCCCCTCGTTGTTCTAACACCCCAACTGTTATAGAAATCACATACCATAAGCACCCGTTGGTCCTTTACTAAAGACAGAGTTGCACTTCACTCAAATGGACAAACAGACCAGAACACAAGACAGATGAGCCCAGCTAATCTGGCTGCCTCTGAAAGGGGGAGGTCTCACCCCCTTCTCTGTCTCATCCCTGTTCCTCATACCTCTCCCTTGGGCTACCTTTAGCACTCTTCATCTGTCAATAACCCTGAACAAATCCACAAATTTTTTTGTGCTGGGTTAGCAAGTTAAATCAGCTCACACAAATCAGAATTAGCAGGAATGAGCCCCACGAATCAGAATTAGCAGGAATGAGCCCTTTCTTAATTGGTTATAGTGAGTTGCCATGTGATATGCCAAAGCATTGACCACAAGCTAATTTTTTTTCCTGCTGTCGTCAGCTTTGCTTCTAAGCAGCTCAGCTCCTCAGGCTGTCTCACGGCATGGCAATACAAACACCACGTGGCACAAGGAAAGAATGGCAATGAATGCAGCTAAGGAGCAAACTGCTTTTGGTGGCAGCAGGGACAGAGATCAGATTGCAGTGACCATGAAATCGCACTCAAAACAAGACAGAAAACAACAGTTAAACATCAGCAAAGAAAGAAGCGTGCATGTTGGTGGGAAGAGAATGAGGAAGAAATACTAAGGTGCAGTTAAGACCACACCACTGCACCAATCTAATAGCTTACTATCTAATAGCTTGCTGAAAGATGCAGTCCTGCTCTCCCCTTTCCTACTGCTCCCCTCGTCTGCCCCAGCTGAACAGTCCTACTCCATCTTCCATGTTGGCTCTGGCACTCATCTCACCAGTTGATGCAATTTTCTAATCTGGCAGAAACATAACCAAGCAAAACAAAACACAAATCAGTTTAACTGGGTTAGCAAATGGAATTGACTCGCTGCAGTCAGGCTAGTACCAGAGCTGGAACTGGGAATGCAGCAAAAACACATGGCTGGAGGGCAAACACCACTTTAAAAACCAACAGATTGTTAAACTGACTAAGCTGTATTGTCTACCTGCACCTCAGAAAACAATTCAAGAAGCAAGCAATTAAAAAAAGAGAAAGGAAGAGAGTACTGAAGCCAGGAAAGAATACAACACACGTGAAACACTGTATCCTTAAAACTATTTATCATTAAACAAGTGACTGAGAAAACAAGTGGCACAAATACCTTGTTCGTGTATTTAAACTGTGGGGATAGGGTGCTGGGGTTGGGAGAAAGTGATAATAGTTGTTTAAATTGCAGGGCTGATAGTGCCAGGGGAAATTTTCAAACATTCCCCATGACTTCCTGATGAGGTGATGAGGCAGAGATCCTGCTCAAGGGAAATAAGGAAGGTTCCCAACCTTGAATTGGTACAAATACCTAGCTTTGGTATAAGGAAATTTTATGCTCAAATACTTGAGGTATTAAAACAATAAAAAAAAAAATCTCTTAAAAACATTATATAATTTTATTTGTCTATAAAACAGTATAACCTTACTGAATGCCTCATATGATTTTATATGCATTCTTGTAAAACAGGAAAGCAGTGTGTAGTTGAATGATGATGCACTTTTGATAGACTTTTAGTACAATACTGTACATAATTTTGCTAACCTTCCCTTGAGCAAACCTTGTGAAATTCATCATTTTCCCCTCCTGTTTCTGAGTCTTAACATTCTGTAAGTCCTATGCTAGAAGCACTGGATGAATGCTATTTTTATTCATGTTTTTCTCTGCTCAAAGGAAGGAAAGAGCAAAAACCCTACGTGAAAAAAGTTTAAATTTATCAACCTCTCACTTCACCTCAAAGCCGATCCAGCCAGCGTTCACAAGTGACAGAGAACCTGCCTGACTGCTGCTGGGAAGCCAGCACTCCAAGAAGCACCGAAGACCTGAAGTAGTCACGACTCAGCAGGGAGCACTCAATTCTCCAATTCAAAGAGAACCAATGTCCACATAGAGAGATGTGAATACTCTCACATGGGAAGCGCGTCTTTGAGGAAGAGATGTTAAAGCAAGATCTAAACCCTTTCCTTGCTTCTACTGAATTTTCCTTAAGGACAGAGATGTTAAGCCTAGTACCTTTAGCCACATCAGCCAGAAGAAGTAATTTTATCTATTCTAATTAAATGTCCTCTATAGTTTGATTGAATAAAGAACTAAAGTAGTCGTTACACTGTTCTTGAACTGTGAGGACTGAGGTGCTTTTCATCTCAGTGAAAGTTGCTATGATCTCTACAGATAGCCTATAAACTAGAATACTTTGATGTCAAGAAGTTTTATAAATACAGCATTTTGATTTCTGCCACTGCTTGATATTTTTCACTTAGTTTACTTACAAGTAGTTTCTCACCTGTTCCAAAATCCAGCATTATTTTCATAATTCTGAGGCACGATGTTAGACAGATAAAATGTTTCAGACATAGCTCTCTGCATAGAGAAAGAAAACAATACAATTTCACTGAAACATTTTAGAAGTTTTTGGATCAGAATCCATTTCTAGTTTAGTCTTAACATTATCAACATAAAAGGTTAGGCAAAACCTAAGTCAGAACATCTACAAAATTATTTTGGATTTAGAGTTGCATAACTGGGGTGCAAACCTTGCAAAATGTATGCTCTTTTTTTTTTTTTTATTTGACAGAAACGTGGCACAAGAATGTCCAGTTCTACAGGCACAGGAATTACTATGTTATCCAGTGTCAGTTTTGTAATGTCTTTGGAAGCAACTAGCTACTCTTCTTTTTGAATGGGAAGGATACTTTCACCCATGCTTTTCATTTGTTTGACTGCCTAACGGCTAACTTTTTCTTTCCCTTACGAGAAAAGGTTAATTAAAAATATTCATCAATACTTTACAAATACATAACATGCAGACTATGAAATGATTTATGAGACCATAATGGTCAAACATCTACATATCTGCTTGATTTTATCTTTAAAAAGTGTCATAAACCTCTCCGAACTTAAGCTGACATATGTCCAGATGCAAAGGAGCTGGCACTAAAAAAACTATGCATATGCAGGGAAATGCAGGAGAAAAAATTTCCAAGATCTTAACCCAGAATCTTCATAGGTCCTGTACTTGTCAATATTTTTCACATGCTACTTCTTCAAAGTGAAGGGCCTGACAGAACTCCTTAGGATAATGAGCAAACACTACATGCACTGATTAAACCGTGAAATTACATTTTTATAATCCTGTATTTGAAAGATTGTATCATCTCAGTGCATTTCAAGCAAGGTCCAGGATCTCTCTGCACTGGTAGCTCACCAGCAAAAAATCTCCAGATATCACAAATAAATAACCACAAAGACACTTCCAGTAGAAATAAAACAACTGGTTCTTCCATCTACCACGTGCTACTACTGCACTGTCACTCTGCCCCACTGCATACTATTCTGCCTGGCAGAAATACAAATTCAAACTGCTTCTTAATTGACAAATTGCTGCATTAGGCACATTTCACAAGAGGATCCAATAAATCCAAGGCTGCTTTGTTAGTCAGCCAAGGCATTAGGGCATGCTTTTCTTACAGCTCAAATAAACGGCAGGTGAAGACATTTTATAGACTGAAAGAACTATGGCAAAAGAAGGTTCTAATTTACTTCATACACATTGCCAGAAAGGAAAAAGCCTTTTAAATCATCCAGGCAATCCCCTTGCCAATACAGAACAGTATTTAACAGCATCTTTGCTTTGCCCAATCTAGCCTTAAACATCTCAGCACCTGTTGGCCAGAATGAAGTCATTGTTCCCTGTCTCCATTTAACAGAGCTTCAGAAGACACTCTGGAGGTTTGTTTGGTGAAGGTTATCATCTTCATTTTACAGGAAGACAATGTGACATATAAGAGGTTGAGACTACTTGCTTAACACTATACTGTACAAGATATAGTCACATCATCTCTGCCAAACAAGCTAATCCAGGTGTGATTTAATGAAGAGAGGTATGTCACCTCATTTAGATGCCTGAAGCAGACTGTGAGAGCATCCTACAGTGCTCAGTCAGGAACAGACCTTGTAACTCCAAGTCCAAGTCTGTGCATCAATAATGAGATCATGTTCCATCTCAAAACAAACTGAAAAAGAAACATTGCACATTACTTTTAAGGGTCTTTTGACCCTTTCTGACTGATAAAAACAAATTAAAAAGAAAGAAAAAAAAATCCTACTGTTGAAAATTTGTTGTCTCCTGCTGGTGCCATGTGTCCTCGTGACCATCCGCTCCCAAGGTAGTCTTCGTTGACAGCACTAAACATTAGAGGGATGTTAGGATCTGGTCTGAATTTACAGTGCCTTCGGTCTGCATTGCCTGAGGAATAACACACTAAATTGTTAGGCTATCATTAAACCATCATAACAATAAGACAAAAAGAACTGGTCTGTCATATCTTGCCAGACGACCCGTGCTTAATGATTCAACACATTAATCTAAATTGGGTACTTTTCTCCTCAACCATAAAAAAGAATAATTCTGCTTAAATATCTGTGCTCCAGTTCTAAGTTCTTCCCCACTATATGCTAGAATTTCTAACATGCTTACTGTTTTATAGAGACAAAACAAAACCAAAATACTTTTGCCTTATCATAAATGCAGATTAACATTAAAGGCAAGATTACTGAAGATATAAACCAGTATAGATTCACTTTTTAGGACAATGAAGATATACAGATCCTCACCAGCTGCAATTCCATTTCTATGTTTGGGCCACTACAAGTATTTCTTCTTTCTCCAAGTCTAGCCTGGAAGTAGAATGGGTATATCTTGACAAAATTACACTTGCTACAACAATAAACCCATTCAAGAGAAACTCTTAAGTCATCTGTTCTTCATGGGCACAGAAATAAGTGTAGAGCTTTCCTGTCCCTTTCCAAGATTTCCCTTCTGCCTTTCCAGACATTTGGGAATTGTGCACAAAAGTGACTAGGCCTAAAGTCTTCTGGAACACAAAAACATTTTGGGGGGAGTGTTGTGAGGGGACCTAATTTAACTGTTGCAGAGATGGCAGCCCATTCTAAGCTGCTGTCTTTGCTGGGGAGCCTGTGCCTTCTTCCTAGGTTTACTGGCCACACACCTGTATTTTTGTACTTGCACCGGGTAGAGTCACAGTCAACTCCTCAGAAAAGAAATTACTCTGAGTGGGCTGCAACTTTGAGACCACTTCATCCCAAACACAGACCACTTCCTTGGAAAAGCGATGGCCAGAAGAGACTTGCATGAATTATCCTGGCACTGACAACCTCCAGTAAGTCACCATCTTTCTTAGGGAATGGCCTGGGACCCAAGAACATCCATAGTTATAGAAGGTGCTCCAGAGAAGCAGCGGAGGCACGCGCAAGGGCTCACTCAGCTGTGCCTGTGCAGTGACTCCACACAGGCAGCAGCACAGTGTGCAGCTGGAAAATAACTGGCTTAGAGCACCATCGCTGTGGTCCACAATTTTTATTCCCAAATGACAATATAATTCAAAGTATCTAGAACATACTGAATTTTCTTTATAAAATTCAGGCTGTCATCGCAGGCGTAATTTCACAGACGCAATATACAGGACCATTATATAGTCTCTTTTCATTTAAGCATGAATCAGGCCCTGTACACACCAGAGAGAATTTTCCTCAAACTTGGCACTTTTTATAAAGCACTTCCTGTTGCAATACAAGATGAGGGGCAATTTTCAATAGTGATCACTGCTAGCTGTTAAAATTATTCTTTCTTCTATAGCTGCCTGTGCATACACACACAAACTGCACGCACTCTGGCTTTTTTCTCATGTTAATATTACTACTGAGCGCATATGCACCCTATGCTTCCTTGTGCTCCGTACTGAGAACAAAGTGTGTACACGCTCTCCACTCGGCAGCTCTGTGAAGAGCCCAAGAATACACAGGGACCACAAGGAAGAAGGGAAGGGATGGAAAATGAGCATGCATATAGATAATGCATCTCATGAAAACAAGTGCCTGTAAGCAATTTCCTCTTCTTTGCTGACTATCTGTGCAGAGGTCCATGGAGATGATGTCAAAACAGAGAGGTGGTCAGAGCATCTTTATGCAGTGCAGGTAGAAGGAAGGAGCTTTACGTTTCTTTTCTTTTTTGGTAAAGCACGTGACATGATACTTTAACACAGGATTGATGCTTAGGAAGCAACACTGACAAGTTTATCAGCATACAGAGCGACAGAATTCTTATTTTTAAAAAAATCGTATTTAATCTCAGAATTTAAGACAAAGTGTGATTTATCAATTAAACCTGAAAAATGGAGAATATATTCTCATTTATTCTCTGTTCACTGCTTTGATAAAAAAGGATAATTTCTTCTGTAATCAGATTTGTACATCTCATTTACATGTAAAGCTAATTTCTTTCTACCACGTTTTTTAAATATTTAAGTTCTTACTTATCAATAATTTTTTTTACAGCACATGGTTTCAGAACTCCAGTACACGAAAGGTTTTTGTGACCTTCACTGAACAACACAATTCCGCCTCAAATTTCAACAAGAGTAGCTATCAGACATAAATCAGAGCTGAATGCCTACAGATGCTTAATTTCAACTTGCAGGTTAGGTGTATCTGATCATTTGGAAAACATTTTAACAATTCGGCTGTTAAGGCCCACTTGAAAGTAAGCCTGGAATTACTGCCTTCTTCTCAGAAAGAAGTGGAATCAATGATGCTACTTAGGGGTTGGTTATAAATATTTTCAGGATCACGCTTTTAATTTTGAAAGGTAATTTGAAGACAGTGATTAAGATATATTTAGAGGGCTACTGCATTCATAAAACACTTTACAATTATAGAGTTACCTCCATTACTAATAATTTGCTTTATAAAAACCGAACTAATGCTATAAACTTAATTTACAATGACGGTGTACCACTTATATTTCATTCACCACTGACAGCAAAAAATCACTGAGCCTCTGTCTTGCATAAAGAACAGGGGAGAGAGTATTAGATAATGCACATCAGAAAATACAACAGAACTGCATCAAAGTAAATCATGGCCGCAGTGAGTAGGTATGCCCTATCTAGCTTTGAACAATTACAACTGTTGATGCCCTTTGCTCCATTTTTATCTTAGAAATGGACATTCATCTTTTCTCCCCATTCTGAGCAAATCTCTCTAAGATTTGTAGACGAAACAGTCTGGCCACTACAGGCGCTGACTCCACAAGCATTCACACATACTGGGCAGTACCTAAACTGACATAAATTGGCCCACAGAAATGACTACGCAAGCTAAGAAAGCAAGAGCAATTTTTATGCGCTTGAGCAGTAACACTGAACTTTACAGGTCTGAATCAGGTTAAGAAAAGTTTATTTTTCAGTGTTTCATCTTCTCTCCGTTCATGTTTAAAAGAAGTAAGTTAAGCTTCCCTCCTGCAACATGACTTAGAGTGTTTACAGTGACACAGCTATATTGATCTGCTGCTTACAGACTGTTCCATAAATTCCTAACAGAAATTTCTCACAGAAGGTAGCTCTAGTTGTTCTTCATTCCTCCCTTTCATACTCAGCCCTTGGGCCAAGTGTGTCTTGCAGGCCTCAGGATGTTGTACATTCAATACCAGACTAGTCCCAACAAGAGAAAATATACTGAAGAGGTCTGCCAACCTGCAGTGACAGATCTCTTTTAAATCACTGGCAACATCAGCTTTAATACTGTCATGAAGCTGACATCTACCCAGAGGCCTGCTGCCTCCAGTGGGACTGTGAATTGGTGGAAAAATCCATACCTAGAGATCACTATAGGATTTTTCTCCCTGCCTGCTCCTGGGTCCACATTCTGTGAACTGCAAAGCCTATTCTGGGTGCCATAAATGTAAGAAAATAAATACCTACATACCCAGTGTCTTCTGTTTTGAAATATGTTCAATCACCCATCTAGGCACCCGTTTTGCCTGGTCATAAGACAGTGCATGATTCGTGTAACATCTGGTCTCTGTTCCAGCTTCAGGGAATCCATATTTTTCCAGCAGAGACTCTTCTACTGGTTCTAAGGAGAAAAATAAACAGAAAGCCATCCAAAGACGAAATATGATCAGAATCAAGACAGTAAGAAAAGCATCTCAGTGGATGTAAACACATTGTATAGGAAACTACTTGAGGTTACTGCCACAATTAAGACCTAAAAAAATATTAAGAGCTATCCAGTGAAACTCCCTTCTACCAAAAAAGCTGTGCTTTTCATCATGTCCTCACATGATCTCAGCTCTAGCACTAACTCACCCATTCTAATGCCTACACACATCTACCTAGCAATCGCTCTGGGCTGGGCTTCAGAAGAAAAGCTATCAGATATTTAGGGACAAATCAGGCAACAAGGAGTTACGGACACAGGAGATCAACACACACATTTCACCCTTCAGAGCTGGAAATTGCGCTCCTCCTCACAAACTGAGACGTACGAGCTGAGCACAAGTGCGAGTCCTGCCCTCACTGGGAACACTTACACTCTGCTGAATGAATGAAAGCTTCACTTTGAGATTATTTTTTTTGCAAGTAACGTTTTTCTTTCATGTAGGAATATTTACATCCGTCTTACTGACTTCCTCATCCTCCAGCCCTCTGTTCGATAGCAACTCACATTTTTAGAGCCCCTCTTCCTGTCCTTTCCAATGGTCAGATACTTTTAAAGCCTTCAGGTTGCAGAGAAAGTCATTAATTCCCACCAGGCCCTGGTGCCCCCCAACAGCCCCCTCCCCACACCTTGCACCCCCCCACGGCGAGCGGGCCGGGGCCTTCCCAAGTGAAGAGCCACCACCCGTGCTGGCCTCGTCTCCCTGGGGAAGCGCAGGGGAAGCAAGAGCTGAAATTTAGTTACGGCCTGACCTGAACTGTGTGTTTAGAAGTAAACATATATATCTCTCTATATATGTATGCGTGTATATATTATACAGACCTTACCAGATCACACAGGGCAACTGCTCTCCGCTCCCCACTGTGACACGGGACATTTGCAGCCATCGTGGCAGCCGCACGAAACCACGTTCCTCGTGTCTCACCAACATTTCGGTGTGAGCAGGTGCAGCAAGGGGAAGCTGCGTTTTTAATGCAAGTTACAACCCAGCGTCCCCGAATACCCTCCTCCCCCCTCAGCCCGGCGCAGGTACTCGGGCAACTCCCCGCCCTCTCGGCCTTTTTGGGCACCCCAGTATGGAGGCAGGGGGGAGAAGGCTGCTCTGAAGGGAGGGAGAGGGTTTAGGGGCTGGGGGGGCAGTCTGGGGGGATCGGGGTCGCGCTGAGGCGTCCCCGTTCCCGCCTCGCTGAGGCGCCGCCGCTCCCGCCTTGCGGAGCCACGGGACCGCCGCGCCCGGCCTCCCCTCTGCCCGCGGCTCTTACCCTCCGGCAGGGCTCGCCCAGGCACCAACTCCGGCTGGCTCTGGCTGCGGAGGAGCCGCCACGCAGCCCAGCACGACGCGGCGGCACCCGCCGCGGCCCCGCAGACGAAGCCGCCCAGAAAGCGGCGGTGGCGCGGGAAGGCCGCCATGGCGGCGGGCGGGCGGGAGGAAGGGAGCCGCCGTGCTGCGCTGCGCCGCAGCGCCCCCTGCCGGCCCGCCCGTGGCGGCGCGGGCGCCTGGCTACCATGGCGCCATCGCCTCAGCGCAGCGGCGGCGCCGCGGGGAAAGGATCCCGCGGGGAAACGACCCGCGGGGAACGGGCGAAGCGGGATTTGCCCGGGCGCTGTGACAAAGGGAGAGCTCAGGCGTGGGGCTCGGCCTAATGAGGACTACGGGGCCCGCCCGGAGAGGGGTGGCTAAACTAGTCCCCAGCCAGTGAGGCTGGGGGCCGTTGCCCTGGGCCCCAGCCCCGGCGGAAGGTGGGGGGTTGGGTTTAGTCACATTTGTTGGTTTGACATCAGGCTTTTCGTCAGGAAAACCACCAGCCCGATTATTACTATTTTTCTCTCACAGATGCCTGTTAAAGTTCATATTGGCCTCAGGTGTGTTCACTGTAGACATTTCCAGCCCAGCACCAAGCGAGAGGCGTTTTTCCTGAAAAAAAGCACCAGTTTAGCGATGGAATACACCAAAACACGAAGGCTGCGTTGCCATGCCATCACTTCACTGCAGGCAGCTTTCCCGGAGAGGTCCGGCCATGCTTCAGTTTGTGGTTGAGGGCATCTTCTTGCCTCATGCTGTGGGGATTACAGAGCTCACCGTGTTGCTACGAGTACAGGGAGCTCAAGCGTTTTATTTTTTTTAATCTCTTTCCAGGTCCAGTCCCCCTGCCTCACTGAATCTTGTTTGGTGCTCAGCTGAAGCTAAGGATGGGAAAAAGAACCCCAAACCCCATGGTGAATGGAAGCTGCATCTCCGCCCCCAGCCCAATGCTCGTCCCGATGGCAGGTATCTCACGCCAAAGCTATTTCCCTAACTGGGAACAGACCCCACGGCACTTGTGCATGCTGTGTGTTTGCTAACAGTCTCCCGCACCAGAGGAAATACCCAGCCGTCCTCGCCAAGGACCTGGCTGTGCAGTTGCAGTGGGCGCATCGTGAACAGGGCGTGCTGCTTCGTACTGTTCATGGCTCTAATAGCAGCCCTACATTCAGTGTAACTTTGCCTTCCTGCAACTGCTAAGGTATTAGCAGGCAAGTTTTAGTAAATCAGGTTGGAACCATTTAGGCAGTCACTGTCCCTTGCTGTCTGCTCTGCTCCTCTGCTAGAACTGGTGGAAGGGCAGATGCTTCACTGCAAGGTCCTGGGATTTACCTTAAACCCCCCCATCGCTGGCAGTTGCAGCTACCTTGCTGGACTTGGTATTGATACAGCTTAACACGCACGTAAAGTTCTCTGAGAACAGCTCCTCGGGAATGATAAGCAGTGTTACCACAGTGCTACAAAAGGCAATACACTTAAAAGGACGCAGCAATTTGAGCTAATTCTCTCTTCCCTCTGGACGAGTTAGCAAATGATGGGTAGTAGAGGCCGCAGCTATGCCTCTGCAGGGATTTTGTTAGGGATTTTGGATAGCAGAGATGCCATTAAAACACCAAAATGTTCTATAAAAAAGGAAATACTCCAGCTAGATGCCAAAGACAATAAAATAACAATGATTTTTAACGTCGCACCAACAAGAGAAGCAATTATTTGTAATTTACTGTTTATTTTCATATACAAAAAGATAAACTTGAAATAGTTCTTTCTAGTTTTTTTCCTCCTATCTGTTGGGGTGTAGCTGCTTCACACAGGGCAAATACTACATTCATACTGGTTTATTCAGACACCCAGTGCAAAGCTGAAGCAGCAAAACTCCAACTTGGCAGATCTAATTTCAAACTTGAGACTCATTTCTAAAATACCACAGTAAAAAGGAACAAAGATCCACTGCAAATTCATGAACTATGATACAATGTTCTTTCCAAAATGTCTTCATTTCATAACTGCAATACAATGGATGTCTGCATTAGGCCATTTTATATATACATTTTATATATATATACTTTTGCAGAATATATATATAATATACATATATAAAAAATCAGCACACTTCAATCCAAAAGGGGTTACAGCAACGAGCTTAACTCTCTGTATACTTTTTTTAACAGGATACTTTAGTATAACTTTTGTTAACTCAGTAGTACAAGCTATCTCTGTTCTACATTTTTATAGCTACAAGAGTGAAATATAACCTACAACATTTACATTTCACATATCTTGGTATACAAACAGTACTTATTGAATTTGAGCCAAGGACCAAAAGACTCTTTAAAAATTATTTCACCATCTGATAGAGCTTCCTGTAATTTACACTCAGTTTATTCTGCAATCTTCTAAATCATTTACTTAATCTCATAGTTTGAGTTTAAATCCATTCAAACTGGAAATCCTGGAGAAACAGGTTACTGCAAACTCTTATGTATACTCTATATATACAAGTTAAGTAACACAGCGTAATAAGACTTAGCTATTTATCCTAAAACTGATATACACATATTTCACTACGCTAGACAAGTCTTAGGATTTTTATTTTATTTCTTTAAATAAAGCACAAATTTAGAAGTAGCTGGTAAAACTTACAATAAGATGGTTTAAAATGACAAATGGTTAGGGTGAGATTTCTTTCTGCTGGTGCCAAAACATTTTCTTGTGAGTTTTGTACTATGCTGTGTTGTTTAACTGTATGTGTCTAATGTTACATGCAGAAAGCTCTTTCCACAAGAATTGACATCAAACTGTACTTAAGTCAACTTTACAGTACAAAATTTGTCAAACTTAAGGACAAATGTGAAAATATTAACAGGTGAAAGATCAGGCTTTCAACTCTATCATGAGGATCATGCAGAATTCATAAGCAGATAGTTTGAGCAGATTGACAATGGCATTGTGCGGACTTATGGCATAGAATTGAGGTCAAGAATGTTACTTAGTTTGCAGTAACCACCTCCTTCAATTCTCATCCACCAACAGATCGACTTTTGCATCATAGTTATTCCACTGGAAGGCCAGCAGCATTGCAAAATGCCTCCTTCTGGGAGATTTTAGTACTTTTGTATATGATTTACCAAAGATAATCATAAACCATCAATAGCCATAGAAACATTAGACAGTCGAGGAAAAAAATGGGGAAAGAAAAATATCTCCTTTTCTTCCTTTAGTAACAGTAAATTAATTACTAGCCATTCATTACCAGTAATTAATTAATGAAATTAATTACTAGTAATGGTGAATTCATTACTATTTGGATTGGAAAGCTACTATTTTGTCCAAGTAAAATACAGACTGTAATGTTGCATCAGCCACATGGATACATTTTTCAAAAACAGACATTTGGGAGGGGAACACGTACAGTAAAAATGTTAATGAAAAGCATAGTCTAATTTTTTGTTTTTCCCCAGAAATTATATCCTGAACAGAATTCTCTTCAGCAAAGTACCATTAAGAAGTGACTGTGGTTGAAGGTCTGCTTTTATGAGAAGGTTCTTGAGAGAAGGTAGCTGGAAAAAGGAAAGGGCCAGACAGGGTCTAGGTCCTGCCAACACGGCTTTTGCTATCCACAAAGTTGCTCTGGTGCTAAGTCCACCTTCAGGAGCTATGAAATGCTCCAACCTCCTCCTCCTCTGTCATGGTTGGACTTTTGGTTTGGGTTGTTTTGGGGGGATTTTTTTGGTGTTTTAACAGGGGTGGCAATGCAGAGATGCCAGTGACTACTGAATTAGGATTTTAATTAACTAGGATGGTTATTGGTTAAACTTCAGTTCCTCACAACAGTGGTAAAGTTGAATAAAGTATGGCCAATGCCTTCCTTTTCACAAAAACAGAAGCTATGAAGTCTTCCCAGAACATGCTTTAGTTTTGCAATACTAACCTTACTGGAATGTTCTACACTGAGATTTTGTTTTGTTTTGTTTTTTAACAACTGGAAAGATTAAGAGGCCTCTGCTTCAAAATGGGCCCAAAAATGCAGAAGTGTTTTAATCACATCATCTGCTCCATTAAAATACTGAAATAAAAGGCTAACAAAGGAAGCACTTTTCAGAAAACACTTTCTTGATCTATATCCAGCACAATGCCATTATAGAGCTTCAAAGAAGCCCTTTTGGTTTCAATGTTGGAAAACAAAAACATTTTGCTTTTTTCCTTCAGTCCTTGGGGATCGCTTTCCATTTACATATATATATCATATATATATACACGTGTATATATGTATATGATACATATATATAAACACCCATATAGCAAGGTTCCTGTTTGTGTATGTTACGATATTGTAGTATCAAGGAGAATCCAGATAGCAACACTGTTTAACATGAGGTTTGAGGTAATTGGTTCTTGAAATACCTGGATCACAGACTGCATCCAGAAATAACAGCTGGGCAATGAAAAATGTTTTTTCAGACAGAAAAAACTAGTAAAAGAAAAAAAAAACTTACAGCAGTTGCTTTTACATGGAAAAATAAAGGCACAACAGAATAGCGTTACACTTCAGAACAGCTGGATGGACATAACACAAGTATGAGCTCTTTCTGTGGAAGTGTCCCGACAAAATGGATCACTGCTTACGTGATAGGTTACTACTTCAGTCAGGGAACCGAGCGTCACCCTAAAACTAGAGTTATAAAAAAGAAGTCCCACGTAAGTAAGGGATCAGGTGTGTTTAGAAAGTGCTCCAGGAACACATGCACGCTCATGGTCCCACTGAATTAGATGGCACATCTTCCCCTGGCTTCCACAGGGCCAGGACTTCACCAAGAACACAGATGTTGGACTCAGCAACTGCAGGAGCCTGCTCAAAGTCGTTTAAGTGCTGATTTCAAAAGGCACACTGTCAAACCAGCTCCAAGGTAGCACAATCTATTGTTTGGTTTAAAGCTTTTTTCAGTAACTCTTACCCCACTGACACTGTGTTGTCAAGGTTAAGGGAACCAAAAAGACCGGAGTGAATTTTTGGTCCGATGGGAAAAGTTAGCTTAAGTGAAAAAAATACATTTTATGGTTTTTTCTTTAATACTTTTAGAATACCTTGGATTGGTTACACAAATTTGGAATGCTCTTTTGCTAAGCAGGACTTTGGACATGACAGTGCTCCTTTCCTTTAGTGCCTCTGACCCAGACCGTAAAATCTGACGTTGGGAACACAGCACGTATCTGCATGTTCTGGTGAAGCTTGATTAGTTGTGTCACTTCAGAGAGAAGGAACTTCTTGGAATTGGTTTTATCAGGACTCTACTGGCAACAGCTCCTTACAGATCATATTGTCAATGCAGCAGACGCAGCTGCTATAAACGGATACGGCAGCAAGCAAGATCAGCCTGGCTATTTGGTCTCGGTAAATTCTTAACACCCTGACTTCACAGCTCATTGCAGCATCACGGCATATGCCAAAAGACACACTGCTCACACATGGATACTCGCATGAATACATGAAAAAACTCTTCCTGGTTAAACTGAAGATGGTCAGAGAAAAGCAATAAGCATCTTTAGCAGAAGGGATATGACATGCAAGATAGCCTAAACATATACTCAGTGCCATCCTCAAAGCATGTCCAAGTACATCCAAACTTGCTCCTCAAACTGGTTTCAGGCTAAACTTGTTCTATCCTCTAGACTTTGATGTAGTGCACACTTAATTTAAACATTATATATATATTTATTTATCTATTTGCTGTGCGTACACAGACCTTTCTCCCTTTTCCCTGCAGAAACATATTAGACATTACAAAAATAATTTGTGGTATAAAAGAATTCTCACACAATGTAGAATTTTTGTTTGTATATGTAACTAAAATATATATATATTTTTCCAAAAGTAAAAAAGTCAAAATGTCCTTATTTTCCTCTATTATATAGTCTATTTTATTTACAATGTTACCAAACAATATTCTGTATGTAAAAGTGATAATAGTTGGCGGGACACTTCCTGCTTAGCAACTTCTTAAGCGGAGTGTGGCTTGAAGAGGACTGCAACAACAGCACTGTCACAATGTTATCCACCAGCACCTTCCTCTGCAATACCAGTTTCTTCCACACTAAGTGAAGCCAGATCTTTCCCCTGCAAAACAAGGCAAGTTCTGACAGTCTGCCCAGAAAGTAGCGCGAGAGGAATAAAACGTGTGTTCTCCGGTTCCTGTGCTGCGATATTAAGGGGGATCAGGATTCCTAATGGCGAGGCCTGACCCAGCCAACCTGGAAATACCCCCCAGCAACGTTGCGCTGAGTGGACCCAAGGCTTCTGCTGCTTCTACTGAAACCAACAACTTCCAGTGGGAACAGCAGTGAGTCAGGAGACCCAAGTAAAATGCAGTGGAGTTACTGGGGGGCACTCACGGACCTTCTCTTCGAAACAAACATACACAAAGATCTCAGCATTTCCACAGGTGTAACCTTATTTAGCATAGTATAGTCTGTAAGAGAATTTCAGCTGAAGAACGAGGCAGAATAAAAAGTGGTTTTCTTTTGTCTTAAATAGAGAAAACTTTATGATCAGGACTAGCTAAAATCCTTAATCATAATGAATAAGCCTGGTGCTACTTAGTAGTCAGACTGATTTAGACCGTAGGTAGATGCAATAGTTAGATGGTTAGACTGGTTTATAGCCATCTCTTACAACACACACATATATTTCAACATGAGACACATACAATTTCCAGCATTGCTGTACTAATGCAATTTCATTAGCAAGTCACAGCTCTATTGTCTCAAAAAAAGCAATTTTAGTTCCTGCGGTATTTCCAATTTCAAAATGCGAGCTCAAAATTCCTCCACCTAGGAAACCAGCCCAGCCAGTGCAATAAATTCATAAAGGGAGTTACACCAGAGAGATGGGGAATCCTGGCTCCCAAAGTCAAGAAGAATTTTTACCCAGGATATTCAAGGTTACTATTCACCCAAGAACTGCCATACAAGAGAGGAAGGTCAACAATAAAATTCTTCAGCAAAGTTTTTGAAGAGCTACTTCCTCTAAGTCTGGATGGGAAGTGAAATTTAGTGCTTGGGAAGGAACAGAAAAGGTGTTGTACCCATCTTATTCAAGGGAGTGTTAAGAAGAAAAGAGCCGCAATCGCTTATTACAGCTACACCTATGGATGTGCCCAATTGCTGACTTGGAGAAAGCCTCTGCGGTACTGAGCAGAACAAAAGTCATCTTGGCAATGAGAGTTCAAATGCTAGATTAGCGACGAGGAAACTACTTGCTTGACAGCTCAAGTGTTGAAAGACAGAGCTTGTCTTCATTATTAAAATAAATAAATACCAGTTTAAAAGAACAGCTTTAGCTAAACTGGTAGAAATTTGTAAATACACAAAAGAAGTTCAGGATTTCCTTCTCTTCTGCAATAGCAAGACACCCATACCTACATACATTTAAAATTTGTAACTGAGCACACATGCAATTTGGAAATTCTTTTTAAAATCAGTTTCTGAATCCTGTTGACAAGATGATCTATAAGGAACCTTTACACCAGGGAAGATGTAACACTTTACAATAAACATTTGGTCAAAGTTTGCACGGTCGCACAGTTCCCCGCAGTCAGATAAGCTACATGCGAGAATTCTTGTTTATGCTTTCTCAAAAGAGAAGATTTCAGAGACTGTCTAATAGGCTACTAAAATCATATGGCACTTTCAATAAATACTTTAAAGCTTCTTAAAGAAATCAGGATAAAAAAGCAACTGCTGTAATAAGCCTGTTTTAGTCATAATACATAATGCTGAAGGAAAAAATCCAGAACAGCAAACAGATATTAACAGTTAAAAGACAGTACAGCTTTTTTCTTTCTGCAGCAATACGGACTGGTTCCCATTCCTGGGGAAATGGGAGCAAGCCCACCACGAAACAAGTATTCACTCAATCTTAACTGCTCTACGCTCCACCCCAACCCTTACATCACTTCACTTCTAAAACATAGTCACATTTTTCTACAAAACTCAGTGCAGAAATGTATTAAACACGAAAAATACTGATCCTGCAAACCTTTACGACCATGCTTAACATTAAGTGAGTGCCTAATGTCATGACACAAGAAGAGCTACCGACACGCTTAATGCTAAGCATAGGTACGTCGAAGCATCAGGCCCAAAGATGCCAACCACCACCGGGGACATCGGCTGGGTCAAAATGGTATCGTTCTGTCTGGTTTTATCAGGGTGTTCTCAACAGAAGCACATCAAGAAACAGAAACTTCCAAACCTACACATGGAAATACAGTTACATGTGTGTACATACTAATATGCAATATACATTCAGTAACTTGAAAGAATAGGTTAAGACTTTATTCAGATAGACAAATTAAGGCAATTATCTTAATGTCTCTTCAAGATAAAGGACCGTGTCCTCATTTGTGACCTCTAGGTTTTAAAGCTATATTTTTCAAGAAATATATTTCAATTTTCTTTATATTTTCTCCAATTAGTGATTTTGTTTGCTTAATAAATTATATCTGTGCAAGGGTGCACGCTGACAATTTGGCAGTGGCAAGAAGTCCAATTCGTTTATATAATACAGACTTTTTACATTTTTGTTACAGGGTGATTAGTTCAGGACTGCATTTTGGCTTAACACAAAGAAAAATTTAGACATTCTGGCCATCCAATGGACATAACTTTGTCAGTCTAGCAAGACACAGAATTCATGTTATATTCAAAGTAAAAAAAAAAAAAAAAAAGAAAGAAAAAAAAAGATGTACTGTCCTTTCACTAAAACAGACCAAAAAAAAACCACAGAATGGAAACAGCCTTCACAAATAAGAATGAATAATGCCCAGGTACCTTATATAGGCAGTTATTCTACAACTGTATACAGTTATTTACAATGGTGCTTTATAAAACAAAAAAAAAAAATGGTAGCACTTCCTAAAAGATTTTGGAACTTTTTTTCTTTTTTTTTCTTTTTTTAAAACTCCCTTGTCATAAAAGCCAACTTACATTAAAATATACTTACTACAAGACAACACAACTAACAAAATATATAATAAAACTCATACAAGTAGAAAATTCTGAGGTATTTCTGGTTTGAGGTGGTCTGTGGTCATGAAGTTTTTAATTTTTTTCAGTTTAAACCTCGGAAGCCACGTAACGTGTGTGTGTGTGTGTGTTTTGTGGTGGTTTTTTTTTTATTTTTTTTTTTTTAAACATTGCATGTTTTGCAAATTAAAAAAATATTTCAATGTTGAATCAGCAGCATTAGGAACATTCACTGACTAGAGCAAGTTTATGGCATAATAAGAGTAACGGTATTTTAGAATATGCACCACTTTAAGACAAAAGAGTTTCGTCACAGAGTAAGGAGAAAGCAGCGTCAAAGAAACCAGTCAGAGAGATGCTGCAATAATCACTGCCGCTGCTCAGCTGCCTCTGCATCCTGCAACTGGGCAGTTCATAGGCTTCTCGGATGCTACAGGAGCCGTCTGCCACCAGTTCAGGTATTTCCACCCCCCCCCAGCCCCAAATTAATAAGGAAAAAAAAAAGTTATAGAGCCAGTTTTCACACTTTTCCTCTTTCCACCATCTGCACCAGTAGCTTGGGCTGACAGATAATCAACCCCAAGGCCAAATTTCCTGAATTGACTCGCGCTTAAAGCAAGATGGAAAAATTTTCCCATCTTCCAGTATTTTACCAAAGTGCTTCTGAAAACACACTTTCCCACCTCTTCCAATTACATTGCTTAAAAGCGTCCTTCCCATTACTATCTGGAGTCAAAAAATAAAAGATAATTATAGTTCTGCTTTGTTCTTTTACCACCCAAGCCCGAGATACTGGAGGAAGAGTGAACTAGCGCCTTACTTACAACCACTGGCTCTTTAACTCAGCTTTCTCCATACGCTGCAGCAGTTAATAGTCTGCCCAGAAATGTCCTTCCCCTCCTCTAATGGTTACCTGAGAAGTAGCTCCATAGCAAATGATGCTTCCCCAAATGCTGCCAAGTCCAACGTCACTCTCCCCACCCCTATTCTACGCTCCCCCCTTCAATTCTACCATCAAGAATTAACATTCTCCGCCCAGTTACTTTTTTTTCCATGTTTCAATGACACCCGTTAGATCCGTAAAAGACACATCTGCTGTTTTTTTTGAAGCTCACTTCCAAAAAAAAAAAGAAACTGAACCCAAAACCGAAACAAAATGGGGAAAAAAATCCTTTTGAGGAAGGTGTATTCTTTATATAACAGTCTGAAGTTTCCTCCACAGTTTGCAGCATTGCGTTTTCTAAGATGGTAGGTGGTTTTCCTTTATGTCACAGATGCTCCGCTCAGAAGACAGACCGATAAAGAGAAACCCAGAAAACTGAATAAAATAAAAACAACTGAAGTGAGTTTGTTGAGGTTCTGAGGTACCTGCACCTTTTCTGCATTCATTAGTCGGCACCTGAATGCTTGCTGAAATGTCCATTTTTTAATACAGTAGAGCAATGTGCTGGTAAAATTGATCCAATCCAAAAAAATAATAATAATAATAATAACAATAATAATAAAAAGTCAAGATAAAATAGCAGCTGCATTCATGTGTTTGTTGGATTTTTGTGTTTTTGTTTTTTGTGTGGTTTTTTTTTTAAACTTTTTTCTTTTTTTTTAAATCCACTGAGTCCGGAAAGACAAAAGTGAACCAGGACTTAGATACTAGACTCTTTGGGCGGCAAGTCCACGTTGGTGACAGACGTCACGATGGAGACGAGGCAGTCCGAGGTAGTGCCATTTACGGATTTGCGGATCTGCGCAATGCGCTCCTCGACACAGCCCGCCGAGAGCCGAGCCTCCGCATCGTGGTCCCAGCACTCTTCGATGGTCACGCAGAGCTGCGCCAAGCCCTGCGGACAACAAGGGGGAGAGAGCACCTTCAGCAACAAAGTCTGCTCCAGGGACCGTCCCTGCAGTGGACAGGGAGGTCTACTTAACACAGCTTAATGCTGTAAAGAAAAGCGAAGAATATTTTCTCCACTGTATGCAAATTATCGTGAGATTAGCTTTAAAAATTACTTTAAATATGTGTTTTGGGGTTTTTTTAAGCTTCTGCTTTCTAAGGCTGTAGGGCTTGGTCACATCCAGTTTTTTCTCACAGCTCCCAAAGTACTTTTTTTAATATCAAAATACATCCCAAGATTCAGCAGTTAAAGCTTTAAAAGACAAGACATCAAGTATTACGATTCCCATGATAAAACCATGAGAGCTGGCAACACCATATCAGTACTACGAAACCGTTGCTTTGTTTGCAATCACTTCTGTAGATATCCCCAAACTAACTGAATTCAAAGCTGCTGAAAAAGCGCAGCTCTTATTTGAACCCTTGTTTGAACTGGAACACTCATCTTTGTCTATAGCCCACAGCTCTCCTTGACTTCTAGGCAATGAGTTAGTACACCTGAGACTAGCCAAAACCATGGCAGTTTGGTCAGAAAAGAGGCATTTAGCTTCTTACTGAAGCCCTGTGAGATTTCATCATCTGCTCAGTTTCCCAGTCTGAAAAAAATCACCTCTTTTATTAAAAACACAAGCCTGAAATGATCTTCCTCTGGGAAACCCACGCTGCATTTTGCTTCATTGTCTGCTTGCCTTCATGTCTAATTAATTTTTCCTCAAAAAATTGTTCAAGTCTTGCATGCTATCTAGCTTGTGAGGAACGTGTCTCTGATGGTACGGATCGTTTTCTTTTTCTTAATGAAAGGGACTTTATTTTCCATTCTTTCACCATATTCACCACATGCTCCACGTTTAGCACCGGCTGACTTTAATCAGCTAGTTTACTCCCTAAATACAAGAGACAAATGGAAAGGGGAGCATGAAGGTGTTGAGCAACCCCTCACTCCCGGCGCTGACTCTCTCTAGCACCGGGGAGCAGGTCCGTGTACCAGGGTGGACTGGTTAGCTTCTCTCTGAAGCCAGTGAGTGATGCATAACCGCATCTCTCATTCCTGTCACACATGAAAACATTTTCCACCGTTAACCAGGAGGGACGTACGGGGTGTTTCAGCCAGTGGTCCTTGAACACAGGGCGCATCTTCTTGTGAACCACCACTTCTTGCAGGTCCTCAAGGGATGGGTGCTGACCTATTTCTTCTTCGAAAGGCAGCATGTATTCATCCACTGGACCTAAGGTGCACATGGAGAACCAGGTTAGTACAGAAATGTCCTCCGCAGAGCCACATCCTCCCCATGCATGAGTGAGCTGCGGCTCCAGAGCAACCTCAACCCACCACAGCAAAACCTGAAGTTCACATGTCATTGCAGACAAATGTGATTTACATTCCTCCTGCACAATGGACTTTGCTGTCCCCGCTGCTTGTCTGGCCACGCATTTTCCACCTCGTCGAGCTATGAATCTGAACCCTCAGCCGGGCCTCCCAATCCCACTGCTCTCCTTGAGGAGGCTTGACGGGTAGTCCATGATTTATTTTAACAGAAAGAGCGAATCAGCCCGTCCTCCTCACATTTTAGCATAGCAATTCAACACACAATAACCCAGAGGAAGGTTTCAGCATGAGTGTAATTTCATTTTAGGCACTGACTAGCAAGGTCAAGCGTATACAACACTTACAATTTCTTGTTTTGTGGTCTGGCTTGTTCATAGATTTGAGTTAGCCCTGACATGCTGGAGCCAGATGCGCTTGTCCCAAGTACAAGCTCCTAAGCGCAAAACGATTTCTGAACGCTTTAGTTATGCCAGTTATGGCTGTGAACTGCCCTGGGCCACGAGAATGAGACAACTGTTATTACAAGTATCAGTGCAGGCGCCGGACGGTAGCAATAACTTCTGCTTATTGAAACGTCATTTGGCTTTTGGCAATGCGTAGAGGCTCTCTCACAAACGGCAGCCCAGCTTAACTGATGGGCTTTCTCAGGGTGCTCCGCGGCATCACTTATGGTTTCTTGGTAGCGAAGAGTGACCTCTTTCAAGAGTGGAGATATTTCAAGAGGGCCTTTCCAGACTAAAATAAAAGAGCTGACCACTTTAGCTGGTCATGAACTGTAACACCAACAGCATGATATTTAGGCACTCTAAAAAAAAAAGAATTCTCTAAAACAGCTTATCATTATTATTGTTGATGCGATGCCAGTTACTCAACTAAACTGAAACTCTCGTTATAATGGATGGCACAATAACAGTCACAACCTTCCCTTCCTCTTCCTCCAATAGGAATCAAGGCTATGAAGAGCTGCACTGGCAACCTCCAAGCCAAATCTGTTGTTTCCACAACATCACTTCTGAGCTAGAAGTGCAGATGAGGTTCAGCATAACTCCCCATCATCCCAAAGGAAGCTTTCCCCCTGATTTAATGGTGCTGTGTGTGGCACCTGGAGTATCTTAGCCAGCTGCTGCCTGAGAAGAGTTGGAAGGAGATCACAAACGTGACAGGCAAAAATCCAAATGAATGTTTGGGGGGCCTCAACAGAGAAGGCTTACTCCTACGTGAGTGATCTGGGTACTACTGCTTCACCCCACTGTGCTCCTACCTCCCTGCTCCTCCGGCATTTTACCTGGTTAGATAGTAAATTTTTGAAGAGAAGACCTTCTCTTACCACACACCTATGCAGACATCCTAGTTATAATCAAGCTCCTCCGTCCTACTGTAATACTAACAAAAACATTTGAAGTCCAGGTGAGGTACTGTTAATTTATGAACGCGATATTCAGTCCAGAGCACCCATATCTATACAAGAAGAAAGAAGTTGGAGCAAGCAGCCTTGGAGCTACTAGAACGAAATGATTGCTTCCCTGACCAGGGGCAAGGTCCTGTGAGGGTGTCACCAGAGGGCAGATGTGCTATTTGGACAGAAAAGATGCCCCGTTTTGCAGCATCATTTTAGGATAAAAAACCTGAGAAAGGAGAAACTATGAAAGTTCATTCTTTTGGATCATTCAGGAGAAAGCGAGATCCTCCAAAGTTGTAGATGGAACAACAAACTCAGCCCACTACTGAGAGAGGGCTTGATCAGCAAAAGTCAAAGAATAATACCTAATGACTTATGATGGCAGGGAAATGGGCTTGCTGACCCAAGAAGATCCTTCCAGCCCTGTGTTCCTGCTCTTTCACGGAGGTGCTTCACTTCTGCGCTTTCCATTTAGGCTATCACACTGCCCTGCAGAAGCGAGGTGTGACAGCCAAGCCAGAGCTGAGCACGGCTCTTCTCCGGAGCTCAAAGCCTGCCTTGGTCACAGGCAGGAATGCAGAGTGCCATGCAAAGCAGCACAGAGCAGGCTCAGGACTAAAGGACACCCATCACTGATGGAGGAATCACCTACGCCTTCTCCCTCCGAGTTCTCAGCCAATTTGCAATGTAACCGGTGTAGTTAAGAGCACTTTGAGACTTGAACACTACAAAGTTTATTATCTACAGAGAATGTCAGCTTATGTTAAAAAACAAGCAAGTGAAAAACAGGTTAGCTGCTTAATAAAAATACGCCATTGATTATTATTTTTTTAAACAAAGCCAGGCCCATTCTCTGGACCACTAAACCACGCTGAAACAGAGCCCTCCCCAGGGAAGAGATGATCTTTATTCTTACCATCAACTGCTCTGCATCTGGAGACTAGCTCCCACAACACCAGTCCCATTGCATACATGTCTATTCTCAGGAAGGCGTCTCGTTGGAAGTTGATTGCTCCCTCTAACACTTCGGGAGCCATATACCTCCTTGTTCCCACCTACAGAGGAAAAACACAACTCAAGTTACATTCCAGTGGGGCCCATCAGCCTCCACTGGTGGGAGATGAATGACAGCTGGTTTCACTAGCCTTAAGGCTACTTCTGCTGAAGTTGCACCTCATTCGAAAAACAAGCAAAAGGGGGCTGTTTTTTCGGACACCCATTCTCATTAAGATCACTCCAGTCTAGGCAAGCTACCTGAAGGAAAAAGCCAAAGCGCACGGCTATATGTGTGATATTCATTCAGCATACGCTACAGGTCTAATTTAAATGCTGCGCGGCACAGTGAGTACGGATGAAATCCTGCCTTCTCTGCGTGCCACTGCATCTTGCTCCATCAGCACATGCTGCATGAGAAAACGCTGTTTTTGGAGACGCCCAAAACACCATGAGGTCAAGTCAGACTTGGTTATCATAGTCGTTGAAAGTTCAACGACTTGCACTAAAAGAAGAATTTAAATACTTATATATAAAAAAAAGAGAAAAGTAAAATTGATATATCCTGAAATGGTAGGCATAGGTGTTGTTTTGACAGCCCTGGATAAAACAAGTCTCCTGTATCCACAGGAGTAGTAAAGCGTGAACCCTGCAAAGTCTACCCTGCCCTGGCTTGCTGCGATTTGTTCGGAAAAAAGGTCCTCTTGCTTTGAGGGGATTCAGTCTTCATCATAGGGCTTCTCTTGTTGTGTTTAGACCAATCAGAGCCACACCGAGCTCCTCCTGTGGTTGTGGTTATATCCATGGCAGAATCATAATGTAGGACAGTGGAGAGCAGAGCAAGGGAAAAAACCCACCTTTTTAACATGGGAATTGAAATGCCTTTAATATTTTCCTTTAGGAAATTCTCATCTGTTCTTGCTGTTACCTGAGGCAGTGGGGACAGGGGGAAGCCAGGATGTGAAAAGATGTGGAAAATACTGGAAAAGCCCCAAAAAAGAGGGCAAAAATGAGGAAAGCTGGGGTGCGGGGCTAACCCAGAAAAGTGTTCACTCCTTCTGAGATAAAGGTAAAAAGGGAGCCTGCATTGGAGACAGGCATTCGAAAAACCCCGGAGGTACATGGAGGGGACGCTGGCTTTGCTGTGCCCCGTCACAAGAGCAGAACAAGGGGCCGCTCGCCGCAGCGCAAAGGCAGAAAATTAAGAACCCATAAAAATGTAGTAAATTGTTTACACAGTGCACAGCCAGCTCGCAAGATCTGTCGTTGCTAAAGGTCACCCAAGTAGCCAGCCTGACTGAATTCTTAAAAATAAATGAATAATTTTAGGAGTATTAATATTTAACAGCAAGACAATAAAGAGTCAGCAAGTCCCGTGTTTGAAGGAAGAAGCCGTCTGCCCCCGGGGCCGGGGGGACTCCACCTGCACAGCGGTCGGGAGGGTCTGAGCACTCTCCCTGCTCACCCAGATCAAAGCAGCTCCTGGAATTTATGTCTGAGCACAAGCTTTTATGGAAAATACATACCTCAAAGAGAATTAAATGCATCTACACAAAGTAACCCCCACTCCCAAGGAGCTATGGCAAGCCCAACTTTTTAAAATGTTATTGTTAAAGATAATGATTACCTGTCCATGAGTGTCCCCTGGAGGTTTTCCAGGTTCAAACCGTACAGCTAGTCCAAAATCGGCTAGCACTGCCGTCAAGTCATTCTTCAGCAAGACATTTTTACTCTTGAAGTCCCTACGGACAAGCCAAGAAGCAAGTTTGGAAAGGGTTTATTACGGCACGTGTCTAAATCACATTGCAACACGTTGTAAGTCTATAGGCTCAGCAGACCCCAGTAAATCAGCTCCTTCCTTCCCCAGCTGCCCGGCACGGCCAGCGCTGGCAAATTCAGCTGCTCGCTGCAGCCCATGCCCCTAAAACACAACCAAGCAGTCCCGTGCTGCCCAGCACAGCGTCAGCTGAAGTCTACAGTGAATTAACCTCAAAATAAAAGCAAGGAGTGATATGAAGGGGGTGTTTTAATTAGACAGGCACTATAAGGCACCATTTCTTGCTCTGAGCACCAGCTGTGGACTCCCACCTCTTGGCACTTCTTCCATTTCTCACTCCCAACAACAAATGCAAGACAGGTTAAGGAGGTGAATTTACTCTTTATCCTAGTAAGGATGTTTGCTCCTATCTATAAAATTAGATCTTTCTGGAAATTAGCAGATGCTGGTGGGACTCTCTTCACCCTGACTACACACTTCAACAGACTTTTGCCATAGTCATCTATTACACTTATGTTTTAATTGCTGAACTGATCTTCCCTGGAGAATTTGGAGGGTTGGAAAGCAAGCAAAGGAGGGGGTGAGCCCACACTCAGATGAGCTGTCGGGATGGGACTGGGCAGCTGACGGGCAGGCGTAAGCATTTGCAGTAGAGATGGTGGGTCTGTGCTTGAAGGTGGCTTTAAGGGGACACTTGTGTCAGTCCTGTGCTGCAGCAGGATTGTTTCAGGGCAGCTCAGGTAAATCTGCAGGGGCTGGAAAGGCGGGGGGGAGGAGAATCAAGATGCCTAACCAGTCAAGCCCTGTTCCCTGGGCTTCCCGCATTTTCATCTGAAAAGGAACGTTTGGCGATGTAATTAAATTACAGACCTTAGACAGCAGATGGCAATTGTCCTGTATGCTCAGCATTATAATTTCCCTATCATCAATTCACTTGGTGACCCTGCTGATTGCAGGACATTGCAGGCCTGCACAAAATAATTAATGAGGGCAGATACAATTGTTCCACGCTAGAGAGACCTGTCAAAATTCTTTGGGAAGAGAGAAACTGCTGGACCATAGAGAAGGGCTGCTCACTGTGGCCTCGGATGCCAGAACACCAGCTCAAAGCACCGTGAGCAAAAATCATCCTGTACCACCCAGCCCCTGATTCTGAGCTTAAAAAATCAGAAGAAAGGATTTTTCCTTTCTAAGATAAGGACAGCATGATGGGCATTTCTGGCTTAAGGATTAATATGGGAGAAGTGGGTGTGAAGTTGGAGAGCATCAAACAGCCAGGGAACCCCAGCAGAAACCAAATTCCATCACATCAAGGGGACACAAGGTGTTTCTAGGGACACAGTACAGTTCTGCAGAGCCTGCAAAACATTTGTACCCCTCCGTTACACAGAAAAACACCATGTACCTAATACCTTGTCATCTTAGAGACTGACCGCTTCCATGCTATAGCAGTTTCCCCACAGGCTTAGAAAACAGCCATCATCTAATGACACAGATAAACTCCTTTGCTCTGTCAGCATTAGGGGATTATGCCCTCCAGGATGGTATGGATTGTGCACGAGATTTTTGCAATACAGTGGCTCAACGAGGACCACACAGAAATTATTAAAGAGCCTGACTGAATGATACGTTTCCAAAGTGAAGCAAAATGTAAACCAGTATTATTGTATGGGCATTTGCTGCTGCTGTTCACCCGCACTGCCCTTTGGGCATGCAACAGTTAACTACTACATCCTGATGCGTGATGCAGAGATTGCCCTTTGTGCTTCCTTTTTTTCCCTATTTCCATACATTTCCCCATTTTTCCATGCTTTCCTTCCTTCCACAAACCACCTTGAACTGGCAAGCGTGAACTGCAATGCAAACATATCCAAGACAGGGAGAAAGACCTGATCCAAGCCTTGTCAAGTAGAATTCCCACTAACACTGTATGCATTGGACCACCCCGAAATGGTTCCTGATAAAGGAAAGCGTCTTGAAAAGAATCAAATATCCTTCTCCATGTAATGCTTCAAACTAGGGAATAAGATGGCAAGCGGACTATGAACGACGGGTATGTTAACTCAATTCAGACACCGGAGATTTTATTTTCAGCTTCCACGTGGGGGCACTTTCGCACCAATAAGCGATACCATAACCTTAATCCTTGTAGTGCCGGGGGCCAGCAAGGAATTAGCTGAACCCATGCCCCACATTGACTCAGGGAGTCCCACCTGGCAACCCCAGCATCTTCACACGCATTGTGTGAAGCCATTCAAAAATACCCCCTCCCCTGATTTAAAATCTATTTGGAGTTTTCTTTTAAAACAAAAATGAAACTAAAAGGAGTGGGGTAATCCAAGGGAAATCCCCTGTGTCCTGAAATCCCTCTTCCCTAGGTATGTTCTAAGTTCACACAAATGGTGCATTCTCCATCTTTTATCATTTGCTAAATAGATGGGGACACTAATGAGCACGATCTGTTGCTTTAAAGCCTTTCTATAGCCTTTCTCTGTTCCCCACCCTCAGGAATTTTCATGTATAAACCACTGCCTTTATTCCACAGGGACAAATGTCAGGGACACAGGGGTCAGCTCCAGGAGCAGCACAAAGGCAGCTGCAGGCTCTTTCGACAGCCCCCAGCTCTCAGAAACCTTCAGGTTTGGGGAGGGGGGTTGTTTTGGGGGCAGGGACACCCTTGGAAAAACCGGGATTATCTTGCCATACATGAAGACAGCCCCGCTAGATCGGGTGCAAATTGCTGCAGCTGGACAAATTGCTGCAGCTGGACGTGGGGTTTAAGTCCCTCCTAGATGAAATCCGGTGGGTGGCGGGGGAGTACGGACGTGGATTACTGCGTGTAGCCCACGTAAATCCCTTCTGGAAAACTTCCCCCTCCTGCTGTGCCACTAGCAAACTGCTCAGTAGCGATGCTTTAGTCCAGGGCAAACAATGTGGGACTGCAGAGAAGGGCTAAAACAAGGATCGGTTGCAATGAGCATGGTTTAACCCACTGCTTTCTGGATTCCCACTGTCCCCATGGTGCTGCCACCCAGGTGGGCTGAAGCGTGTGCCAAGAGGTCTCAGAGGCACCGTGGTGCCTGCTCTGGTGTCTCTCATAAGCAGCCTGGCACGATTTGGGCACTATAAAACTACAGTGAAAAATAGATAGCAGCCATTTTCTGCATTTCTACAGTTTCTCCATTTCTTACCTAATGATCAAAAGCTCTGTGGGAAGACAGGCAGTGGAGTTATCAGTCTAAAACACTTAGGGAAAAACAGGGTCCAAATCTTGGTACGGCCATAGAAATACACAGATTATAATATGATTTATCAAGCACAATCCTTTCTAAGAGCAGTTCTGCAGAAACCAGATTTCCCTTCCCACCACATGTCAAGAGAAGAGTTGATGAAAGAGGGAAGCACTTACCCTTCAGACATTTGCCATAACCCACTACCAACCATACCGACTGTTTCACGGACAAGATGCTTACTTGCTCTTCACCATTTCATATGTGGTTGAAAAAAATTCTTGTCTTAGCATAGGATTTGTTGGGTTAAAAGGTGCTTACTTCCTAAAAGCACAATCTCCTCCTCCATTCAATGGCATCATTTCAAAGAGGTTGCAAACATTTGAACACAGCACTTGAATGGTATCAACGAAAGAGGCCGTACCTGTGTGCTATAGCAGGTTTGTGTCCTTCACCTTTGCACCAAGGGACATCTTCATGAAGGTAGGACAAGCCACGGGCCATTGTTTCTGCAACATGGCAGAGCTCATTCCAGCTGATAATATTGCCCTTCAGGTAATCCGTCAAAGAGCCCTACGAAACAGGACATTATATGTTCTTAATCGCATACCCTGCTACGTGACAGATGTGCCAACTCATCAGCTTAGGAAATGGTTTTAATGAGTGCTTGAGAAATTTGAACCTTGATTTAACAGGGGGGAAAAAATCACTAGTGAAAGCAAAAAAGAAGAAATAAAACCCAGAAACGTTCATGAGTCCTCAGCCCTTGACAGCACAGAAAGTATCTGGATGTCTCAACGGACTCTCCTAATCAGCCAGGGAAGGGGAGGGAGGTAAGGAAGGGACAAAATTGTCTCAAAACAGCAATTCATCTAATCTAAGAAAGGGGAAAGCATTCCATGCAAGAAGATGATGCATTGTATCAGCTGGTTGTGGCAATGATTGACTCAGTAGACCTTGGATTAAACAGAGGGATAACGCTGCTGGCTCAACCCCGGATTTGTGAGTGTTTGTTTTATTTTAAGTGTTAGTCATGTTTGATAACTAAAGCAATCCATGAAACGGAAGGTATGCCCCGAGCTTCAAAAGCAAACACAGAGCCCATCTGCAAGGGGCGAGTTGGGACTGCGACGGTCTGCGACCCCCGGCTCCCATGTGCTCATCTACGCACGTTAAGAGATGGTGACCACCACACACGTGAGCTGTGGCCTTCTGTGCCTCTCTCTCTCCCCAAGTCCCACCTTTATTAATCCTACTTTTGTGTAGGAAAGCCTTGAAAGCTAAAGGAAGGGCCTTTGAAAGAGGGGAGCAGGAGCACTTCTCTGCTATCACTGAGCCATGGCTCACCAGGGACAAACTGGATAGATTACAGGGGAGCTTCTGGGAAAGTATTAGATACCAAATCCTGCTGCATCACAACCAGCCACCTCTCTGCCTTCCCAAAATGTACGTGCAATGATACGTTACCTTGTCGTGGAAAGCTGTGATCAGCCAGAGCTCTGTCTCTAGGTTTGTCCCTCTCTTCTCTGCTGCGATAAATTGCAAAAGGTTTTCATGCTTCATGCCAGGAGTATTGAAAATCTCCCTCTCACTCTGCCAAGATTGCTTATCCTACAGCAGGGAGAAATGAACCATCAAAGATCACGCTTCCCTTTAAAGCAAACAGCTCCTTCAGCTCAGTCAGAGCTGCTCACAGTCCTTAATATCATCCTCTGGCGTTCGGATGTGATGTATCCCTTCAAAATGAGGCTGTTTTCCTAAAGGGTAGATGCTGGAGAAAGACTGGAAGTTGCTGTTCTCAGTCTCCCTCCTCCAAAATTATCCTCAGCTATTCCTAAAGCACATGTGTGAGGAGGGGGGAGGAATACAACTCAACCTGAGAAGTAAGATTTGTCAAGATTTCCTAAGGATGCTTGCAAGAATAAAGCCTGTTCATACAGCACCCAGATCTGCATTGTAGCTGTAATTGTTACGATTGCAAAATCTAATCTAGGCTCTATTGAATATTTACTAGTAGGTCACAGCTGGCTTGGACAGAAGATGTGCAAATCTCCTTTAGCAACGCTATGACAACAAACACAGGGCGAAAAATTAACGAAGAAGGAGATAGCGAAGGAGCACAAAGATGTTTCAGTCATCCTTCTTTCATTTGACTTTTGATTGCTTTTCTCTTTCCATCTGCAATTCCTAGAGAGTCAAGTCAGGAGTGTTCAAAGGTTTCCTAGAGCAGAAGACGTGAGCTGACAGAAACGCTGCAGTGCAATTAGCTTTCACAGCGCTGGAGCTGTGCCTCTGTAAGCTGTAAACCGTTTGCTGGGTTCAGGTCCGGGTTTGCAATCTACTCAGGCAGGACACACAAAGCTGGGGCTTTGGTCCTTTGTGTGCACTTTGGGCATCGCAGCTGCACATTGCCTTGCTGGACTTTAACAACATGGACATTTGCAGCGAAGTAAAAATACCCTGTAGATTTCAAAATGTGCTTGTTTTTGCCCTTCTTGCAACACCTACTACTACAGGAAGCATTTGGTAATGAGATAACACAGAGAAAAGTGTAGGAAGGGAGGGTCCTTGAACTTTTTCCCCCAGGAGAAGAGTCCAAATGCATCTTTGTTATTGTCTTAAAAACACCCCCACAGGCACTTAGAGCATCTCAGCACCCGTGAGGAAGCGCGGTGAGTGAGAACCTAATGCAATGCCCTTCTCACCTGAATAGGGAAGATTTTCACTGCTACGTAGTCATTCATCAGCTGAGCCTTCCACACGCAGCCAAAGCGTCCCCTCGCCTTGATCTCCAAGAGCTGCAGAGGCTTTAGGCCAACCAGGGGAGAAGGGGGTGGCGGGCCGGGGTCCTGCGTGAGAGAAAAACATTGTCACCAGCTGAAGCTGGACTCTGAAACAAAGGGAGGGGAGGAATGGAGAGATTGCCTATAGGGAAAGAGGCACAATGAAGTGACATTTTATTTAATATAAATTATTTAGATGCACTGTTTTCAGCAAGAGCACCCCAAAATTCCCTATCTTGCTTTGTAGGGTATTTGTATAGAACACATACAACAATCTACGCCACCAAGTGACACTTTGTGTGTCAAACTACTGCCTGCCATCCTCTGGCAAAAGCTGAATTCTGCTGTGTTTCCAAAGCAAGAGCTATTTTGGGCTCTAAAACACCGATAACCTCAAGGCTACCTCCTGCCAAAAGTAGGAACTTTTTGATCTTTGTGACCCAACAACGAACTACACCTAAAACTTCCCATTGCTTTGCACTTCATTAGGCATGTTTCACATAACCCTAGCCATGGGCAGTAAACAGGTCTGTCAGCATCATAAAGATCGTATCTGTTTAAACTCTGCATTTGTCCAGAACAACGCAACCCCGCAGGACGCGTGGGGTTGGAGCTCTGTCCTATCTGCTTTCAGATGGGAAAGGTTCACAGTATGGGCTGTAAGAGGCAGAGGAGGGAGGGAGCGGTAGCTGCTTGGCCCTTCAGAGGAAAACAGAAGGCTCAGAAACAGCAGAACCAGCAAGGACCAGTTCCCGATGGCTTTGGGCCACGAGGATGACCTCCTGCATGCATTCTCTGATGGCTCATAAAAACTGAGCTTCAACAGGGAAAGCATCTTCCCTCGTTCCATAAAGCTGGTAGGAACTTTATCATCTCTCTGATCTCTGCTCCTCTGCAAAATGGGCTGAAAATCAGGCAACAGGTTTGAGAGTTTGGGGGGAAGGGCAGCCACCAAGCAGGACTGTGTAACTCCATCCCTTAGGAATCTCAGACATAGTGATAACCCTGTCTAAACCCATCAGCATCACAGGGGATGCTAACATCACCACGGAGGCCAACGGTACCACCAACTTCAAAAAGACAGAGAAGAAAAGTTAGGCCACCTAAAAAGAGTGAAGCAAAAGCGGATGTGAACACATACTGAGCAGCCTCCGTGCCTTTTGTAAGGTCCAAATAAAGGGGAGTGACTCCCTCACCTCATTAATGTCGACGTGCCCGTAGGGAGGCTTGCGGTGACGGTACATCCAGAAGGCCAAGAGGATGGCCATGGAGAGGACAGCGATGGGGAGCAGCGAGTACACTAGGATGTTGAGCAGGGAGGGTGTTGGTGGCGGTGGCTCGTATATGACTGCGAGAAAAGAGCAGGGTAAACAAGGGAAAGGACCCTTCGAGCATGCAACAGCACTGTCAGCTACGCGTCCAGATGCAACCAAACCCCATACTTCCTTCTACTCCAAAGCTGACAATGCTTAGTGGCATGTCCCGTCACATCCAACAGTATTCATAAGGCTCCGCGGTTTACTCTTTTCCATATGGCTATTAGTAATGGAGTTACAATGGTCCAAACCACACTTTGCAACCCGAGCATCCATCTGACCTTTATTTAAGATGGATATTTCTTGCTGGGACACGTAAAAGCAGAACATTTCCTCCTCTTAACCCTTCCAAATGTATTAAGCGAGCACAAAATCCCTTGCAGCGTTGCTTTGCCTTTTACAGTGATTGACAAGATGTCAGTTTTTAGTAAAATGCTGCCGGAGCCACAATCAAATGCACTATTCCCACAGTAGTTCGTGTTCCAAATTACATCAGTGCAGTTGAGACACAAACAATGGGAATACTAAATGGAGCCATGTTGCTATGTTGGAGACAGGGAAGGAAAAAATAGCAAGACTTGCCAAATTAAACAAAAAACTGTGAGAGAAAGAATATTTGCTACTAGGTTGCTACGGGGACATTAATAACAGGAGATAATAAAACCCATGTAAACAATTAAAAACCTAGCGGGAAAGCCCAGGAAAATCCGATAATGGTCTACTGGAACATCCCAGTAAATGCAGGTAGTTGATAGCAAAAGAAACCATCCTAAGGTGAAGATCCACCTGCTTTAATAATTTTTATTGAATGATACATTAACAAGCCTACAGCTAAAAGAATCGTCATTTTTTATTAGCCTCTTGAAGAAGGACCTGCTGTTACTTTTCTTCCTTGAAGTATATCCACAAACTCTGTAAGCTGACACACGTACCCATTCCCTTTCAATCCCCAGACCAAGAAAAGACCAATCAAATGCAAAAATCCTTGATGCCCAAGATATTTGGAGACCTACGAAAATTAATGAAGAAGGTGTCAAATACCTTCTAAGATTTTGAGTTGATCCATACTGTATAAATCACACTGCCCTCTTCCTCTTGTGTGGGATTTTGTTTTGTAAAAGCCCACTGTGAACGTCCACCATAAAGAAAATCTAATCCTTACTGATGGTATACGAGGTGTTGGTACAACACGCTTTACCCACAGAGTGAAACAACATTAAAAAACTATTCTTGAATCCCAGCAGAAGGATTCTGGACTTTGTAACCAAAATGGTACTTTGTGTCCTGTCGGATTTATTTTTTTGCTCAACATCCAACAACTCAAAGTCATCACAAACTGGGTCTAGAGGAAGAGACCCCAACCTCCTGTTCACCCAGTCACTCACCTTCTGGGCCGGTGACTTCAGGCAAATGGGTAAACTTCTCATTGCAATAGTTGCCCTCGCAGCAGCAGAAAAACACTTGAGGGTTTTCTTCTGTGGCTATGCACTCCTGCCTGCGTCAGGGAGGGACAGACATGGCAATGAAGGGAAGAGAAAAAACAATGCCAGCCAACTCCTGCCTCTTGCCTTTGGGAGCCGACCTGCCCCAAATCATCTTCTCCACGCACCTTCTCCTGCTGCCACGCTGCACAGATCGGCAGTCTCCACTTACAGAAAACAACTTGGCACTCAAATACCCCAGTGGATAGCAAAGACCCTTGAAAAGACCGTAAAGGAAACAAATGCTTCCATATGTACTGAAGGCATTAGGTGGCGAGTAATAAATAACAGCCGCCGCCGCTAACTGAATGAGAAGCAGAAAAACGATGGAGAGATGCCTCGTTCCCTGAACAGCGTCCTTCCCGCAGCCCGTATGTATGCTGTCAGGAGAGAGTAGTATTTGATCATGCAATTAAAGATTATGCCATAAAGCACATATGACGAGGGCTGAGCTAAGACTGCTTTCACAGCCTTGAGTGTCACTAACTCTACGCACTAGAAGGGCACCAGACACCAGCAGCAACAACAGTCCTGCTGCAGGCAGGTTTGGCTGCAGGTTTGGGGTTTAGTAGTTTTTTTTAAATTTAATTTTCAAGTGCCGTCTCCTTCTCCTTTAAAAAACTTATTCCTGCACAAAAGCCTTTAAGAAAATCAGGTTGCAGCTCTCATTTTTCATATTTGCCTCTTATCCAGGTAGCGCTACAGCCTTCTCAGCACTGAGGTTTCCTTCCACCCTGTGCAAGGCATTTGGGGACTGCCATGGATCAGACCGATTCCACTTCCACTTATCCTCCCTCTCCGACAGATCAATGCCAAAAGAGACGTGCAGTGATTTTTGCAGTGCTCTAGCAGTCATTTCTTTCGGTTTCTTAAATGCCTGCTTCCCTTCCCTGCCACCTTTTGCTACGTTACCCTCTGCTTTTAGCTATTAGGGCTGCAGAGCTGCTCTCCGCAGAGAACTGTATCAAACTATTTCCTGAAGGCCAGCTAAATTATATGCATAACTTCCTTCCTTTGACCACTCGGCGGAAGTAGCAAAACAATCATATGTGTTTGACATTATTACTCATTTATGAACCCACGCCAAGCCTCCCTTTCCGTGGTATCACTGACATACTGCCACGAGAAGAACGGAAAGGGCTCTCTTCAATGATAATGCAGGGTAGTTTTCAGTGCTTTATTCCTTTTGGGGAAAAAAAGAAAGTGGCTTTAGCTGAAATGTCTCCGGCAAGGTCTCAGCTGGGAAGCACTTGGTTTGTTTTTCAGGCTTTTATTTTTTAAACTTCAAAGAAAAAAAGCAGCTATTTGACTTATTCAAATGAACAAAGATATTTCAACAAGTTAAGCAATGTTTCCAGATGCTTTTTCATGAAATCAGATAACAAGCGGTTTGGATTTAACAGCATCGGTATTGGAGTCTTCAATAGAAAACACATCCTTTGCTAAACCTGTTGGTTAAGAAATCAAGCTAATGAGCGAAAACAGCCTGCTCCACATCTGCAATTCATTATCCCTGTCTTTGAGTTGGTGTGCACTCAGGGCAGCCATCCAGGTACATATGACATGTTATACTTAGCAAATATTACAAATGAGACAGTGGGAGAGAATGACACATTTTTCTACGGCAGCGAGGGCACATTTTGTAGAGGTTCACGTGCTCTTCAAGGGAACGTGAACACGACCTCACCGATGGGGCTGTGTAAATAAACGAAGAGCACACAAGTCGATTTTTAAACACTACCTTTTTCCTATAGCCTTAAATGTACATATGCCACGTTCTTGTTTCCTTAAGATAAAGAGCAGAGTAAGGAGCCATCACCCTCAACATCCCAACCCTTACACTCCTGAATTTTTCACCTTCCAGCAACAAGGAGGCAGCGCTTGGCATGGACCAGCACGTGCTGCCTGCGCTAGGAGAGGAGCTGCCGCCGGGCAGAATAGGCCCTTGCCCTGCATGCAGGAGACACTTTTGCAGATAAAGGTGCAGGTGCATCTCCCGAGGCTGCACCCAGGAGCTCAGCATCCAAAGGTGCTGAAGACGGAGACAGAAAGGGCATCAGTACAGCACCGTCGATCGAAAAACCATCTTTTTAGCCGTTTTTGCCATCTTGGGATGTAACACTACCTGCATGAAAGACTGCCGAGAGCACTCAAGGGAAGGGGGAAAAAAAAAAAGGCCTTTATTTAATTAAAGCTAACCTTTATTTCAAATGTTGCTTTCAACACTTGTACTGTTTGTTAATTCTCAGAAGAGCTTTGCCCTGGAACTGCGGCTTTGAAGAATCAGGCTGCAGGATAATGGATGCTCAACCCCGGGGCTGCAAAAAGGCTTGTGAGGAGCCCTGGAAACTTTTTACTGTTGTAACAGAGCAACACGTTATGACAAAGTTTAAGAACCACTACATCCCTGCACAGAGACACTCAGTGACAATACAAGTGTCAGCGTATATATACGAGAGCAGGCACTGAAAGGAGAAATCTGTTTACAGTAAACACTTCTGCTTGGAAGTAGGAAAATAGAGTGACCTTCTGTTCTCAGACGGATCGGCATTAAGATGACTAATGGGCCAAGGAGGATTGATTTATCGGGAAAGAATAAAAATTTAACTATATATAGAGCTTGGCTACGCAACTGGCAAGGGAATAGGTGTGGTGGGAAAGTAACCCCAGCACTAATAATAGAACGAAGATGAGGAACGACTCACAGTCAGGATAAGCTAAGACAACGGACACAAAAGCAGGGATAGTGTACAGCGCTGAAGGGAGATAACTCTCCAGCCATGGGACAAATCTAGTCCCAGCTTAAGCCCCACAGCTTAGGACCTGATGATCCTAAAACTTTTGGAATGAGAAGCTACAAAGATGCACAGCTGGAAATTGCACAAAGGTGAGATCAACCTACATTGGTGTTATATCAGGGGAAATCCTTGAATTTTATGTTCTGTTAATCCTTATTGAAAGGGTTGGCTTTGGGTTGGTTGGTTGGTCATTGGGGTTTTTTTAACAGAAACACTTTGAGTCTAGAGCTACTGAACACTGTCCTTTTAAACTGTGAAACTTCAGAGGGCTATTTTCTTTAGCTGTAATTCTTTTCCCCTCTGTAGAATTGCATCAAGGGAAATGAGAAAAGACTAGTTTATTTTCTCAGCTATTAAATGAGGCTGGAGCCTTCGTACTACATAACCTCACTCCTTTTCAGCTTGCTACAGGCAGAGACACACAAACACGCGTATCGCTTTTGCTGCCCCACTCTTTCTCCTGGCCCGTCTCTTAACTCATTCGAAGAACAGTGAAACTTTTTGCAACATCACAAATGCCAGAATATCTCAACCTCGAAACACCCCCAGATATCTGTGCTTTTCTAGAGAGCTCCAAATGATTCCAAGTTTTCCTTTGTATCGCCAAATGCTCTTGGAAGAACATATTGCTCTTCATTTGATGGTACAGGACACGTTTTTCAATGCGTGCCAGAATTATCAAAGCTTTGCTAAGGAAAAAAAATAAAAACCACAACAAAAAAACCCCTAGAAGTGCCTTTTGCAGCTTCTGTTTAGAAAGTCAAGGCAGATAAGTGACAATTTTGAGATCTGCATTAGCAACAGAAGTAATTACAGGGGATGAATGGGCCAATTGACTTGGACTTGCTTCCTTTTCCTCGATGCAAAAATCATGAGCCTTTGCACTTAGAGGAACAATTAAATCTGTATTCAGAAAGAACAGTTAGGCTATTACCTGTCATAACAGTTGAAGTCGTCTAACCAGCAGCCTTTCTTCACCAGCTCGATGGAGCCTGAGTTGTTTCTCCAGGAGGCGTAGCAGTGGAGCCGCTTGTCCTTCTCCCCCTCGCAGCGCTCCACGCCGCTCTGGTTGGTCTTCTCCAACTCCCAGTTGGCGTTGTAGTAAATGCATTCCCTTGTCTCAGCCTCCCCATGGCCTGGTCCTGAAGCAAAATTCAAACCCCAAGTACGTTCAAGCAAAATCAGAAACAGATCCCGGGAGACACATCTGCACATGGCTATGCTTTAGGTGATGCATACATTTGCCTCCCGGGGAGCTAAGCAACTCATCGATGTGAGCTTCAGCACAGTTATTCTCCTTTGCTGGTGTGAGGAACAGAGGTCAGGTTTGCCTAGGCTCACAACAGGAGTTCATGGTGAAGTCAAGAGCCCAGCTGAGACCCCCCCAGGTCTCCTCCAGCCAGTGCTTTAACCACAGAACCTGAACAGGGGGATGTACAAGGCGACCCATACCCAGTATTTTCTAACCACAGAAACACTGTTTAGGAACGACAACCTCCTCCCCAGGTGCTACTTGCCGCTTGCTGGGATGTCACACAACAGTTCCCCTCCCTCTCCACCACTATTTCAGGAAGCTCCACCTAAAAATAAATGGTTTCTTAGGTCAGTAGGATGTAACTGAGAATAGATAATATTCATCCTGCAGAGGAGGGCCAGACCAGTGCCTATTCCTCACTTAGATCCCAGTTCAGGCCTATTTGGGTAAGTCACCATATGATAAATGCCATGTTTTTAGCTGCGGTTAACACAGCTCACACTGCCCCTCCACCCAAGCAAGACCTTCAGCAAAAAGTAACTCTGGCCACCCCAAACAACTCTGGCTACCCCAAAGGGGCATTTGGCCACTGCAAACAAAGGAGTCTTCATAGCCTTTGGGTCCTTCCCCCTTTAGAGCCTTGTACCAAAGGACCGAGAGTTCCCACTGCCTCAAGTGAAACAACTCCCCCATAGTCACCATGGCACAGAACCCAAACACAATTACAGACACATCCATGAAAAATGGAGCCAAGTAAGGGAACAGCAATATCTGCAGGTGACCTGTTTTGTCCTAAGCCTTAGAAATCCTCTCTTCATTTGGAAATATTCTGCTTTGTGGCATTTTGAGGATTAGTTTAAAATGAGAGGAAGACTGAAACAAACACATGATGTGTAAGCAGACAACCAGAAAAGGTAGCATAAAGCTCACGATTTCGTAAATCCTGAGATGCCCTGCAGCCATCTCACTTTGGGATTACCCAACCTAAGGCAAGGTCAGACCTGGCCATTATTTTGATGGATTGCAATCATCGAAAACGTAGGTATCCCAATAAAATGTGTTGACAACTGGGTAGAAAACACGAATGGGTCCCGCAGGATGGTGAAATGGAAGTGCTGTAGTCCCAGAACAGCCAGACCTTTGCAAAGCACAGAACTAAGTTTCTGGCTGAAAGATTTTGCAGTGCTTTCATGACTCTATCTTCTCCAAAGGCCGTGCAACCTTTAATGTTGAGATTAAGGCAGTCAAGGCCACATCTGGACTATCTAAAATGCAACCCAGCCTGTGATTCCCACTCAACGTGGCAAACCAGCCACTTCTGAAAGGTCTCTACAAGGTGATACAAATCAGTCTTCATAAGACACTGAGCAGTGGGTGGCTTACAGCTGGCAGAGAAAACACCCAGCCTGGGCACAGGTACCAGCTCCAGGCCCTGGAGACCTTCAGTAACTTCATCGTTTCCATACCTGAACACCCATCCACTACTGATGTAAGTACCCTCACAACACCCAGCTGGAGAAGGGAGCATGACTTCCAACTGCAGATCCAACATGCCAATATCAAACAACTTGTCCCAAGTGAGCAGGATGCTGGGGGGAGCCTGACCTCCCTTTCCACAGCCTGCAACTCCTCACATTGCCAAGTCTCCAAGCTGGTATCTGGCGGCAGGATCTACCTCCAATTTTGCAGCTCAGTTTTGGAGAGCCCTTTAGAGATGGCGCTTGAGCTAGAGATTGCATTCAAGCTATTGAACGTAGCCTGATCAGCTGTAGGGAATCAACCTTCTGCTGCCAACAGGCATTGAGCAAGGAGTGCAGATGACCTGGCATGGAGCGGAAGTGGCACTGCAAGAAGGTTGCAGGAGAAACCATAGTTTCTGCACAAGCTAGGGGCGATGTGTCCAACCTGCTCCTGTTACCAACACCTGGACTCAGCGATGGGTAATTTTCACGGTACGGAGTAAAATCAGACTAGGAAGATCTCTTTGCAAGTTGAAGAGGTGTTCAATCCTTCAATAACTCTTTCTGGGGAAGAATGTTTAATCTGCATCGTGGGAGAGACTGCAAGGGAGGAGGGGTATGAGAAAGTCATAAAGCTGACTTCTGAAACTGGAAATTATATTCAAAGCACACACGAACAAGAGCTCAATTTCAATAGCACCTGCAGGTTTTATCGGCACTTGCAAAGCTCCATCTGAGTTTTCCTCTGACAAGTTGCTTACTATAATAAAAACAACCTACCAATATCCCTCAACACAGAACAGTGTCAATATTGACACTCCTTGTTAAAGCCTTGATATTTGTTCTCTTGATACTTACACCACACTTTGTTAGGGCAGATGAAGCATTTTTGCTAAATACTGGTTAAATCAGCAGGAAAGCAAAGGAGCATTGTCTTGTGTGCATTGTGTGCAGGGAGGGAGGTATCTTTTTATTTATAAAGGAATAAGTAAATGTCTTAGCTTCATTGTAATACTACACATGGCTTCCAGCTGACATCTGATAGCTAATACTCACTATCACCTTCTGGTCCAGTCCTTGAAATACATTTTGTAATATCATTTCCATCATCCCAAACCGAATCCCTAGATGGAAATTTCCTCTTCCTCCCCAACCCCGTCTCCCAGAAAGCAGGAAGGTTTAATGAACCATTTGCCTGGGAAACAGCCCCAAAACCTAATCCTGGCTCAGCCACCTCTGTCTGTAACCTCGAGCAATATTGTGTAGCCTCTGTTTTCTCCACCTGCAACGAGGGCCAACGCAATGCACAAAGCTGCACTGAGATTTGATGTTTCCACTGTGCTTTGAAAAGGGAATGTTAAAAAGATGTGAAGCAGGAGCTGTATCGGCTCTGGGACCAGCAAACCAAGTCTGCTAAATCCTGTGCTGAGCCCAGGCTCCCTTCCCCCAAGACAGTTGTCTTTTCTGGAACAAGTTTCAGCTGAAGACTAAGATCTGCTTGCAAACACACAAACCCAACTCAGCAAACAGCAACCATGCCAGGAAAAAGGCCCTTCGCCGTTTTTCCCCCGCTGTCAAAGTTTAGATGAATTGAATAAAAGCACGTATAAAGTTTTGGATGACTAAATACAGGCATGTTTTCCTTAAAACAGCTCCTAAGGATGCTTGCATTAAGGAGACGCTTCAAAAACCTGCGTGTTTGCTACCTGCTTTCAATCTTTTTAAAAAGCCGTTTGGTACGGATCCTCATCCTGCTGGGTGCCCAGGACTGCAAGAACCCCTTTTGTTTGTGCCCAAGATGGTCTCAGCAGGAAGGGGCACGGCTCCAGGACTGGGTGTTAATTTACCTGCTGCTTTAGCTCATCAGGAAACACTCACACCTTGCTCTGTAATGGATCACGCAGAGACCAAAGTTTGTAGCTAACTGCCTTATCTGCACTCGCTGTGTTAAAACACTCAACTGAATGGAGGGAGGGGGAATCGAGACAGGGTTTTGTCCCTTTGAGGGACACCGGTGGGTAGTGGTGACTAAGAGGAGGAACTAAGAGAAGGAAATCTGAGCTTTGCTCCTGCACCTCCGGGAAGCCATGCAGTTTTTCCTCTTTCCTCCTCTTTCCCCCTCAGGCAACGGGTATGGAAGTGTCCATTCCCCCACGGCCACCGGAGCTCTGTAAGAAACACCAAGCTGGACACTTCTGCAGAGCAACACAGGTGGGAGAGGCAGAGATCAACCATGTCCTGCTTCTCATTTCAAGCTGCAAGAAAAATCATACGGTATTGCCCCAAAATGGGTGCAGGAAGCCCTTGTCTCCTTCCACCGGCCACAGCTGATGCATTAGCACAACGAGGGCTGGGGTGGACTTGAGTGGGCTTCCCCCAACCCACAGCAGCACGACCTGGTTCAAGGGAGGTGTTGAACCAAACCTGAGCAGCTGAGGGAAGGGACAGGGTTAATTTTGGCAACAAAGAGCTTTTCCTGAAACAAAAGCCTTTGGGTGCAGTCACAAACCACAGCCTGAGATGGACTAAAGGGGCTGTGTCCCCTCTGGTCCTGCCCTTCCCTCCCCATGACGTTCTTGCTGTCTCCCTCATGCCAGCATTGGCACGTGGTAGGAAAGCTCCTGACCTCCCTCATTTGGTGGCACTGCCTGGTAAGGACACCCATGGTTAGCTTTTGGCAGAAAGTCAACAGGACTTGGGTGCAACAAGATATAAACCATTTGCTAAGCAAGTGTTGGAATATTGCTGTCGGAACCTGGTTTAATTCGTTGGGCCCCCATTCCTCTCCCACCTAACCCAACTCCATCAGCCACAAAGCAAAAGTTGGAAAAAAAGCCGTTTCCTACCCAGCAGGGACTCCCATTAGGTACAAGGAAGAGGTACAAATACAGGTGGTATCTGCTGGCCCCTGCCACACATATGCATTTTGCAGGGAAGATGTTTCAACCATGCCTGCAGAAACCACCTCAGGCAGAACCGCCTTGCTGCATAGGCAGCGCTTTGCAGAAAATGCTGAGCAAGCAAACCGGGAGCATGCACATCAGACAGGACTGTGGCATCTCCAGCAGCTCAGCCTGCTATGAGCCCCAGTTCTCTCCATGGAAAAGAGCCTCGTGTCAGCAGCTGGGCAAAAACAATTAACATTTTAATACCACGATCCACAAATAGTCATTTAAGGAATAAAGTCTGAAGACCTCTTTGAAATCGAAGTCTAAGGAAGACTTAGGCTTTGCAGGAGCAGAGGGGTTTCTGGCATCCCGCTGCATCCGCCCAGCACGTTGGGGATGATGCAGAGTGGCTTGTCCCAACAGCCTGCTCAAACAAAAGCTGCACACAAATACCTTTACACAAAACACCACCAAGCCCAAGTAACTCCCAACACATCATGAAAGCAGAGGGAGGCTACCCACCACCACCCATTTTTGGGGTGGAGGTCAACTTTTTGACCTCAGTCCTGAGAAACTATCATTAGGCCAATTCCCTTGGGTCAATTTTCTGCTCCAGATGACTGAAGCATCACTAGGATTTTGCCGAGCAAGACCCCCAGGACCTATCCGAGGCACGTAATGATGGGAAGAGCAGTCGAAACACAGTGCGACGCGGGAAGACCTCTCTCCTCTACTTGGAAGTTGCAAGGCACAGAGGGAGCTCATTAAAAAGGGTCTTCTTGAACTGAAGGACTTCAGCCTGCTGAGGCATGGGACCTTGCAGCTGATCTGAGACTAAACTCTGCTCTCCTAATTTGGAGCTGCCGACAGATCACTGAGGCTGTGTCATTATCCAACAGCTGCTAAATTATAGCCGAGATCCAGTATAGCAACTCCGGGTCTAGGTGTTAGCAGTTGCTGGGCTCCTAACTCATAATTAGATACATAGGGAATATCTTCCCCAAGGCTGAAGGCTGCTATAAATCTCAGCTCTTTATCTCTGCCTGTCCCCTTTTTAAAACCTAAAATGAAAGTATATACGAAAAGATGGGATGTGTCAAAATAGTCTGCATAAACACTGAGTGATTTACCAGACAGTCTGTTTGCCTAACTGTCAAAACCACCGGGCTTTATACATGAAACTGTGTATGCAACTGAAGTTATTTGCAAACACTTAGTTATGTCCCTATATAGCTATTTGTACATGTAATTTTATAATATAAAATGACAGAGATTGTACACTGAATTGGGGTAATTGCCCTCTAATTTGGAGGGTAATTGCATGTAGCAATTAAGCAACTGCGGATGCATTCTTGCATGTGTGATTATGAAAGTCGGGCCCTTTGTTTGAGGTTTGGGTTTGTTTTCAAGAGCTATCCCTCAAACCGCAGCATGGTTGAGCACAGCTGGGAAATAAAAGGCTGCTGGGCGCTCACCTTGCAGCCCAGCATCTGCTGGGATGAGCCACTTCAGCGCCGGCTCACGCCTGCCCCTTCCCATTGCTCAGCGCCTGCGGGGATGCTAAACCAGCCGCCTCCGAACCGGGGGCTGCATTCTGGCACATCCTTCCGTGGGGGGACCACAATCTAAGCATGTGTAGAGCACACCGGGAGGCACTGGGGAGGAGGGAAAGGCAGGGAAAGAGGGCTGAGCCCCCACAGCTCTCCCTCTCCCAGACACCTGCCCAGAAGTTATGTGCAGGACTACAAATTAAAGAAATCCAAATGTTAGGGCTAGCATTTCAGATCCCAAAATCAAGCCAGAGGAAGGTTTGCAACTGGGAAAGTTTGGAAAATGTTGCTCTGGAGAGACCACCCGGTTGCATCTCTACAGAGCCGAAAATGAATCCACAATTAGTAAGTGTTGCTCCAGAGCTTATTCCCCAAGCGAAGTGATTTCATTCCTGCTGTACTTAAATAATAGGGTCTAAATACATTTTTAGGCAAAGCATCAAACTAGCGATGACATCTGTGGTTAAGTACGTAACTGTACATGAAGATTTAAAGACTCATTGCTTGTATCCCTCGTTCTTTCTCAAAAGCCTCGAAACGGGGGAGCCCTGCTTAACAGAAACGAGCCCCCTTGACTCTGCAGAGCCCATTTCTCAAGCCAAAAATTCACCCCACCTTTGGGGACCCCCGTGGCCAGCGTACGCTCAGGCATGGAGCAATCAAATACCCAGGGCTTGCCCCTTCCAGCCGGCTGGGTGCAAGGATGGGCAGTGCCCTGGCTAATTAAAAAAAAACCTGGTAAAGCATCAACTGTTGCAAAATGTTTTGGTTCTTAAGCCAGCTCAGGTAAAACTAGGCCCCTGCAGCACTGAGAACTGCAGTGGTGTAAGGCCAAGGGAGGATATTACTTTGAATTTTGTTTTCTGTCAATACATTTGGCATATCCCATGATAAAAGAGCTCTAAGTTTTCTAGTCAATCAATGGATGTTAATCTATTATCTCAGCATATATTGCCATGGTAACCTGCAATGATGCCATTGACAACCAGTCTCAAAAGGACAGGAGGCTTTAAGTCATTTTCTTTTAAAATTAAAAAAGGAACTTTAATATTAAGAAATACATCCTCCCTGCTCACCAGGGATGACAACTCAGGGCTTCTATATTCACACCATGACTCACACTTCACAGCTTCCACGGACATCTGTGTAGCACCCCCCCCCCCCATATATCTCTTTTTTAACTTGGGCTTAACTCAGTAAAAGATAACAAGGAAATTATTCAAAAGAATTAGAGCTTTATTACAATTTTTCCCCAAACTGCTAGTAAAATCTGTTTTGTAAAATATAGGGAGCATGTTTTAAGAGTCATTAATACCAGCTCAGGGAAAGGATGCAATAAGGGTTTAATTCTTCTGAATAATTTCCCTGGTATTTTAAGTGGATAGAGTGGATAGAAGAAGGATCCAGAGAAGGACGTGCAGCATCCCAGCTCCTTACAAATCCATAAAACCAGGCAGATTCCTGTTTAGGGAAGACAGAGCTGAGCGAGATGACAGCGTTATTTGATTTAGTGAAATACTGAGTGTACACACACACACACGCGCGCGCGCAGAGCTGATGAGATTAATCTCTTGGCCCAAAGGGGAGGATCACTCAGGAAAAGGTTTAGTAAATCATTCCTTTGGCCAGGCAGAGCGATCCAAGGAGGTTTGGCCAGGTCATCAGCTGGACTGGTGTGTGGCAGGACAGAAATGTTGCCAGCAGTTAATCAATTTTTGGAAGCAGTGCATTTTTGACTTGAACTCAGCTGGTCATTTCTGTATTTTACTTAAAGAAGAGATCATTTTAGTTATCCATTAGAAAAATCCTATTTCGTAGCATTTCAGTTAAGGACAAAGCCAAAATTTAATTAGATTTCTCCCTTCGCATCACTAACTGTATCTGTCTCCCCCAAAAAAGGTTTTAGTTCTTTAATAAAAGCATCAGGGAGATCAATCAAAATCATTTAATGCCGTGGTGCTTCTGCAGTTCATGTTTAAATGCACTTTGGGCCACAAACGAAGCAATTTGGACAGCAGAGCTCAAACCGGAATAGTAATAACACACCAAAAAGGCCCAAATTCTTTTTTTTATACAGATACACACTCCTCCGCTACACCCAAGAGGATAAAACCAAAACCAAGTCAGCCTCGATGAACACAAAGTTATGCATCCAAAAAGGGCACCGCCACGGACCGCCGGCCTGCGCACGGCACGGGGTGGAGGAGAAAGCGTGAAGCGGCAGACCGCCCGGCCAAACTTCCCGAGATGCTGAGCTGCTGTCTGTCCATGTGTGACTGTCCCCAGGAATGCCACCTCGTGCAGGACCTCTGCCACAAGCATAGCAGGAGAATGCCAACTGCTCCTCCATCCACGCTGCTCATCAGGAGACACCTCCGGGCTTCCTTTCCAAGAAAATGCCTCGCTCCATATCGGATTTCCACAGAGTAGAGGATGTGTTTTCCCTCCAGATCAAGAGTTTTCAAACAAGCATATAGTTATTAAGATTTTTTTTTTCCTTAAATTTGAGGCGTGCATTCATAAAAGCATTAAGCAGACCATTTATTTGGCTTGTAACAGCAAAGACTACCCTCTGCATGAAAAATGGACCCTTGTGGGCTAAGCACTGTGCAAATAAGCTACCAAGGTTATCTCATCCCCCAAACTTTGCAGCCTCAGTGACAGAAAATATTAAGAGTTTAATTACAAGATTAAGATATTTCCAACTACACTCCTAAAAATCAAATCGAGGGCAGATTTTGACCAGATGCCACAAATCACTACGTAAAATATGCAGCAAAATCTGAAATGACATTTAAACATAATCATTTGTTCTCTCCTGTTCTCCTCGGGAGCCAGCATGAGGTCTCCCAAGAGCATGGGAGGAGGAAGTGAAATCACGTATGTTCGTAAATATTTTCCCCCCACACAGTGAAGTTTTGAAAAGCTTTGAAAGCAAGCCTACAAAAGAAATTTCCTTCCAGGCAAAGGGATGAGGATACAGGAGCATCTCCTTGTGGAGTGCAGAGATTTAAGGAACAGCAATAACCACGTGGCGACACCTTTCCCAGCTCTTTCATGTCTGCCTGCTCCATCCCACCGTCCTCATCCTCCCATTCCGCTGCCACCAGCAGAAATGCCTTTCAGAGCTCCTGATTTCTAAGATCTTCTCCAGGGAGAGACTGATGTGTGTCTAACACACCACAGCCCACCTGGCAAGCCACGGAGAGCTTCGGTACCCAAACAGCAGCACCTCAATTCATAATCTACATGTGGTCCTCTGAGATTTATCAGCAGGGACATTTCAAATATGCTTTAAAATGTGCTGAGTCTACTAAGATTGGGCCCCAAGTGCTTTTCTATTGATTCTGCTTGACATTTCCAAATACCACAATTCCAAATTTAATTCACTGGTAATTGGAAAAACTGTAATGCATGTAAATGGACAAGAAGATGTTGGAAGTCCAAAAGGTCAAGCATCAGGAAAGCGTGCCCCCAAGAACTAAATGATGTTTGTTTGTCTTCTTGCCACCCTCTTCCACTTCAATAATCAAAGCTCGGAGTTGGGCAGTTTCCTCAGCAGGATGGAAGAAGAAAGGAAATAAAAAAGCACACTCACTCTAAACTGTGGGACAGGGTTCAAAATCACTGTTTTAAACTCCATCATTGACCAAAATTCAAATACACCGTAGAGATGACTCACTTAATCAGCAGATTACATGAGCAAGTGGGAAACTCAGGGAAGAATTAATTTGATAACTCTTTGTCAATAGGAGAAGATTCTCTCTTATCTAGAAATCAGGTTTCTAAGATTACCTTTCTGCTACTCCGTGGATTTACAGGCATTGAGCTTCTCCTTGCCAGCCAGCTAAAGGGGAGGCAGTGGCCGAGAGAAAATCTTACCAGATGTGTAAGTTCAAACCACAGTTCCAGTGTGATGATGGACGTATGTTGGCTGATCCCAACTGGGGTCTCTACTTTATTCACCTGAGAAAACCAAACTTCTGCTTCAGAGGAACCAAGGGCTTCAGCAAGAAGAAACACTGCAGGACCATGCGGGGGATGCTCGCCCAGCTCTTTATGTAGAGCCCTGAGTGGCAGCAAAGCCCATGGCTCCCTACAGCGTGCTCAAGGGTTCAATGTACTGATGGGTAATTAAGCCCTGTTGGGCAAAGACCGCTCGCATATTATACAAAATACAGTATGACAAAATTCCCATATTTCTCCATGTTCTAGAGAATAAAACATGCAAATTTTAGCCTCCAGTCCAACCTGCATTCCCCAGCACATGAGCAATCGCTGATGCTCTGGCACCCTGGTGCATTTTAGCCCAAAGGGTAGGAACATGATCGAAGTACAGTGCACAAACAAGCACTAACACAATTTATAGCCAGTGTTACACTGACGAAGGACAAGCATGCGTTACCACACCCCAGTCAGAGTTTCCTCAATTCAGTCCACAGCAGTATGTATGAAAATACTTGATAACTCCTTGAAGTGACACCTTTTACATTACATCCTAGATCTTCAGATCATTCCAGTTTTGCAAAAGAAGAAACCACCGACTTTTAAAAGCCTCTTTCCTAGTGTACACTGGTATTTCAAGAGTTAACAAGCTTCAGTCAATGCATGGGAAGGAGGCTGATCCTAGAGTGAAAGAGAAGGGAGGCAGGAAGAAAAGCAACTCCCTAGCCCTTGCAATCACACACTAGCCTTAAGCTCTCCAAAAGGAAGTAAAGACATTCCTAAAATTCTTCGGAGAATGAGAAGCAAGCTGTCAGCTGAATCAGAAGTCCATTTCTCCCATCTTTACGCTCTTAATGGCAAATCCCACATGAGCAATTTTAAAAGCCTCTTTTACAATGGAGTTTTCTCCCAAGTGGCTATAGCACATCTAGGACTTGTCTCGTGTTTACAGAAATGTACCTTTCTCCTTTGGGTCTATTGAAAAAAGCTACCATCAAATGACCTGAGGAAGGAATGTAGCACAATCCAATACCATCATGCAATTTCCAGTGATTGTTTCTGTTACAATAATGAAAGGCACGGAAGAAACGGCTGGATAACTACAGCGATTCTCTATAGACAAGTTATAAACAAGATGCTGAAGAGATATTATGTAAAGGGGCGGGGAGCGGGTTAAAGTCACCTATTAGCTTTCATCTTAATTACATGCACTCACCAGCGTCCGGATTCCACTTTGAAATAAAAATGTTTCTGAGCAGATTGTCCCAGAGAATTGAAACTCTGCCTGTTACACAGGCGGAAAGCAATAACATAGTTGCGTGCTCGTGGACAGGTCTTCTCCTTCCTGGTGTTTATTAAAGTTTTCTCAAGCCATAAGGAAGACTAAAACACTTTGGACCACAGTGTGCACATGGCATGGAAGGAGAAGCACTTACCCTCCATCCATGTCCAAGCTTTCTGGATGACATGAGCTCAACAGCTCCACCCCAGAAACTGGGTACATCCCCTTCCAGGTCAACTTTCTATTTAGATGCCTGTTCCCATGGTGACCAGGCTCCAATATTATGTAAAATGACATAAAGTAATATTCTAAGATTCAGTACTGTACTCTTAGACCATTTCCTAACCTCAGACAGGTGGGAATCTCCATGAGCCCCATCTCTGATGCTGCTCCCACGTATTCAGATGCTGATGTATGAGAATAGGGAGATGGAGGTGCCCTTGTCTGGGCACTTTCAGGGACACCGCAAGTATTTAGAGGGATTTATCACTGGAAACGCAATGAGAACCCAAGAGAAGAGAAGGCTCTGGGGAGACCTTATTGCAGCCCTTCAGTGTATAACGGAAGCTTACAAGAAAGATGGAGAGAGGCTTTTTACCAAGGCCTGTAGTGACAGAACAAGGAGCAATGGTTTTAAACTGGAAGAGGGTAGGTTAGATTGGACATAAGGAAGAAATGTTTTATGATGAGGGTGGTGAGACACTGGAACAGGTTGCCCAGAGAAGTTGTGGATGCCCCATCACTGCAAGTGTTCAAGGCCAGGTTGGATGGGGCTTTGAGCAACCTGATCTAGTGAAAGATGTCCCTGCCATGGCAGGGGGGGTTTGACTAGATGATCTTTAAAGGTCCCTTCCAACCCAAACCATTCTGTGATTCTATAATGGAGACAGATGGGTCTCTGAAAGAAAAACAACAGTATATGGTAATCAGCCTCGATTACATAACTGTTGTGGTGACAAGACAATGTTTGATCCCTGGTGATTCTCATCATGTTGAGTGTCACCAGCTGTGACCCAGAGCACACAGCACTGCTCTGCTGCCAAAGTCACCATCCTGCTTCCACCACAAGGCCACTAACTGCCCTAAGTCACTCCCTGACTTGCCATACCTTGTTTTCCCTGTGGATAAAAAGGACTATCAACAGGCACCAACATCTGAAGCACTATGTAAGATCTAGCTGAATTTCTAAGCAATCATTTTATATAAATCCTCCCTCTACTAACCTGAGCACTTGGTGGAGGGACCTTTCCTGACATTGGAGAGCAGGTCAGACCTTGACCTTGACAGAGCAAACCAGTTCAAAACTTGAAGGTACTTTGCATTTCTTTCTCTTTCTTCTCCTCCAGATTTCAGTAAGAGGTGAACCGAAGATCAATTCATCCTTGTTTAAAGCACCTTGCAAAAAATCTTTCAAACAGTCTCTCCATAACCTGCAACATGATCATTTTAGGCTGCAGTCAAACCCCTTCCTTTCTCAAGAACTTCATCAGCAAGATGCAATAATCACTTGTTTACCTCCATGTGCATGAGTTGTAAGATGAGAGAGGTGCCTGCAGGAACATAGATACAGATGAGCAAACTGCAACCCTGAACACAGCTTCTCACTACCTCCCCCTGCTCAGATATAGCTGGGGACACAGGCATGCAAAATACTCCCACCTCTCTAATAAAAAGGTGCAGTATGAGACATTACTGTACACTCCTGTTAATCAGCAGGAACAAAAATGGAAGACATACTACCAATAAATACCATTTTTCTCTAAATAAAATAATAAAAAATTCCAAAGCAACATGAAAAGTTTCAGTGTGACAGCAGCCAGTTGAGCAATAAAACCACTAAGCTACCCACTAGGTTTGAACACACGGGTCTCAGTGCTCTTCAGCCAATTTCCCTGAACTTTGGTAAGGCGTTGCAGCTATCCGAGAAGAGCAAACAAAGCTTTTGATAACTTTTTGGAGAGCACAGGACCGTCCATCTGCTTCCACACCAACAGGCAGGTGAACTCACCTGCCCCAGGCAAGGCAGCAACAAGGACAAGAAACTCTCTGCCTTTTCTATCTTTCTTTTTAAGGTCGGAGCAAAGATAAGACTACAGGAGGGTTTTAGCCCACGACTACGTGTACACGTTTCCCCTGGGAATCACGTCACTGTTCAAGCTTTTCAATATAAATACTCTAGTACAGGATTCACTTTCTTTAATGTAATAACCCCAGCAAAACATAACCTATCATTCTAGCTATCCTGAGACCTCTGGTGAGCACTAAAAGATGCACTCTTCTTAACGCTGAAGTAAGGCTGGAGAATAGTATTGCTGATCGATCTCCTCCATCTCAAAGATAGCCCCTACTTTACAAGGGTGAGACAACTGATGAATCAATCACAGCTGGTGGGATTCAGGTTCAAAATAAACCTGGAGAAGGCGGTTCCTCATGCAAAGGGCAGGCGATGTGGGGAACCCCTTCTCAGAAGATGCCCCATAATATTTTAAGAAGCACTTGCTTGTTCTGCCATTCCTCCCCAGGCATCTTTTGGCTATAGATGGGGACAGGCCACCGGACTGGGCAGGCTTTTGTTCTGGCCCAGTCTGGCCATTGTCCACTTCCTATACTAAATGTCTTCAAACTGAAAAACATCATTTAAAAATACTTCAAATTTTGCAAGACCCAAGCAGCTACTGGTTAAACCAAACCAAACTGCGATTTCGCTCTTGATTTCCATTTGACCTATCCAGACAGCCTGCATTTCTTTTCATGTTGGGATTCGAAGAACCCAATCCTTTCGAACAACTGCCCCGAGCCCAGAAGTGCCATTTGGAGCCAACAGCTGCTGGGAGAAGGACACAACGCCTCCACAAGCTCCTCCCTGCCAGAGCCCATCCCTGCTCCCCTGCAGATCAACCCATGCAACTGTTTCCCAGTGGGCAGAGATTTTGCACGGGGTTTTCATCTGTTCATTGGTATTTTCCATCCTAACAACTTTTTAATGTTTTATGTAGCAAGGATGCCCCTGCCATTTAAAGAGGGAAGCATGCAGTAGTAATTATTCATTAACAACACATCATAAGCGACCTTTACACTGAAGCAGAGGAAGCCGCCGTGCCTGCCCGGCTGTATTCTGGAAGAAGATGTGGGCCAAGAGTTTCAAAGGGAGTAAAGACTTTCATGTAGGGTAGCTACCTCAAGCTATCTTGAAAAGGTGCCTGATTCTTGAGGGAACAAAAAATGTTTAAAACGTCTCAAATTAAGTATCCACAAGCCACTACACAGTTTTGAAAAATTCAAGCAGAGAGGAGAAGTCACCACAGTGCTCAGTCCAAGCTGGTGTCTCACAACCACCTTTGATCTTGGCATAGCAATGAATGAACATGTCTTCCTTGCCACAAAAGGTGTATTTCTAGCATGGAATAACTAATGGGGATTAGCTATTTCATAGCGAAATCTGAACAATACTGGTGTTTCTACTGCAAATCAGTTCTACGGATTGAATCAAAAGCAAGGGCAGAACTACAAGCCTTGCAGCAAGAGCTGGAGTCCCTTGTTTACAGCAGGCTTTTCTAGTGGGATAGGGACTACATGTTAGTTCTGCTGATAGAAGCCACACGTCCCTTGTGTAGCAAAAATATAACTCCTGTCCCTGTGCCACTGGTTTTTCAGGAGATAATTAAGCTCTATTACTCTTGGAAGAGGTCTAGTCCCATTGTCAGGTTGCCGTCTCAGGCATACATGGAGGCACGTAGGAAGCAGAGCACCATACACACAAGTGAGAAGCAGAGCCAAGACACGCAGACACACAAGGTCCAGGCATCAGAATCGTTGTGAAGTAAAAATAACATGCATCACTTTATGCACGATTACATTTTCAAAAGCAAGAAATGTTAGGAAATTTTTTTGAAGACAGCCAGTAACGTTTTGCAAGGATCGCTGACTCAAGCCCTCGATCTGGCTGTTTAGCTGATGACTGGAAAACAGCCCTGGCTATGTTTATTCTTTAGACAAAGTCCAGCTAAAAATGTATCCAGGCTTAAATAATCTGTGTAACAATGACCTCAAAACCCCAAATACAACATTGCATTGCATGCAGGTTTCCCAACAGGATAAAGCATTGTCACGGCTGATAACCAGCTACCCCCTTTTGATGTACACAGTCTACCAACGCGGCATTTTTGTCTCTACACCACCATTACTGCTCTTGGAAGTAATACACTATTTCATTTCCATTTGCATTTCAATATGGCCCTAAGGGCTTAACGTACATCTGGTCCTCACTGCGCTAGTCTCTTCCCAAAGAGGATATTGCCTAAAGAAGGCGAGACAAAGGATGCGCCCAGTCTTGTGCAACCTCACGAGTCTTGCACAACCTCCCGCACAACCTCCCGCGTCGGCTCTTGGCCAAAACCATGAGCAGAGCCTCCTGCATCCCAGCCCGGGGAAGCATCCTGGTTTACTTTGCAGCTCTCCATGCCAGCACTGCTTTACAAACAGCAGCAAATGTCGTTATCCCAGTTATCAGAGGTGGGGAGAGGCAGTGGAGGAGGCACAGCTCCAAGCCCAAGGTTATACATGGGTCAGGAACAAGCCACTAGGAATATTTGAGTCATCAATGTCAGAAGATCCCAAACTTTCCATGTTACCTAAACAACAAAAGCTTAACATAAGACACTGTAACAGGTCTGCTGGGGAACTGCAGATCTGGCACGCAGGCTTGTGGCTTTATATCCATCACTTCGCTGTACGTGCCCCTCTCTCCTCCCCCTGCACAGCCCAACCCAGCAGTGGTTTTGCTCCCACCATGAACATAACATTCAGTGGGAGAGAAGGACTTCATGTATTTTTAAGACATTCATACATTTATACAGTATTATTATTTAGGATTTCTGAGCTATTTCAAGTAGTGAAATAGTGTCTCCTGCCCCAATGCTGGCCCTATATCCCCCCTTCAAACCCACCATCCTGGGGCTGGGCACAGGCAGAGATGACAAATGACACCAAGTGCCCTCGACCAGCCATGCAGCTGATTAACCCTCTCTCCTCCTCAGAGAGCTCAGGTTGGCTGCACCAATTTTGCCTGTGCCGTCCGGGAGATTGGCCGTGGCCACGTTGGGCATGGAGGGATGGTCCCTCCCGCTCAGCGCGGGGTGAGCCTCCGGCTGCTGGTAAGCAAAGAACTGCAGACAGGAGGATCCTCAGACCCACTTTAAAATCGTCTTAAAATAAGGTGATGCCTCTCAATCGAGCAAGCAGCACAAGCCTTGCCAAGATGCTTAAGCTTTCAGCCGCTCACTTTTCCCATCGGCCGCGTGTGTGTGTTTATTCCTACCCAACCACCTGCACGTCCCAGCCCATCCCCAGCCTTGACCACAGAGCTGCTGTGCATTTTTTTGCCATAGGTATCTTTAGCAAGGGCTCAGCGACATGGAGTATAACACACTTATCTCTCCACCTATAAAATAAATATATAATTTTTTAAGCAAGGACACATATCAAAGAGCACACGATGCAGTGCAGTGACTCATGCAACCAGCACAGTATAAAATTGGCTGCATGCATGCCCGCATAGGGCATTCTGCAGCTCTTCCTATAATTAGTCCTTCAAACGCTACAGGGGAAAGTAACAAATTCAAAGAGGTTCCACTTCCCAATTATTCACGTATTTCCAAATCAAATGGTTGTCTGTCAGAGAGCAACATGCCATTGCCCTAGGATATCAAAATGCAAACTGACAAGTCTCTCCAGGAACAGGATTTGCTTTCATTACATTTATATCACCTAATTCATTTTAAGATTATATATAATTAGTCTCTCCCTCCATTTCTCCCCCCCTCCCCAGTTCAATATTCTCTCCCAAGCAATTTCAGAACATACCACACGTGCCAATGGTGCTTATTCTAAGGCAGCAGTCTCTTGCCTTTCAAACAACATAAAGAATTTTAATTTCTTTTTTTAGCATTTTCTTTCTTTGAATTGCCAAATCTTTTGGGTGTGCATTAGTACCGAACTGCTTCCACAAGATTTTTATTTTAATTTTTTTTTTTTTTTTAAGCAAACACCTCTGAGGAACTTTTTATCTTTACTTTTCACTTGCCTTCTAACTGCCTGAGATTTCAGGTTACCCTCCCTAATGTTTTACAGCCATTTCCCATCACCGTCAGACTCAGTGCACTATCTTCATTTGAACGTCTCCATTTTCATTTTAAATCCTCTTGATTCCAGCAGGTAAACCCCCGTAAGGTTTAATACAGGATGAAACCAAAGTGCCCGGATCACTTTCTCATCAACACGCTATCACAGCATCGCTCCCAGCGAGGATGGCATTTTATTGAACTAGAAAAAAGTAAGCCCTGCATCCTGAAAAAGATTTTCAGCAAACACATAAGGAGACTCCTGAGATGGGCAAGTTATTTCTGACCAGCTATAAGTATAAAGGAATTATTTCATTATTGTTAATTCTTTCATAGGGAAGGAGGGGGATCTTTTCCCATGAGGGAGAGATGGCGTGTGCTGCTGCTTCCTGCTCTGCTCCAACCTTCTGCTAAGATTTCCCTGAATTTAGAGGAAAAATCACATTAATTACCAACCATTTTAGCACAGATGATGTTGGGGCTAGATGAAAAGCATCCAATTTCTACCGGAGGTGAAACAGCACAGTATCAAATACAAGGAATATTCCTGATGCGCCACCGCCGCCACCCCAGCACAAACCACCCGGTGGGTTTTGCTAAGATGAAATCAAATGTTTCTCTACGACGAGAAGATGCCACAGGGGTGTGACGACTCTCGACAGTCCAGGATCCCAGAGCATTTCACTGCTTTGCTACCACCACCCGCAATCTCAGCTGCAGCCCTGTACCTGTCCTCTTCACCCTTTTGAAGCAATGGGTTTGTGGGTTTTTAAGCAATAAAACAGGGAAATAATTTTTTAGTGCTTCTTCCAATTTGCAAAACCAATTTACACAAAAGCCCAAAAAGCAAAGCCATGTTTCACCCAATTCCCACAGGCACCCACGACCCCAAGCAGCCGGTGCTCGGATCGATGCTGCTTAGCACCAGGGCTTTGAGCATCTCTATACGACAAAGAGAAAAATACCATAGCACAGAGTTTTTTGCAAGCTGCTCGCCCTCAACTGGGAAGCAAACATACTGTTATCCCTCCCTCCTGGCTGATCCTCAGGTATGACTGACATATCAGCTGCAAAGGATTTTCCACATGATGGGTTCCCCCTTAAAATCGCAGCAGACGATTGCTGCCTGCAATCGGTTTGCGGCTTGTGCACACACGGAGCTGTTCCAGCAGAGCTGTTCAGGCTCCCGTTCCTCCTGAATACCCGCAGGCGAGCATGTTTATCCTGGAATAATACTGGTTTGTTTCAATTTAGCCTCGTGGATATACTGCAATGAAATAGAACAGACTAAAAATTAATCTCCGCTCCAGATTGGGAATATCTACATGCATGCAGCCATTTAAGAACAGCTATTTCACATTAAATTCATATTGCGTTTTAATTTCAATAGCGTATCTGACCACATCTTTAGCAGCCACTTCTTAAAAGCTGTAGTGCTCAAGAGCAGGGAAGCTAATGAATTCCTGCAAATAGTTTCTGTATTCAGGAACTAGTAACACTTTAAACCGGGTAGGCAAACACAGAGTATGCTGAGCATTACAACAGCAGTCCAAAGAGCTCTTCCCAACGCAGCATCCAAGGAGCTGTTGGCAGCAGCGCAAGGCAGGTTTGTGCCACTGGAGAAAAGCCTCACGTGGATGCGATTTCACTGGTGAAGGACAGAGCAACCCACCTTCCACACAGAGACTCAAAGTCACTGGAGGCCTTGAAGAGCCCAGACAAGGACATCTTCCCCACCGCATCCAGTGTTTTGGTGCCAAGACTTGCTGGCTGCATCCAACTTTCCCCAAATTCCTGTCTTGGCCCCTTCTGCAGAGTGTCCTCTTGCTTATCAAGTAGGAGAATTTGCAAACCAGAAGGCTATCGCCCTGAGTTTGTCTGTACCAAAAACCCCACTCACAGCTCCAGGGATGCCCTCCGTGCCTTCCCGGCATACATCAAAGACAGTGCCAAAGTCGCATTGGATGGGGGAACGTCACTGTAAAGGCAAGACGTACTGAGGAATCCCGACTATCTGCTCTCCACAAAATCTTTGTTTCAAAGAGCAGCAGACAGCAAGATCAAAGCACATGTGGAAGTCCCCACAGACCTGAGCAACTCCAGGAGGGGCTTCCAAGTGCCTCAGCAGACATTTCCCTTGGCTCCTGGAAGTAGGCCTGAGTCAATAGCAAGTGCTTTTGGGAAATCCCACCTTGCAAACCGTCCGCCTAAGGGATGACAAGAACAGAGCACGCCGCAGCAGTGCTAGAAAGCAAGCGACTCTTTCTCATGCATTTCAACGCACACAGAAGCCCGATGAATCCTCAAGACGTTTTCTGGGGCACAACAGGAATCCCAAACTCAGGGCATCCTCAGCAGGAGATTAAGGATTGACAATTTTTTTTTCAGAGGGGTCATCTGCATCAGCCAGATGTGCCTTCCAGGTATTCTCTCATGACGTTATATTCTCTTATCTCATTATCTTAGGATGGAAGATTGCTATCTCCCAATTCTTATTTCCATCTTCCACTTATAGATGAAGGACACAACTTCTCCACAGTTCCTCTTGGAAGCACACAAACTTTTCATGCTGGACTAGCAGGAGAGCTCAAGCAGATGGTTTTTAACTCAAACACCAGGGTGGATATCAGGTTTCATTACAGTCAGATTTCTTCGTCCTATTCCTTCAGCAGAGCTTTCTGCTGATAGCAACAGCCTCTGCCACATCATGGGTATCCCCACAGGATTTGGAACTGATATACCCAGTATCATTTTGCTCCTCAGCCGACCGTGCTGTTTCCAGCTCTACTGACTGCTAAGCAATCTTAGAGGCTTAAGTAGACTCTTCTCTTGGAACAGATTTTAAGCCTGAAGAGTATCCCAGTAGGCTGCGGGTATCAGAAGATAAAGTTCCTTGGTCCGTGCTATGTAGAAGGTTAAATTAGTGCATCACAGTCCTCCTGAACAACCCTAACGTCTACAAAATATCAAGCCCATCGCACTAAGCTTCTGCTGGGTGACTCCTTTTGTCATCCGACCACCTCCCTGAATGGTCAACCTATGGCTGGGTATCACATAGCATCTTCAAAGTGCACAAATGCATCATAAATCCTGCTGAAGGTAGCATCTCTCCAACTCTGTTTGACCAGGGGATGGAGTAAGTTTGACTGGTTGCAGTGTAGCCCTGTTTTTAAAATGTACTTGTCAGAATGAAAGTGAGAAATACGCATCCTGCCCTCCAAAAATGAGACATTTTGGAGAGTAAAGCACATGGCTCGGGTAGAAACTAGCCTCCCTTAATCCTGAAGCATTTCTCCCAGCTGGCCTTGTAAAATGTCGCTGTTAATCCAGCCTCATCGCAAGTGGATATTTCTTGATAATGAATCAGGTGCAAACCAGTAATTTCCTCCAGACGAGGCTGAATTAGGAGGGGGCTGCGGCAAAGGCAGCTCCAGCGGAGCAGGCTGGGATTTCTTCCCAGTATATCCCCCTCTGGGGAAGAGGGACACGTGTCACGTATTTTCCACATGGGCATTTCATGGGGTAAAGATTGTTCCTTGCCTACTACAAGGGGACAAGTGGACCACAACCTGCTTCTTTGGAGCCATCGCTCACGCAAGAGGGATTTCCCACGGCTGCCTCGTGTTGCACAGACCCGAGCCCAGCTCTGCCCTCTCCCCTGGGTAAACCGCATCCCACGTGCATGCGTGAACAAGGTAAGAGAATGGGACAGAAAGGGAGATGAATAGATGAGTAATTATATGTATTTTATGGTTTTTTCCTCAACCCAAACAAACCGCCTCCATCATTAGCGGCAGGTAGGGATGAGGATGCACTTTACATTCTCCGCTGAACAATTGCTCTGTTTCAAGAGGATGAGAGATTCAGAAGGTGAAAGAGATACAGTCCTCGTGAAAGAGATAACGTCCTTGAAGCAGTGGTTGTAATGATGTGTGCCCATGAGACAAAACCTGCCTTAAAAAATACCGTAACAGCTGGAACCCAGCTAGTAACATGCAGTGACATAACAGTCATTCCATGACGGGACAGAGCCCAACCGAGGATGCCACAGCTGCAACTAAGGCAAGATAGACATTTTCATGCCACTTTGAATAGTCAAAAGCAAGGCCCTGTTTGCAGGATTTACCCCCAAAAGGAAAAAATCTGCCAGGTTTCTGGCTGCTTTTAATTAATGCAGCATCTCTGCTCCAAAGCCAGACTGCTTAACCTCTACCCTAATAAAAAACATACTTTTTTTTTTGTTAACATTAAAATATTCGTGACCACGAGCACCCATTCTCCACTTCATTTATAGCATAGTTAAAATGAGAGTCACTGGCCAAACAAAAGCCATTAGTAGTCTAGTGCTCAAAGCATGGCTAATCTTTCTGTATATTACGAAATACAGATAAATCATTCGCATACACTGATTTTAAATGCAATCTCCTTCACCTTCCACTTTTTTTTTTTTTTTTTTTTGCTGGAATTAAATCCCAGCAGCAGGTACTATTACAAACATCATTTCATATTCAGCAATCAATGGCTGGACGCTGCATCACTTCACCGTCCATCGCTAACACAGCTGGCTAAGTTTGCTGACCTCGGCTGCAGCAGGACTGCATGGCAGGTACACCTCTGCGAGGGGTCACAAGTGCAGGTATACATCCTGCAACATAAATCACAGAACCAAAAGACTTCCGCTGATTTTTCCTTCTACTGATATTTTTCACCTTCTTGTTGTTGTTTTTAAATGGGATGGTGTCAATGTAAAGCACCAACTCTTCATCAGAAGAGCCTCGTCCTATGCTTACGAACAGCCTCGATACATTAGGTAATGCAGACTAAACTGCAGTAACCATCGGAGGAATTAATGCAAAGGCAGCTCATATCCGTACTAGGGGAAGAATAAGCCCGGATAGAAGCCGCACATCTGCTCCTACCATCCTCAGTGTATTCTTCAAACAATGGGAAGAAAAGCCTGGAGAAGCACTGACCCTCACTTCATTCAAAGAGTGCCCCTGCTCAATTCATGAAAGTTTGCCTTTCCTTTTCAAGTGAAAAGGCCAGAAGAATACTTGGGAAACCAAAATCGCTTGGAAAAAAAAATCATTTTAACTGCAGGAGGCTTCAAACCCCATAAAACTTGTTTAAAACATTTACAGCAAACTACTGTGCTGGGGATTTAATTTTTTCTTTCTGGGTTTTTAGGGGGGAAAGTAAATATAGTTTTTTAATCAATCCTTCCACAAAGAGATTTACAACGCTAATGTGCTGAAGCTTGAACTGATACAGTGACAAACCCCCTTTCTCCTTAAATGTGCTAATAAGGTTGATCCTTTCTCCAAAGCTTTGTTCTTGGGAGGTTTCTGCAATGAGTTCACGTCTTTCACCGGCACAGAGCCCTGCTCATGTGGAAATCATCGGGCTGAATACATTCTCTGCCTCATCTGCCCCTCAGCATCAGGTCTCAATTGGGATTTGGGGTGGTGGGGGAATGACTGGCCAGCAATGCGATAAAAAAAAGAGGGGAAAAAAAAAGAAAAAAAAAAAAAAAGGAAAAAAAAAAGGAAAAGAAGGGAAAAAAAAGAGGGGAGGGTTACTTTTACAATGCAAAGTAAGGCACAATTTTAAATGATCTGTCTGGGAGTGGGAGCAGCTAGCACAGGGCATGCCAGTCCTTCAGTGCAGCTTCCCGGCACCTTCACAATGAAGAATTTAAAAGACGTGTAGATGAGGCACTTAGGGACATGGTTTAGTGGTGGACTTGGCAATGTTATGTTAACGGTTGGACTTGATGATCTTAAAGGTCCTTTCCAACCTAAGTGATTCTATGATTCTATGATTCTATTCTATGAGCAGCAGCATCCACCTGTGGTGTTAATACAGCCGGCAAGGAAGTCCCATCCCACACCATGAATCTATCGAGGCAGCAATAACCCCACACTATGGGTTTAAGAATGGAAACACTAAGCTGAAATTACCCGCAGGGGTAAAACGCCCTAAAGTAGAAGGTTAAGCCAAACATAAGGAATCCCACCCCACTGAGAGACACACGGGAGCAGTTTGACTTTTCAAAAGCAATGAACTGATCAAAGGCACGTGCAGTTAGAGGAAGACAGCCAATTCAAGGGGTCAATATCCATTTTACCCATTAGCACAGAGAACCAGGTGCCTTGCTCTATGAGGAAGGTTCGGTGTCACAGACTGACTCCTACAAAAAGTTAGGCTGAGATGCCTCTCCTTGCCCTCCACCTCTGCAGCAGCATATCGTCACGCTGATGAGCAACCTCAAAGATGCTCCATCCTGCAGCCACCCAAGTGCAACTCATCCCAGTAACCACCAGCTTTTCTGCTTTTGCAGGTAACTGCAAACAAAACCAACTGCCTCCTCCAACCCACGCTGCAAATAGCCACCAAGAAGTTCTAGTCCGTGTCCACCCTCGGATGCAAAAGAAGGTCAATGGGGACTCTGGCTCCTCTAATGCCCCACGACTGCCACAGCATCACTTTGAAGACAGATAAAGTTTAAAAACAAACAAAATCCCCACGACTCGCAGCTGCCTTCCCGTATAGGGGCTGTGGCCAAGGAAGGATTCCTCCTGCAATATTTTTAGCTGAACACGTGCTATGTTTATTGCTTGAAGAAGAGAAACCTCCTCAAGGCTGTGGTGATCAACACATGTGAAAAGATATTTAACTCTTTCCTACCAAAGAGTCCGTAAGACAAATGTGAGGATAAATGTCCCTGCAGACATTTTATGGGAAGACGGCGATTTTCTTTAATACCCCACAGGTTTCAGCTCCTGCCAAACCCTTTTCCTCCACCTCTGAACCAAAAGGCACCTCCAAACCCCTTTCACTAGTCTGAGTGCCCAATGGCCAGTTCATAACTACGTCGCAAGGAGGAAAATGTATATTAAACAGTACTTTCCAGGGACTTCACAAGTGGGATCACTGCCATAACATAGCAGGGCTCATATAAACACACCAATCCCTGCTAAAAAATTATCATAGAATCATATAATGGTTTAGCTTGGAAGGGACTTTAAAGATCATCTAGTTCCAACACCCCTGCCATGGGCAGGGACAGCTTCCACTAGACCAGGTTGCTCAAAGACCCATCCAACCTGGCCTTGAAAACTTTCAGGGTTGGGACATCCACAACTTCTCTGGGCAACCTGCTCCAGTGCCTCACCACCCTCATGGTGAAGAATTTCTTCCTAATATCTAATCTAAATCTACTCTCTTTCAGCTTAAAGCCATTACCCCTTGTCCTATCGCAACAGGCCCTACTAAAACTCTGTCCCCATCTGTCTTACAAGCCCCCTTTAAGTATTGAAAGGCCGCAATAAGGTCTCCTCAGAGCCTTCTCTACTCCAGGCTGAACAACCCCAACTCTCTCAGCCCGTCCTCATAGAAGAGGTGCTCCAACCCTCTGATCATCTTCGTGGCCCTCCTCTGGACTCGCTCCAACAGGTCCATGTCCTCCTTATGTTGGGGGCCCCAGAGCTGAGCGCAATACTCCAGGTGGGGTCTCACGAGAGTGGAGTAGAGGGGGAGAATCACCTCCCTCGACCTGCTGGTCACATCTCTTTTGATGCAGCCCAGGATACATATGCATGAACCTGTGATTGCCCCCAGCCCAAGGAGCCTGAAAATCTTTCCTGTGTTTAAAATTCAGTTACCCAGGGATGGAGGAGGGAGGCTGGGGACACCCATACACGTGTGCACATGGATGCCCTAACCTCTAACTCAGGGCAGGACCACTCCTCTCCGCACCACCCAGCCCACTGCTCCCTCTTAGTTGCCATACGGTGCAGGATACAGTCCTTGGGAAGGGGCTGTATCCCATTTAAACTCCCCTCCCCAGCCAGACTCCTCCACCCAAGCTGGACACGGTGCCCTGTGGCCACCCTGCGCTTGCTGCTGACTGATGGTTAGAGGATTATTTATGGCAGAGGTCTTTCTCCAGAAAATAAACATAAACGACTTAGCAGCACAAACACAGGCTGGACACGCAAGGCAGAGTATAAATAACCTGCTTACCCTTAAAACCTTTTTCCAACTCACCTATGCCAAGCGTTTCTGCAGAATCCCCGTCTTAATTTAGAAACCAAATGCATTTTGACCAGGAGCTGGCACTGAGCGTCCCCCGCCTCCGGGCGAGCAAACGGGCCACGCCGGCGCTGCTGACAAGCAAGGAGCCGGTTCCTTCCAGTTCATGGTTTCACCTTCCCAGCAGGAAGATATTGTAGAATGGTAAGGAATAAAATCAGAGACGAACGTAGAGTCTGCCATTCAGACGTGCTTTCTCCTTCCTTTTAAACGGGACCTGAAAGCAGCACGGAAAGGCAAAGCCCAGCCTGGGGTGCTGGGATTTGCAGAAGTGGCAATGCTGACCCCCCAGCAGCACTTGGGCGAGCTGGCCAAAAGGGATTTGAGGCTTCGCCCCAAAGCCGGCCGTGTGCGTGCCAACCGCCTCTCAAGTCCATTGTGAGTTCGGACGTAACCAAGGCTCTTAAGGACACGAGTTCAGCTAATCTGAGCTCATCTCACCCAGTGCCACCCTACTGAACTCGAGATGCTGACTCTGCAGCACAGCAGCACAAGCCCCACATTCACCCCTTAGCAGGTGCCTTTCATTTTTTAATAGGTCCCTTTCTTCTGTTCGAAGCTCGAAGCAGCAGCCTCTAGGCAGAGATGCTTCATTTTAAAAAAAAACAGCCCTGCAACACCCACGTACGCCTTCTCCTCATGCGGCTGTTTGGCTGTGAAACCTGGTCCCCGCTTGACCAAGTCGGGGACAGCTCACTCACGGCCAGCATGAGCTGGCACCGGGCTCCATCACCGCTCTCGGCAGAGCCAGCCCGGCTCAGCCCCTTCCTGCACCATCCCAGGGTGACGGGGATGATGAGCCGGGCAGAGCTGCTGGAGGGGCAGCTCATCACGGCATGCCTGAATTTTCACCTCTGGTAGCAACAGATGGAAGGCCAAAACTCAATTTATACAAGCTGAAGTTGTGTTTATTTATGCAATAGGAGATGAAGGGGGCAAGATTATCGCAAGATAATCGCTGCCTTGATTAATTATAAAGCAAAACCAGCTGCTTCCAATTCCTGCACAGTACAGGCTGCTTCCCAAGGAACCAGCCAGCACAGGAAAGTTTCAACTGCTTTCCTCCTCAACTGTTTAATTCTAAACTGAAGAAAATAATCACACTACAAACAGTCCCGCATCCATCCCCCAAAAGCGCTCACTGAACAGATCGCTGTTTAAACATGAAAAAAAACCCAGTCATACAAAACCCATTCATTCATCTGCACTAAATTAAAGAACACAGGAGCAGCTGACGAAAACATTTACAAGATATTATTAAATCTTACAAGGCGGGAGGGGGAAGCCAAGAGGAATCCAGATATTCAAATTTTTGCCAGGATTGATTTTTATGGCATGCATCACAAAAAAAAAATAGCAGTTGTAGAAGGTTGTTTTGCCTCAACAGAATTGGTAAGCGCAGCTATCAATAACCCTTGCAATAAATAAAACATTTGCAGGAAAAGAAATACCTGCATAATCATAAATTCGATGAAAGTCATCTTTCCTGGTACGGGGTGTGCTAAGCACTAGGTACATGGCCTGGCACAAATTATTCAAATAGCAAAGTACTCTGGGACTCGCAGACCAGAGGGACAAATGGGAACGACAATTGTAAGGGCAATGAAAATGGGGACAACCCAGATGGGTCCGGCATCGTCCCCATGTCCCACAATACAGCCATGAGTGGAGAAACCACCGAACCTGTTGCGTTTCTTCCTAGGGAGGGAGAGCTAGGAATTCCCCAAAAGTGATCCCATTAGGAGAAAATCCCTATTTGCCTCATTCCTCGGTGCAACCCTCGGGGACTGACCGCGATGCCGATGGGCAGCGCATCCCCGGAGCAGCTGTGGGGCTGACCGCGTGTCCCCCATCTCCTTGGGGTCCTGCTGGGCACCGCTGCTGCCCCTTGAGCCTCGGGGGAGAAATGTTCCCCGAGTGGACAATTTAAGCAGACTTACGTAACCATGAATTCACCCAGGAGGCCACATGACACTTGGATGAAAGGGAACCTGCACCGTGGAGCTGCTGCAGCAGGGATCAGGTGAGAGCCATGCAAGCATCCCCGCTCGTGTTTCCCTAGCAACTCCAGCTTCTGCTTCCCCTTACACATTCCCTTTCTCTCTTCAAAGTAGGCCAAGACTCTCTCCATCGCTCAGCCACACAAACCAGAGATTAGGGGAGTCCAACGAGCCCTGTTTCCATTTAGTACAGATTTTGATGGAGGATGCGTTCACATTAAATCCTGTCTCGGCACGTGCACTCAAGCTCCCCTGCAAAAATAGGAGCAACCCATTTGGAGAAAGGGTGTCTCAGCATCCCACCCAAACCCTCTTAGCACTTGGAAAAAAGAAAAGCATGAAGATGGAGGACGAAACTCCAACACCTGCTTGCAAACTTGGATGTGCCTGGGCAGGTATCCCCTAAACCCAACCATCACGCAAGGGGTCCGATACCCTTTGAAAAACCAGCTCTAAGGCTCAGCCCTGCCAAGATATTGAGATGCTTAAGTATTTTGTGTTTTTTTTATGGCTGTTGGCCTACAACTTCTTTCCCATCCTGGAGAACAAAGCACAGCCAAGGCGGACACCCCGGTCTCGTGGCCACCATGCCCCTTTCTCCCACACAACACCAACACTTCACCAGTTAAACCAGCTCAGGCAGATGCTTTTATGCCTCCCCCATCATAAAATTGATACTTGGAGTTCAGGCACGAATGCCCAAACTCAACGGCAGGCATTAATCAGCCTCCATCCACTCAGACCTATCCCATGACAAAAGGAATTAGTTCAAAAAGCAGCTATTTAAACATCTGCTGTGGCGCTTCCCCCGGCATTGTGGCTGCCCGATCCCGGCTGACATAGCTACGGTAATAAAAGCTTGACTTTAGGCACAACGGTTTCAGCAAAAAAAAAATCACAGAATTGTTTGTGTTGGAAAAGACCTCTAAGACCATCAAGTCCAACCGTTGACCTAACACTGCCAAGTCCACCACTAAACCATGTCCCTAAGTGCCTCATCCACACGTCTTTTAAGTACTTCCAGGGATGGTGACTCAACCACCTCCCTGGGCAGCCACTTGGATTGTCACATTCAGAATACCTCTGTCTGCACAACAAGAGTTATTGGGTATAGTCACGGAATATATTCAGTCCTTTTGGAAAACACTGAGCTGTTTATTTACTCACGTCACAAGCATATTTGAAAAAAGCTGGAGGTTTGTGTGAATTTTTTGGACAGATTCTCAGGGAAAAGGCAATATAGAAGGTGGCAGTTCAGGACTTAAATCCTCCCCTACCCAAGGCAGTGCATAAGCACGTGCTTAAACTGAGACTAAAAGATGTTCAAGCTGCTGGGCTTTATGGAAGGAGCACACTTAAACAAAAAAAGATAAGAAACGGAGAAAGTAATGCTACAGGGGAAAGGAGGCAGCCAGCTTTCTCATTAGGAGAAGACATACCAGATTGCAGCTAAATCTAAATCCACACTGCAGGAACACATCTTCATCCCCACTGAGGCCAAGACCAATTTTCAGCCCCATGGATTAGAAGAAAAAAACCTCACCCAAATTAATTGATCTCCATTTATTTATCCTGCTTTTGCACCAAAGTAGAAGGAAGGGATCTAGCTGAATTGTTTTGATGTTGCTGGCATTAAAAGAAAACCCACCGTAATGCTGGGGAATTCAGTGCTGCGTGCACACGCGCTTTGCCGGCCGAAAAGCCTTGCAACGTGCTCAACAATACGCACTCGAAACTCGGCCACTACGGGTGAAAACCACACACGGCCAGAAAGAGAAAGCACTCCTGCGGCGGAGGAGAGGCTGTCAATGAGGCACCTTCGAGTGGAGCTTCTCAGTTTATCTCCTCAACTGCACAAAATCCAATACAGCCAGAGACGAAGTCAAAACATGATTAAAAAGAATGCAGAAAAAGGCAGCGACTATAAAAGTATGCAGGATTGCACCAGCACTGGGATGCCCCATCAGCCAGAGGTTTGCTGAACCGGTCGCTGGAGGGCTGACCCATGGGGGAATCCCTTCTGCAGCTCCATCTGCAGCTGGGGTTTGCACCCCAAAACCCCAAACAGTCCAGATGGGAGAAAACACCTGGCCAAGAAGGCAGCAGAAGCACAACTCTTTCAATCCAGCAGCCTTTTCTTGGGATAGCTGTAGAAACACACGTCACCTTTGAAAACTTCATCCATCGCCAACGTCAAAAGGCTGAGCAGGAACAGAGTGGGCAGACATGTAATGCTATCGCCTAACGTCTCCCTTAGGAAACTTCTTGGGATACGAAGAGCTCATGGAAGAAAAACCTGAGCTTTGCAGAAAGGATTTAAGCAATTTTGTTGAAAAATGGTTAAACCAAGGAACATCTATTTTCATCTGGATATAGAAATGTGGATGATGAACAACTGTGTCCTTAAGCATTAGAAAAGCAGAGCATGATAGAAAGAGCTGCCACTCCCACCCTCCATCTACATACGTCCCCTCAAAATAGGCTGCCTAACATCTGGTTAATGTTATTAAAGACTCCGATACAGAGAGCATTCATGTAACATGCTTTAGACCGTATCTTTCAGCGAAGGCCTTAAACATGACATTAGGACAATATATATAAATATATGATGGGTCTAAACTAGAATCGTAAGATGTGCTCTGCTGAACATGGGCCAAAACTGGGAGACGGGAAGACTTCAATCAAAATCTCCTGTTCTTTGAATGAATTGATCAGCTTGAACAGAGGAAAAAAAATGGAAAGAAAGAGAAGTTTTGCTTTGGAAACATCAACACGCTCAACTCTACCCTGCAGGGCCACCACCCGGTTGCCCTACGGTGAGGGACTTCACTGAGGACACTGGAGATGGCAACTCCAGCTACAACAGGACAGCAGGCGAAATGTATTTCAATTGAATTAAAACACTAATGTACCATGAGTAGCACTGGCAGTGAATATATGTTTATTTTCTATTCACATGTTGTATTTATGTGTGCATGTGAATATACACGATATTTTAAAAATTCAATAGTATACCTTTTCCTGGCCACAAATCTCTTTTTTCCTTCCACAAAAATGAAGTATTGCCTGGGTTAACTGGCCAGAAATCTCTGCGAATTTTTTTATTTTTCTTCCCCAAGAATGAAGTTTGGAGGTGAGCACCATGGATCCAGCCCAGCTCCATCACACGTGAATCCTCCTCACGCTGGGGAATGCTTTGCATCAGCCCCATAAGGTTATATAGGAGCTACAGAAGACAGAATAATATTTCCAGTAGTGCGTGTTAAACAATTTTGAAGTAATTTAGTTTATACTAGAGCTGACATCAGGGGCATCCTCAGGGGCATCCTCTTCCCTCCCTCTGGAGCCCCTCTCCTTTTCCATCTCTGCTACGAGTGTGGAGCTTCTCCACGTGTCCTTCCTTTCTCCCTGCAACCTTCTGCCTTGGAGCTGCCACCACGAAGCCACTGAAGCTACCAACCAACCTAGGTCACCCCGACACCCAAGTCTTTGCACCCCTCTCCTGCCCTCGTGATAAAACCAACTTTTTCCATAGCTTTGCTTCGTTGCTTTGCAACGCTCCTGCACTGAGAGAGGCTGGATATTAGGAAAAATTTCTTTACTGAGAGAGTGGTGAAACACTGGAATAAGCTGCCCAGGGAGGTGGTGGAGTCACCATCACCGGAGGTGTTCAAGGAACGTGTGGACGAGGCATTGTGGGACATGGTTTAATGGGCATGATGGTGTTGGGTTGATGGTTGGACCTGATGATCTTACAGGTCTTTTCCAACCATAGTGATTCTGTGATTCTGAGAGCTGGTGGGGACGGCAAGGAGAAACCACCACAGGGTCCACCAGGACATCGCTGCTACTGCCCCTTATGAAAGGGCACGGAGCATTTCAGGCGAGATATTAAATCTGCAGCTATTACGTGCAACAGCTCGAGATTATTTGCTATTTTATAACAACGGAGCATGGGATGCTCTGGCATCGCTCCCACTCTTTGAGCGTAACTAACCTCCAAGACTGCTCAGACTGTCAGGAGGCTGATTACATGAAATAAAACACTGCATTTGACTATTAATTAATATTGACTTCACTGCTTGACCTCCGAACATGTAGAAATTTATAGGATCGCTCTCCAGGTTTATTAGGGCACTATTAATAATCTGAGGAGTATTTGGAGTCAGTCACCTTAAAGAACTAAAAAGAGCTCTTCGGTATGATGCATAGACATCATCTCAGGCTACTTTTGGCTTGGAAAAGCATTTGGCTAATTTTCAATTTGTCAAGTGAGTCCCTGACAAGTTGGTAACGTCTAACAGGGAATCTCCAGCAAGCTTTTTCTCAGCCGCGGCCGGCCACAACAGCATGGCACAAGGGTAGTACAAGAATCAAGAGAATAACCAGATGGAGCAGAGCAATCATCTAGGCTATTTTGGTAGATCCGCTGCAGATGAACAAGATACAAAAGCCAATTAACTCCAAAATATCTGATATGTATAATTGTTTCAACTGGAAATTTTTTTTTTTCTTCCACATTTTTCCCCAAATGCTAGGACTTCTTATTAAATTATATTCTAATTTTTTTCAGCAAACACAGAATTAGCCTTTTCAAAAAAATTTCAAAGGAAGCATTCAAGTATGGAACATTTTAAGTCCATAAAAAAGTGGAAAAAATTAACTACTTTTGTTAAAAGCTTGTGTTTCCTGAAAAAAACAAAAAAAACCTAAAAAAACCCACCACAACCCCAAAACACAACCTCCCCCCACTATTTCCAAGCTTTTACTTGAAAACTAAAAAGCACCTTAACTTCTTACGTGTATCACATATTAAATTGTTAAGAACTGTAATTTTGGGTAATTTATTCAGTGACAAGGAGGAGACTTAAAAGTCTCCAGAAATCTTCCTTCTAAGCCATAATATTCTTTACGAAACCCAACATGCTTTTTAGAAAGGCCAAATCTGTGAATATCAATCTCTAAACATCACAAAAGGTAAATTTAGTAAGCATGCTCTCCTCAAAAGAAATAATAACTAAATTATGCGCTGAGAGAACTAATAGCCTCCAGCATTTTATCTTCTAAATCTATTTGTGACTTACAGATGCTTAAAAGCAGTGGTCCGAGGCCTGGGAGCTCAGTGCCTGAGATGTTAAAAGCACTTTAAATCCTTTAGGCTGCTTTGAAAAATCTCCGCGTCTTTGCCACGTGCGGATATTTTGCAGCGCGGAGCCAAGAATCAATGCAAGCATTTAAACTTCCTTTTGTCAGGAATGACTTAAACCGGGAGAGCACAGAGGCTCGTAAACAAAACTGCTGACACCTCCTGCGTTACTGAAAACGAACCATGATGCAGCATTAATTGAACGAGCACCTTCAATCTGTCAAGTCAAATAACACCCACAGGGGCTGTTCCTGGCAGAGCTCCGGCTGATGCTCCAGCCGTCAGGACCATGCCATTAAACCGGGGATTTTTCACGATACCTTAACAACCGTGACAGCGCTCGGGTCATCTTGGAAAGATGAAAGGACCAGCACAGCTGCTGAGACCGTCTTCCCGGAGCCTGGGCTTGATTATCAGTAACTACGCGGCTCCTGGGAGTCTCACTCCGCTTGAAGATTTCTTGCAGACTGGCTGATTGTAACCCTGCTAGGAGAATGCTACCTCCACTGAGTCTACACTGCTCCTCCAGCCCAAGAAAATAGGTTTTCTCTTCTGGCACTGCTCCTCCAGCCCAAGAAAATAGGTTTTCTCCTCTGGCACTGGTCCTCCAGCCCACGAAAATAGGTTTTCTCCTCCGGCACTAGTCCTTCAGCCCAAGAAAATACGTTTTCTCCTCTGGCAGTGGTCCTCCAGCCCAAGAAAATAGGTTTTCTCCACCAGCACTGGTCCTCCAACCCAAGAAAATAGGTTTTCTCCTCCTGCACTGCTCCTCCAGACCAAGAAAATGGGTGCTTTCCTCCATACCCCCACGCATGCCCTTGTGCTCTTTCCACCATGGAAAATATCAGTTGCAATGGGGCAGCACTGTTTCCTCATCAGGCAGAGAAAGGATCATGTACTCAACAGGTCATCCCAACACAAAACCCAAACCATCTCCTTCCAGCATTGCGAAGTCACTGCAATCAAGGCGCTCAGTTTTGCACAGCTTGCCAAAACAACACCAAATAGCTACAGCAGAAAGGAGCTTTCAAAAAAAAAAAAAAAAAAAAGCATCATCAGGAGGAACATAAAATCCAGCGAAGGTTAGGGCCACCACATCAGCACGATTGCTTCTGGGGATCTCCTGCCCTCTCCAGACCCGCAGACTTCACTGGTGTGAATGAATCTTGCAGAGCCAAAGATGCAAAACCAAAATCTAGTTTAAATGGCTCAACTGCTTAAAATTGGGGGGGGGGGTTTGTTGTAGTTTATAAAAACAAATAACAAGAAGGCATAGTCAGAACCTATGCCCATTAGATACAGGTAAAGCAACCACCAAACAGCGAAATTATCATCGACACCTCACTAATGAAAAGAGCGGTTTTACCTTTCCTTTTAACCATACTCTATCTTCTCCACTCCTTTAGGCCACGGTATTTTGCAGCAGGAACTTCTGGCTGACACTAGAATTAAATTCTCCCTACTGACTCATTTTTGGTAAAAACCTGTTAGTATGGACACTCGAATTCAACAGACACTCGCGTTTTTCACTCCTGCAACTCAAGGTACAAGACCCCTCTCAACTCTCTCTCGGCGTAAAATTACTGGTTTTTTCTTAATTACACCATTGGTTAATGCAACCTCTGACAGAGGAAAGGTTGAACATTTAATTTGGCAAGGTTTAGTGCCAATCTGCATTAAGCCACAGTGATTTAACCTCTATCTCCATGGCAGTGTGCCTACATCACCCTCCTAATAGCACGCATCCCTGCCCTACATATTTCATCGGGATCCCTATGGCATCTCTGCCGGAGTGCCCTGGACCAGCAGTTCTCAGTGCAGTCATCAGGGACACCGTGCAACCCCACCACATCAATATGTATTCTTCCCAACCACCAGGACACTATTTTGGATGTCAAAAATCAAGGCTTTCATTAATTAGAAGGCTAATTACACTGCTAATTACACTGTACGCTCAAATACACTGCTTTGCGTGCCTCAAAACACAGCTCCATCCAATCTCATACTCCAAAGTTTCAAATAGAGAAAGAAAATATGATCTAGTAATGCTCGCAACCCACCCTCTCCAGTGACTACAGGCATCCAGATGACTTACGGTGTTTCGCTGTTGAAATAACCCTGCAAAACCCTCTCCGTAATTTCAATGCACGTATGTATAAGTAAACACAAGAAGTACATAACAGTACCAACAAAGAAGAGATTTGCTGGTCGGGGATGACGCATCTTGTTCTTCGCATACTGAACGCATTTCTCATGACCTGGTAGCCCTTCAACCCATCCCAAAGTGATGCAACCTGATCCCCTAGGAAAAAGAGTACCTTATATACATGTGGTTTTATCACAACGGTAATTTCATGTACACGTAACCAGGAGACAATTTCAGCGTGCACACGCTGGGTGCATACATAACCTCCACTTGATAGTTTGAGTACCCTACAAACCCTGACACGTTATTTTCAGCCTCCCAGCATTTTCTGTGCTTACAGACTGGGGACTGGGACACCGCAAGGCAAAGCGACTTACCAAGGACCACAGGGGAAAGCCTGCGAGAGAGCAGGGGATCAACCCCGGATTTCCCACATGCCCAGAGCTCTGACGACTGCTTCGTCCTTCCTCTCATCAGCAGGACAAAGCAGAGGTGGCCCTCAACTATGACTATAATGGCTATAAAACCAATATGGCTATAGTTTTTTTTCAATGGGAACAAGCTTATCTTCTCATCCCCCTTTTTTTCTGACTTAGCAGAGGAGTTAAAGCATGAAGTCTCATACTTTGTTTTGCCCTCAGTTCAAACAAGCAGTGTGGTTTCGATCGGTCTCTCTCCATTGATCCATGACCTTCTCAGCTGCACCGGGAGATGTGAATCCTTTCTGGAGCAGTGAAACTCGGGTACATGGCATCACCCCAAGCAGAAGGGCTTCTGGCTCCCCTCGCTAACTATGAGCATTAGGTGCCTAGAGTACTAAAAACTATGTCATGCCAGGAGATGTTTTAACTAGAAAATACACTTAATACAGTTTAAAAAACCCGAAACATCAGTGTGAAATGGAGAGGTACTGTGGCATAACTGGCCAAAGCAGATTCTAGCCTCCGAGCTAACGGTAACTTCCTAACAACCCTTATGCTGTCCATGAACTGTGCAGCCCCGGAGCGCACCAAAGTCCGCACGGGAATGGAAACACCGCCAACCGCCCCCAAAGGGGTTTTGGTGTTTGTTTCTCATGCGGCACCTTCCACCATTAACGTGTCCTTATCCGCTATCTCTCGTTTATTAGAGGACAACACTTCCCTATCAACAAGCTACGCTGCCACTAACGAGGAAAGGCCACCAAGGAGAGGGAGTTCACAGGGACCGGGCAGCAGCGCTCCGAGTGCCTCGCCTGGCTCAGTCTCCTTAAATCATCCATCCCGTGCAGGACGATTCAACTCCCCCAGTAGCTGTGACTGCAAGGGGAGGAGGCTATTCGTCAAAAAAAACATAAACAGTGTTTTATCGCAGAGATAACAGCATTTCCCTGGATAGCAAGGTCTTGGAAAGCTGTCCGAATAGGCCTCTCCGGTGACCTCCCAACACGGCTCAGCATCGCGGTGATGCCGGGGAGCGGCTGGAGGGGCGGCCGGTCCCTTTGCATCCCAGCTCAAGTCCTTGCAGACCGGCACGCAAGGAGAGGGGAGGAAAGGGACAGAAGCACAAGTTGGTGATAATTATCTGCTTCAAATAATCTATAGGACAACCTCAAAGGGAAAAAAAAAAGAAGAAACTTTCAACATTATATCAAACCAGAGCTGCTCACTATGGGGCCACAGTCTCTGATCCAGCCCCAGCACTCAGCAAAGCTCACTTTGCCCGATGGCAGACCACAGTTTTATACATATTTTAGCAAACCTTCTGGGGGGATTGGCCAAGAGCAGGTTTCTTAAAATCACAGCACAACAGGAAGGAAAATCACCAGAGATGCGACTTACCTGGCAGCACGGGACACCACACACCTGCGGCAGCAATTACACCCGGCTCTGGCTGCCGCGGGCGCGCTCCTCCCGGCCGCGCTGGCAGGGCACGGCGCAGGCAGCACCCGTGTCTCCGCCAGTGTTGCCTGTGCAGACAGCACGGCTGGGAGCCCCTTCCCCGGCCGGGCAAGGGCTGGGTTTGAGGAGGCACCCACTCCTTCATGCGGGCAGAGACGTGGGCCCCGTGTCTCCTTCCAGGGCTTCAAGCCACCTTGTTTCTTGGCATTGCAAGTCCTCGGGGACAGACACACATGGCCGGGCAGTCGCTAATTGCCAGCTACCAAACCCCCACCCGAAAGTTGGGGTTGCTCGAGGCAGAGCAGCACCACTAGAAGCCTCCCACATCCACGCACAGTGCCAGCACCAGAGAGGGAAAGCACAGCTCAGGAGAAGGCTTCAAACCTGGTACGGGAGGTGGTGCTCCCACGTCCACTTCTTTAGAGACTTCCCAAACTATCGCTTGCAAGCTCCCTGCTCGGCCCGGCGTGTGATCTCTGACCTGGGTTAGCAAACACCGCCGTGCGGAACAAATTGTCCAGTTTGGAAAAGGGAAAAGCCAGCCCTCCGCGTCTCGGTTTCACCCGGGAGTGATCCTGCAGCCTCAAAGGGGACGGTGCCCCACCAGGACTTGGGGGTCGCAGCCTTCGCTTGGCTTTAAGGAAGGGCTCTGCCCACCTTTGCCGCTCAGATTCCCCTAATGGCATTTCCAGCCTGCGGCCCCCATGCCGTCCCGCTCCCTCCGGAGGGTCCCACTCTGATCCAGCCGCCTGAAGAATTTAAGGGGGGAAAAAAGCCCCCCTCGGTCTCTCGAGCAACCCTTCATTTTGCAGCATCTTACATTTCATCATGGGAGATTAAAGCAGCCCCGATATCCCGACAGCACAAAAGAAACCTCGTATTTCGGGTTCTCCCGCACGAGCTTGCTGTCTCCTGCTCCAAAAGCAGAAATTATAAAATCCAAACCTAAACCTCTATAAAAGAAGTATCAGCAATTCAAATGAGGCAGATTTTTTTTCTGGTCCTTTTACTCTAGCTACATAAATCAGATAGTGAAAAATAAGACCGTGACACAAAAGACCAATCATAAAAATAGCCCAATTAATTTTCCTCTAAACAGTTCAAATAAATAGAGTGCTGTTTCTGCATTTTGAGACTATTCAATTACAGAAGGGAAAAAAAATATCCAGCAATATAATGCAGCTTTAGCATTTGAATAGCTATGAAACCAGAAGGAGACAGATTGATTTATTTACTAAATTAATGCTGCATTATCTGTATCGCAGGATGATCAACACAATTGGCAGGAAGCTTCAAAAAAAAATGGGAAAGTCCCCAAAACATTTTAGAGGGCAAAACCCCCAGTATATGGCTTTTCTGAAGCAAACTGTGCAGGATCTGAGGTTATTCTGGGCAGCGATGGCTACAGTAACTGCTCACTCATAGCATGACACAGCACAGATGACCATAAACGTTCGAATATATTGTTCTGACACATAAGCAATCATTAACCCTTTACCATCACTATTAAAAACTAATGCTGCCTTCATCAGCATATCAGCCGAACCCTAATGTCCTGCTCACATTCTCGTAGAGCTAATTCATCAGTTTTGAAGTTTTAAGAAATCTTACCTGGTTAAGTAAATCATTAATTGTACCTCTTAAAGAATATAATGTGGGTTTCTTAGCATAAATGTTTCTCACTGAGTTTGCAAACAAATTATAATAGGGAGAGGGATGAGAGGATAAATTCCCTAAATATTTCTACTTCTCACCCCTGTTTTTAGTATCTCATAACTCATTGAAATACTCAAGTTTCAGACCAAAATTTAGCAAATTCAGACTATACTCAAAAAGGAAATTTGGTGGGGTTTTTTATTGTTTTTCTTTTCAAAACTGAAAGCCAAAGACAGCAAACTCTCCCCTCATCCTCTTTCCTTCCCACAAACCTGGCAGGCTCTCCAGGCGGAGCTGCGGCTCTTCCTAGAAAGCCTTTCAGTGGAGCTGAAATAACTGGACAGAGAAAAGTCAGGTTTTCCCCAGCCCAATTCAGGTTTTATTGAAAAAGTGTCTCTAAGTGCTCTGATAAAACCTCATTTAATTGAATAGTAACAATGCCATTTAATCTGTGCTTCGATGTATAGCACTTAAATACACTTTTTTTTTTTACACATGTATAGAAAAAAGACTTCTCAAGCAAAGTCCTGGATTAAAATTAAGTTATCTATGCAATGAAGGGAAAAAAATGTATATATCAAGGGTCGATTTTGAGCGTTTCCTTCTAGGCTATTTGCACAGCCCCAGTTGCAGCAGGGTCTGCTCAGCTCAGTGCTAGAGTAATGCAAGAAATCATCACCACCCCCCAGGAAAGAAGAGCCTGGGTGCAAGGAAGAGGGTTTGGGGTTATGGGTGCCCTTCGGGGTGCCCAACCGGCAGCTCAGCCCCAGAGGTGATGGGGGTGAAGGGAGTGATGCACGATGGTCCCACCCTCCCTTTGCAGAAGGTCCATTCCCATTTTCTGAGCTCAAAAGTCCAAAACCCACCAGGAACACGACCTGTCATGAGAAGCGCTGGAGATGGGACACCCATAAGCACATGCAACACCCCAGTTCGAATGCGATGGCACGTTTCCAGACCAGAAAAAAGGGAGAAGAAACTTGACCGATGTTAAACACATCAGCAGCAGGGGCAACACCACAACCAAAACCTACCTGATTCCCAACCTGGCACCACCTCGCCAGGGATCCTCCAGAGCATCCTCACCGCTCTGTCCATCCCAAGGCTCGTTCATTAACACCTCGAGGGATCAAACCTCCGTAGGAAGCCGCTCGCAGCCCGCAGCATCCCCGCCGACAGCACCTCCCTGCCCGCAGGCAGCCATTCATAAAATAAAATCCCAACAAAAGACACGCACGCAGACATCCACACACACCTCTAACCAGAGAAAGACCATCTTACTCACTGCTCTCTCCTTCCCACGCTACCTCAAAACACTCATCTGCTGAAGCAATGCGCTGCTTGGCCGGCAGCCAGCTGGAAGCCAAAAGGGGCTTTTCCTTTCCTGCCGCTCAACCTCATTCAGGCACTTCTTGCTTGTACACAACGCTATTTATAGCTGCTGGCGAGCAACCAGGCGCAACCCAACCGCAGAGCCCCAGCGGTTCCAAAAAAAAAAAAAAAAAAAAAAGAAAAAAAAAGAAAAACCCAAAATAATAACAACAAGAAAATAAACTCAAGTGCAATCGGTTCGCTGTTCTGCTCCCGCAGACCCTGTCGCGTGCAAACGCGATGGCAAGGGAGAGGAGAAGCGTGGATGGGCTGTTCTGAGTTAAAAATATCCCAGCCAAAAAAGCCACCGCAGGGAAGCGTGACCTTTACTACTACTACAGGAAGAAAGCACGCTGCACCCTGCCTCTGGCTGGGCAGGTAGAGCTGCTTTGTATGGCGAAATTCAAAATAAAAGTGGTGGGGAGAAAGGGAGATGGAAGGAAAAAATATGCGCCAAAAAAATCTTTAGATACCGCAAAAAAAAAAAAAAAAAAGCGCCTTTTTCAGGAATGGTCCATTTTTCCCACCTTTAAGATGCAAAACTCTCATTCCTTTGGAAGCCTCTTCCCAGGGAATGACCCTGAAATATGGGGTTGTGGAGGGGAGAGGAAGAAGCAGCTTAGTTTCTTTCCAATGATGAAGACGATGATGATTTTAGAAGGAAAAGGTAGCAGAGAGGATGCAGTTTCACTCGTAGGCAGAGCTGGCCCCCAGGCAAAGCCGCAGCGTGAGGGTTCACCTTCCCACGCCATCCCGGAGTGCCGGGTGTTAGTGGTGATGCCATGGTAAAACCCACCTCTCAATCCTCCTGATTTACACCTGTTTTCCTCCCAGACCACATCTAATCCCAATGGAAAGACGCTGCTGCCCATGACAGAGACTTCAGCTGCCGCTCACACACAGCAAAAACATCATCTGACCTCAACTGGGCACTGAACTGTCCCCAAATTGATGACCAGAGGAGAGTTTCACGGCCACCACTTTGCCCTCCCCTAGCAAAGTGACTGGCGCTGAGATTTTCACCAAAACCAGCGGGGTTTGGTCCTTTCCTCTCTGCCATGACCTCCCTGAGGTCAGCACGTGCATCTTATAGAGGACACTCAAAACTTCTTGCATTTTGGGGAGCAGTGGCATGAACTGGCAAGGACATGTCTTGAGCACGCCTGCACACATCAGTGCAATTAAACACTCGTCACAAATTGGACAGTTAAAAGGAAAAAACGCACCACACCTCGCTGAGGGTATAAAACCGGGGAGCAACCCCGTGGGTCGGCAAACATCAGCGACCCTGAACTCGCTCTCTCCTTCTCTCCCTCTCCCCTATTTTTTTCCCCTAAACGAAGGCACTTTGATTTTGCCAAGACAGGTGTTTCAGATACAGCTTGAAAACTAATTAAATCATATCTGCAGCTTGAAAACTAATTAATCCTTTATTCCCTATTATAATAGATAATTACAATGCATGATAGGAAACGACTTGTCAGGTTTTCTGTTTAAAATGCTCGCACTTTATGGAAAATAAAATGGGGGAAATGGTTACAGGGCCTTCCCATCCTCCTGCAGCCCACCAGTTGAGGCTGCTAAAAGGGGTTTTTTTCAGATGTAGCACAAACAAAAACTACAGTTACTGAAAATAGCTTGAGAATGAAAGACAACGGTAGGTCAGATTTCTCAGGTCATTCTTTTTTATTTGAGTATATGGTCAAGGGGCTACTGCTGCAGTCCAGCCCCCATGCAAACAAAAGGATGAGTAAAACATTTGTAATTAAATTAACAAGCAAGGCAGGATTCAATGTGCGAGATGGACAAATGAGCTGCTCCTCCATTCCTCCTCCAACACATTTACTGCACCAGGATCCCATGAATCCAATAATCCAGCGCCGCCAGGAAGGTGAGCTAACTCCCATAACCACACATCAGCAAAGGCACCCCAGAACCCACCTCCCCCTCCCCAGCTTTCTCTTAAATGCTCCAGCACCTTTACTCCCACTGCAAGATAAAAAGTGTGGTCATGCTGGAAGTTTCCATAAAGTTTCCAGTCTTCGGAAAAAAAGAGTTGAACAGTCCCAGCCCATCAGCTGAACCACTACCGTAATTCAAGGGATTCGGAGTTGCACGCTACTGATGCATGGACCCTTATGGAGCCCTGGACTACTTGTGAAGGGTCTAAGAAAGCAGCAAACAAAACCAACTCTATTCCCAATATTATTAAACGGTGCTCCCCGAGATCTGTAAATCCTTAGTTAAAAAGTAGAAAGGTCCGCAAAGCCCCGAAGGATGACACCCACCAGGTTCCAAAAAACAGTCATGCCAAGAGCCAAATAAAATGAGATGACTCGATTTGCAGTCAAGAGAAAGCAGCCTACCACAGAGACACCCTGGACAACCACTTTCCCCCAAAACCCCAAACTAATCCCAGCCTTTTTGTGTTCACTTCTCCTTTCTCCTCCACCTGGTTGCTATTCTGCAAACTTCATCGCCTTGATGCAGCTCCACACTGTCGTGCACTCCCATTTTGGGGAAGCAAGGAAAAAAATAAGAGCAAGTGATCCTGCTCCTTGCTTCTTTTGTTTTACACCTGCAGTTTGGCTTTTTTTTCTTTTAGAAACAGATTTTTCTAAAGCACCCAAAGGTGAGAAGCACCTTTCAAAGCCACCCAACTCCCCACTGGGTTCAGAGCCGGTGCCCCTCCAAACTGTTTCCGCCTCCTCAGTTCCCCCTGAGCAGCACCAAAAAACAACCGCTGCCATATAAAATGATCAAAAATACAGGCAAGGTTGTTTTCTTTCCAAGGAAACTCTTTGCCGTTCAGGAAAATCTCCAGAAACGTGTGCACCTGGCAGCGGGGAGGAGGATGACACAAGCAATTAGCGCCACGGACAAAGATCTTCAGCACTTCCTGGTGCCAAATGTGCTTATCATATAGTCCTTTAGCAAGATATCCTTGGGAGCAATCGCCCAGAGATTGATTGAGGCCCTGTGTACTGTATTAATGAGGTTAATTATAAACTCTGTTACCAGCAGGAGGACTAAAGGGTGCGAAAACAACTCAAAAGGGGCAGCTCCCCTCTTCCCTACCCAGGGAAGGTGTAATCCAGCTTGGTTTTCCTCTTTCCCCATGGAGATGACCAAAGGTCCCACAGCCAACCGGGGTTTTTGATCACACCTCATCCCAGCAGAGAGCATTCCCTGTCGCCGACACGTCCAGCGCAACTCCTCTGTCTCCTACTTCCCTCCTAAAATAGTGCTCACCCTGCAAGCCACAGCTTTCCAACCCAAAAAGGTCAATACGTTCCCCAATTTCACAACCGATGGTCTGTTGCCAACAGGATGAATACGGAGATTTGGGGAGGGGGAAGCAGAAAGAAAAGAGGGGCAATGAGTTTTAAATCAACTCAATTAATTGCTTCGGTATTTGTTCATATATTAGATTAGTAGACTCGGAGGCAATTAAGCATCTTTGACAAGGGGATGCCCTGTGGCAAAGCTTACCCTGCTCCTCCTGATGCTTATGAGCTCGGGAATGGAGGGATGGAAGGGAGGGAGGAGACTCCACTATTTCAGGTTACTTTGTGATAAAAGAAGACGACATTTAGAAAGTTTGCACAACAGGTTAAAATATTAATTTGGAACTAATCCTTTGCATTTATCACTTTCCTTTAGAAATATGCATTTTAAGTAATGAAACTAATGCTGTGTATGAATGAATATTAGAGAAAAATTAAACCCTCTGCCTTATTTTGCCTCTACTGATTTATTTTCTGATTGTCATCCCAACCCAAACTGATACTCTTCTAATAATATTTAATGAAACCTATAATGGGAAGACATGTTTCTTCAAGCATTAAACCATCTGAGGATACTTAAACTGACTTTTGATATATACTAGAGCCTATCAAAAAAATCTTATCTCTTCACCTACTTCCGACTTCATTTTCATTGCTGTTGTCAGCATCTCATGGACTTTTCCACCTATGCAAGAAATACACCCTCCAAAGCCGCTGAAGCATATTTGGGTATAGATTCAAAATACAACTGAGGTTATCTCCTAGTTTTCACCACTAAAGCGCAGCTCTCCCTCCACTTTGGTATTACTTAATCCCCACCACAATCCTAAACCTGGTTTTCACCCAAACACTCATTTCCTACTCTCTCAGTAATTAAAGTTGCAGTGGAACAGCCCGGCAGCACTTAATGCTGTTTTTATTAATGCTGTAATGACTTGAGTTACAAGATACTGAGCCATTTTCATGTTTTTGCAAGCGAGGCTAAGGGTTCCCCCTCGCTGCTGCGGGGTTTCTGGTTCCCCATATTGCTATTCAACGTATCTTTTAGATTCCAGTGCAACCCAGGCATTTCTAAGGAAGGCACAGTCCGAAAAGCTTGCCAACTGAACTATATAGTCTGGGCACAAAGAAAGATTTTTCAAAACTAATTATATTATAGCCTTGATTTTTTTTTTTTTTTGGCGTCCAATTTGGCCAACCTTAAAGGGTGACAGTTTTCTAAGAGAGCACCAGCTCTTTATCCACTGAACATAAACCCCTTTAAAAGGATACCTCTACTTAGCCTCTGAAGGCACCGACAATACTTGCAAGACACTGGCCAAACATTTTGCTGTTACGCTGAGAGATACTCAGTGGATTCTCTTTTGGTCAGTAGTAGCAACATTTTCTTTAAGAAAACTTTGAAGTGGTTTCAGGCAAGTTACAAGACATATTAAAAATGACACACCATCTGCTTCCCAATGTGATGTTTTGCATTGTGTAACTAAACCAATTTAAGAACTGAAGTCTATTTGACATCTAATTAGTCTGTTTGGTAGCCTGATCACTTATGGATGTTTTGGAGGGGAAGAAGCACTGTAACAATCTTGATCTTTTTTTATAAAGAAAACAATTAAAAATAATTAGTCACAGAACTGTTTTTCCTTACTAAATATTTTCCTTTTCCCCATTTAGGAATCAAGGCATATGTCTCTCCCATACCACCCTCTATTTCTGGTAGAATGTAAATCTAGCCATCCTTTTTTGGGTCCCACAATCACAGAGCTTTACCAGAGCCCTGGAAAAGGGAGAGGAACATTCACTGGGTTGCAGAATCAAAGGCTCCATCATCAGCGCCCAACATCACACGGCAATTTGCCAGGTCATTCATTTGCTTGCTTAAGCTAACAGTATGTCTCAGGAAATGCGTGGTCACCTCAAGAGTGATTTATCCTGGCAGGATAACACGAGGGTATAAAAGTGGTAGGCGCAATCCAAACAGAAACAAAACAACTCATACCACAGCATTTAAAATTCAAAGTCTAGACTCCAGCTTGCATACTGCTCCAGCTTCCTCACACGCTACACCAGCGCAAAGAGGAGAACCGCAGATAGCTCGCAACGTGCCACATCTTAAAATACCAAAGCAGGTCAAACTCAAAATCAGAAGTACCTGCTGGCATCCGCTCACCACGGATGGGGACGTTCGGATTCACGTATCCAACGGCAATGCCCAGCAAGAAATAGTTAACGAGCATCTTTAATAAGGACAACCTATATGGTAGTCATACCAAGAAGAAATGACTACTTTTCATGCATGAGCGGATGATGGAGAAAGAAGTGCACACAACATCTCCAGAAGCATTTCAAACATCTCTTGTAGAAATCAAAGACGACAGTTTCCAGCGCTGCAGACTCACTGCATGCACCCACACACGAAATGCAGACGCACGCCAGAACACCAGAGACAACATTTGATTCCAACGTCAGCCATGAACAACAGCGCCCAGAAGCACAACATGTTGCTCCACGCACCATTCTTCCAGAAAAAAAAAGGCGGGGGGGTGGGGTGGGGGTGTGTGTGCAGAAATCCCAGCGTTTTTAACCCATGACATGTATGTCAGATATATTCGTACCCTGATGGATCAGTTGGGGAAGTTAAAGACAAGATCTGGAGCTTCCCCCCAAGCAGTCACCTCCAGCCACGCTGGGAGCTCCCATCCCACCTCTATTTGGAGACAACCCCATCTCCTGCAGTCTCTGCCCACAAACCATGCCTGCTGCAAGCCCTAGACATATACAGGGTTTGGAAATATTTTGGGTAGGGAGGGAAGATAAATGAGTGAGAACCACAATTAGGCAAGGGTAACAGTTGGAGGGAGGGTCAGATCAGGTCATTCACAGAGGATGCTGTTCCTGGAACTGCCGGAGTTATGGTTTGCAACCTTTACCAGCTCCCACAATGAAATATGACCACTCTTCTGGCCGGTCTTGTTTTCCGAGTTTTATTTTCTATTGTTCTGTACTAAGCAACCGTCGGCCCTTATCAGCACCGCCCTGTCCCGCTTGTTTTCCTGATACCTACCTTCCCTTGTATCACCCTGGTTTTTCAGCCTTGCCTGGACAGGCCTTTTGGAAGGTGTAACGAGTTTGATAGCTTGATCTAATTACCGCCTTCCCAAAAGAAGTCAAAAAGAAGAAGAAAGAAGGAAAAAAAAAAACCAAAACATTTCAGTTAGTTAAACATGCTGCTACCCAAGAAAAGAGCTGGAAGGAGACGGGGGAATTTGCTAACTTTCACTCGGCGGCGGAGCAGAGCTGCTTTCAATATGCCATATTGACTTACCGCTGCTGGAGGCACAATAAAGGCAGGCCTTGGAGTCAATGCGGGCTCCTGCGGCTCTGTGTAAACTCCGCTTAAAATGTATTTCAAGGAACTTGATCTATTGACATGGCAACTGTGAAAACTTGAGTCCATTTGAAATTTAAATAGTATTTCCACCCCTCTCTAAATGCCAGCCGCGGGGTGGGCCCCATGGCCCTTGTGTGGAAAATGCTTTCACTGGAAGACATCTCCCCCAACAGAATGCCTCCAGACACAACTGCTCTCCTCAAAAGCAGCCAGCACAACTGATTGGGACCCCTTTTTGATGCAAATTCATATTATTCTGTTGGGGAACAGCAGGTGTTCAGCCATGCTTTCCTTTAGAGAAATTAGGACCTTGCTTTCTCCCCCTCCTTCTCGCACTTGGCTCCCGGTTAGCTTCAACCGCTCTCACCCTCGGCGCACACTTGGGTGCCTCCTGGGCCGTGAAGTACAAATCAGCGCTATTCAGGAACGGGACAGTGTGCGCTACCGATGCGTAAATATGACTTTTATTACACACGACAAAAGCTACATGGCAAATGCCTGCAGCAGAGCACGCCGACTCTTGCCGGCGTGGTGAGCGTAAGTCCTCTTTCCCACCACATAGCCATTGAGACCCAGCATGGCACGACTTGAGGTTAAAATACTGGGGAAGTATTTCACAACCAATTTTGTTTGACTTATGGAGCTGGACTAACACGAGCTTTACCAGCAACCACACCACCTAAGTAATTTACTCCAACTTTGGAAAGGGGTCAGAAGAAAATAAAATAGGTCATTGTTGAGTATCTCAAGGTCACTGTGGTCTATATAAAAGACATGTGAAAGCTGCCTGCCCACGCAGGGAGCACAAGCGAGCCCCAGGAATGTGCCAGTGGACGGTGTTGTTGGGGAATTATGCATGTCACTCAATGAAAAGATCTACATTAAAGTAGTATCAAAAGGTATGAAACAGGACCAAGCTCTCACTGTGGCAGGAACCATTCAAGCACATAAGGAAAGGTTCCTGCCCTTTCTCCCTCTCTGCACTGCCACACCATCATTTGCAATTTAATTTGAGAAGAAACAATGGAATGGGAGAGCAATAGAGATAAGAACAGAAATCCACAACAAGACACACAGATAATGTGATTTTGCACAGGGACCATCTAAAATTCATGGGGTTTGGAAAGTTAAAACCCCCAGCTTCCTATGGAACTGTATCTCCAGGATTCCTTGAATTATCTATCTGAGCAAATCAAAAGGGCCTTTCTCCTAGCATGTGTGAATACCAACTCTCTGTAGGATCCCTGGAGTCTTAAAGAACAATCTCGAGGAAAAAGAAGCATCTTCATGGACCCGTTTAAGGAGCACATGAAAGAGCAACCGAGGACACCCCCAGGAGAGCCAGACAAATGGATGATTAAGGCTGGCATCGTCCAAGTGATGCGGCAAAGCACCACATCACCTAAGCGACCGGAGAGGGAGCTACGAAGAATCTTTAAAGATGAGGAAAAGGAGCTTAAAAAAGATTGTGTGATACTGGGGATGGAGGAAACACTGAAAGGGGGGAGGAAAGGCTGGGGGATGTTCACAGATGTGATGCAGTGGGTATGGCTGGAGGGTTGGTGGCTGCAGAGGAGGCCAACGGAGCAAACGCCAGGAGCCTAGACATGGCAGAGTATACAGCATTTGCCCATCACTGCAACTTACTTTAAAAACCAGAAATTAAAAAAACAACAAAAAAGATGGAAATCTATGTCTGACATGCCTTCTACTCAAGCCTCAACTCAAATCTGCTATTTGCAGTTGAAAACGCCTATTAAAAATTACATAACCAACATTTCATCTGACCACATTTAAAACATTGTCACTTCAGTCCTCTTCAATAACAAAAAGGGAGGAGGATAAGTGATAAACCGAAGTGATTTAATTTCAGCTCTTCAAAGTCAAAACAAAAATAATGAAAATTGTGGGACTATCAGTCTAATTTAAGCCTTAAATTCCTAATCTGAGACCCATTTACTTAAGCATAATGTAAGATAGACATCTGAAGTTATAAAATCACAAGACACTTCCAGCAAATTTGCCAGTTTTTATTGCCAATAATGATCACTGTCTCTATTATGTTGTGGTGAATGGAGTTAAACCTAGGTGGGGGCCAGTCACAAGTGATGTTCCCCAGGGCTCAGTTTTGGGGCCGGTCTTGTTCAATATCTTTATCGATGATCTGGATGAGGGGATCGAGTGCTCCCTCAGCAAGTTTGCAGATGACACCAAGTTGGGCGGGAGCGTTGATCTGCTGGAGGGTAGGAAGGCTCTGCAGAGGGATCTGGACAGGCTGGATCGATGGGCCGAGGCCAAGTGTACGAGGTTCAACAAGGCCAAGTGCCGGGTCCTGCACTTGGGTCACGACAACCCCATGCAACGCTACAGGCTTGGGGACGAGTGGCTGGAAAGCTGCCCTGCAGAAAAGGACCTGGGGGTGTTGATTGACAGCCGGCTGAATATGAGCCAGCAGTGTGCCCAGGTGGCCAAGAAGGCCAACGGCATCCTGGCCTGTATCAGAAATGGTGTGGCCAGCAGGAGTAGGGAGGTGATCGTGCCCCTGTACTCGGCTCTGGTGAGGCCGCACCTCGAATGCTGTGTTCAGTTTTGGGCCCCTCACTCCAAGAAGGACATTGAGGTGCTGGAGCGTGTCCAGAGAAGGGCGACGAAGCTGGTGAGGGGTCTGGAGCGCAAGTCTGATGAGGAGCAGCTGAGGGAGCTGGGGTTGTTCAGTCTGGAGAAGAGGAGGCTGAGGGGAGACCTCATCGCTCTCTACAACTACCTGAAAGGGGGTTGCAGCGAGGGGGGGGTGCCAGTCTCATTTCCCAACTGACAAGACAAGAGGGAATGGCCTCACGTTGCATCAGGGGAGGTTTAGACTGGATGTTAGGAAAAATTTCTTCACTGAAAGGGTTGTCAAGCACTGGAACAGGCTGCCCAGGGAGGTGGTGGAGTCACCATCCCTGGAGGTATTTAAAAGACGTGCAGATGTGGCACTTAGGGACGTGGTTTGGTGGTCGACTGACCAGTGTTAGATTAACAGTTGGACTCTGTGATCTTAAAGCTCTTTTCCAACTTAAATGATTCTATGATTCCGTGATTCTATTATTGGGTCCAGTTACGACTCTATTATGCTGGACTCTTTATAAAATACAATCTGTACAAAGAAGAATAGCTAATAAAGAACTGAAAGAAGGTTTTGAAAGTCTTTATTTTCTTTAAAATTTTCTTTAAATCAAACAGACCATTACTCAGTGGTTATAGCTGCTTTTTTATATATGTTTATATTAATTTTATATTTTCATTTATATATATAATTTTTCCCCACATTTGTAAAAAGCTCAGGCAGGTCATCTTTGGAGCAGCTTGGTGTAGACACACAACCAGAGCCCACAGAAGCAGTCCCAGCAGTTTAGCAGAGATGAAGCACACAGACTGAGGAATTCATCTGCCGAGAGCTGCTCACGGCACTAACACTAAAGTGACAATCAAATGTTCCTTTCTTCTCAGCCATACAGTCATAAAGCAAAAGCAGGCATATGCTAATGCAAACTAAGCAGTTTTAAACAATATCAAATGCGTGGCTCTTATTTTCCACCAAGCGATCAATGCTCAACCCTTCCACAGCTCCATCTGAAATTATATATTCTTCTTTCAGCAAGAGAAGACCCATCTCTGCAATGGCACAGCACTTCTCAAGTGAGGAAAAAAGGCAGAAAACTAAGCCTGTTGAGGACATACAGAGGGTTATGTTGCTAATACTCTTCAAGATGAATGGATATACAGCATTTCCAGTAACAGCCTCGTCAGCCAGGAGGATGGCTTCTCCTGTGACCAGCATGCATGGAAAGGATGCGAGAAGAAACTCAGATTGTCAGAGAGAAACCTGAGATATAAATGCAATATTGAAAATAGAGGCTTTACACTAGATGTAAAAAAAGTGGGAAAAATACTTGTGTACCCATCATTTTATATGCCTGGTTAAACATCCTTTAACAAATTAAAACTCTAAAAGATGTGCTGAATTAAAGTCAATGTCAAAGCACTACGCTATTTGTTTTCCAAAAATTAGTTATTGACAGCATCTAAAATGCACTGTCACACCAGAATTACAGCCATACAATTCACTTTTTAGCTGCTCAGAAACAGGGATAACAAAAATGTATTGGCTGGTCCCACCACAGTTCGTACTACCAACATTCCCGACATCCGATGTTGGTTCATTCTGCCTTTGGCAGAAGTTTGGAGTTTCATTCTTGAAGTTGTATAATAGACACTTTTGATTTGTGATTGAATGGAAGATTATAATCAACCTTGGGACATTCACTCACTCATGGAATAAAGCCACCCAGTCCACTATAAATATTTATAATTTTTTCCACATTTGTTAGTATAATTAAAGGGAATGAAATTCAATTCAACAGTTGGGGGAGGGAGGGAAGTAAAACCTGTTATTTACAGTGTCCTTTAAAATTAAATGTATAGACATTAATTGCTTATTATACACACTGTTATTCAACCAGCAACACACAGAAAACTGAGCCAAAGAGAAGAGCCTGCTGCTTATAAACACCCTGCAATAATTTGTCCCAACTGGCCATTCAGACAAGAAAAGGCACAGGGCATCTTGTTCGCTTCATTTGCGCCAGCAGCGAATATAAGATGCTACCGCAGCAGCGCGGTATCGTTTTACACACCCCAGCACCCGCATGAATGACTGTGCAGTGTCAGATGCTACCAGCCCAATTTAGGAGTATTTTATATCCTTATATCCCAGGCAAGGTAAATACAATTGGCCCCGTTATCACTATATATAAACCACCTACGAGCGCCTGGCAGAAATGCAAGGGCACAGCGCGGTTAGGAAAATGCTGGTTCCAGCTGCATCCGTGCTGCTCCTCCCCTTGGAGGTAAAAAAACCCCACCACACCCATCACCTGGGAACTAAATTTGCGAAGGCAAACAGCCACCTTGCCACAAGCTGAGAAATTCAAAGTTTGCACTGCAGCTCCTGAGGAGTTGCTCCCGTTTTCAAGAGGGTCAAATATTTTGGCTTAGAGGTTTTTAAAGCTTCTCTTCAGCGAGAAGAAGGGGGGTTTTATTCTGGTTCCGTCGCCTATTCATTCTTTCGTTAATAATACATGCTTCTGTTAAAAAGGGCAGCGCACTATTTTTAGACTATCCATAACATATAAGAAAGCATGAGCTAGGGGGTTTTTTAAGCCTGGTACCGCAAAGGTTTGGGAGTCTGGAAAAATGGGGCGCAGGTAGGAGTTGGTCCCAGGTTGCAGGGAAGGATTTGCAGGCTAGGTGAGAAAGCACTGAAAACGTGCCCGGCTTTCTTTGACTTCTCAAACCTGAAATGTGCCGACAGTAAAAGTAAGGAGAGAAAGAAAGAAAACAAAACCACTGAAGTGCTATTGCTTGGAAACCACTTTAATGAAAGCCACTGCAGAGTGTGACAAGATACCTAACCTACGCTGACAGGGAAAACAGGCAAATCAAATCCACACAGCCACTTCTACATGCCCTCTGCTACAAAAATAGCTGGATAATAACCATTTCGCAGCTGAAGACGTTTGCAGGATCCAACACCTCTCTGAATCTAAAGACTGCTGCTGTACACAGAGGAAACCCTTCTGGAAGCATCAGCTTTGAGGCAGGAAGATCCTTCTTTACTGCCGCTGTAAAGGACAAAGAGCTTATTGGAATTAAGGGATGTCTCAGTCCCTTCTCAATAAAATACTAGTTCTTCTTATTTGCTTTGTTACAAATAGGCTTAGATTTCTTCCCCCCCCCCCCTTTTCAACGCGGGAGCATGGTGCAGAGGTCTGTTTCTAAGGATGCTGCCTCTGTACTCATTTATAGGAGACCCGTGGGGAGGAGTCCCACCTTGCTCCCCAGCCTCCATCAGTTCCACACCCTGGGAAGGGGAGCGGGAGAAGACCACAGTCTCTCTCATGTCCCTCAAATTTCATTCATCTGAAAGAAAAAAAGAAAGAAGAGAAGAAAAAAAAAAAAGTGCTTCTCCTTTTGGCACTGAAACTGATCTCCTGTCCCGGGATTTGATAAGCAATGCTGAGTTAGGCTGATAAAGCCCTGACTCCAGCTGCAAAGGCAGGGCAGTCAGGCACCAGGCTCTACGGCAGGATCACATCCAAACCAATACACGTGGAAAAGGTCAGTGCTCCAACCTTTACTCATTAAACCCTTCCTAGAGCCCAGCACAGTTTGCTTGCTGGATATAATGGCATCCCCCAAAAAGGTGTCAGTGATACACAAGCTTTAAGGCAGATCTCCGAACCCAGAAAATAAATGCCAAGTCAGATGCAGCTACATATGCCAAGGGACTTTTTGCTCAAATAAACCTAAATTCATTTTAAACCTGCTGTGCTGGATAGCTGTATCCATCCAGCACTCTAGACCTCCTGACTGCCAACCTGGATGTATTCTTGTACCATTACAGGGAATGTCACTTGTTTCTTCCACACAAGAACAGCGAGAATCTAAAAAGGATGATATAATCTTTAGAAAGCCCAATGACAAATGGGTAAACCAAAAAAAAACCCCAACAAATCCAAGCCTAAAAGTAGAATGACTGCTCTCTAGCCCAATACTTAAAAAAAAAAACCAAAACAAAACCAAAAAGACCTGCTCTGCAGGGTGCCCAGGTCACACAACCAAGCTGCCTTGAGATTCATATCCTAATCCCACCTTTATTCTTTTCAGGTCATATGTTATTTTTTAAAGAAATCCAAGTTCAACGGGCCCGTGCTTTATAAAGCACGAGGAGAAGGTTATCGCTCTCTTCTTCCGGCAAAACCATAAAGTGAGCCGGCCAGGTACTAACACTTCGGACGAGCAAAGCCCTACGACTGAGCATCCTGCCCCGTTTGCAGGTACCACTGCAGTGCAGTGCCTCTTCCAAGAGACTACACGCACATATGCTGAAGTTCCAGTTCAGAAAAGCACATTTTTCACTTTCTTTTGGCCAACACCCAGCATGCGTCCCCCACCGTGGCCAGCCCAAACTGGGAGTCCAGCTAACCACCCTCACCCTGACCCCACCAAATTCGTCCAGGAGAGTGACAGCCAGGGACAAGACCTGAGCTCCCTGAATTTTTCTGTATCCTCAGATCCCTCCTCCAATGCCAGCTGTTGCAGCACGGGGATGGGAATAGCCCTCCATTAATCACTCCTCATTTCAGAGACAACATATTTGTCTGTCACGAGAAGCTATTCTGCGACCGAGAAGACACCATCATGACAATCTCCACCTGCTAAGGAGCGGGAACAGCTCTGCCCTCTCCTCCTTCTCCCGGAGCAGCAAGATTTCAGTGCCTTATATCCTCTTAAGAGCCACCACTGCTCCTCACCCCTCGGGAAACTTAGAGAGCCTCAGCAGGAATACATGCAAAATCCTCATCAGCTGATCAAAAGCTTTGCTTACTACTACCCTTTACGTAACCAGCTAGCAGCATCCTAATTATCCAGCTAAACGCAATTAATTCAATTCGCCTTGACTTCACGCACTTTCACTGCCCCACTACATATAAATTAAGGCAACTCACCCCATAGCACTTCAGTAAAACTAAAGAGTTTGGGGATGTGGAAACGCTCGGTGAAACCATCCACCGAGACTACAATTGAAACATTGACCTAGATCAGGATTGGCAAAAACTGAGTATACCCAGAGGAAAGCCCCATTTACTGCTCTGGGTGGGGTTTTTCAGTGCTTTTTGCTCAGCCAGAGTTGGAGAAGCAACAGAACAGCTGCAGCAGAGGAGTAGATGGATATTTTTTTTTTCTTGGTCCAGTTCCCTATCACACTGTAAGTAATCTCCGCTTTCATCATCAAGAATGCTTGCAATGGCTGCAGAATATAGTCCAAATTTTCTCTGTTGGGTCCCCCTACCCTGACTTGGGTTAACATCTACATTAAACTTTCATTTCCTAGCCTGGGTTTTCAGCTTTGGGTTTGGGGTTTGTTTTTTTTCTTTTGATTGAACCTCACTGTACTCCACATAAGCCTTGCACGTAACGAAGTAAACAGCACCACAATGCATTCCTCAACACTAGCTGAACCACTAAATAGCTGCCTGGCGTTTGAGGCTGAAGCAGCTGGGTGTTGGATTACAAACGCAAAACAAATGCCAAGGCATGGCCATAATATGTGCAATACATTGATGACCTACTGCGCTTAAATAACTCCTCAGAAAGCAGATCGGCCATTTAAAATGGTTTTTTACACTAAAGAGTGAAAAGAAGTAATTTGTGCTAATAACGTAAATTTGAAAAATTCAATGCAAAATTTTTGCAAATATAAAAATTACACCAGCGAGAGGGGCAGGGGAAAAATTCAGCTTTGCGGGGTCGGCACGCTGGGAGGGACAGCATTTCACGCTTCTAAAATGTTTCCAAAGCGCAACATCCCTCCCCACCAACACCACGACTGAGGCTCTTGCTCAGCATGGTTCAGCAAAGGATTTCCGAGTCCAATCGTGGCAATTTGAGCCCCCTCAGATGCTCCTTTTTCCTGCCTAAAGGAGAGCAGTGCTTTTCAAAGCACGTGGAGTCCACAACGAAAAGTCCCAGCCAAGCAGCGCATGCAGCATTTTACAGCAGCGTATCGGCGTACCACAATCTCAAGTACACCTAGTAAAGCTATCCATGGAGTTCGCCAAGTGCTTTTAAGTCTCAGATGAGGTATGTAGGGTCTCTGACCCCGTGCACAGCAGGATGAAACGGGTGTTTTCATTGAAGCTACAACTTGAGTTAAGATAAAGCAGCTAAAGAGTAAGATGCCCCCAAAAAATGGTTTTTTACCATAAGGTAACAATTGCATGACAGTTATAGCACCCTAAAACCATCACAAAGGCAAAGCAGGGAAGTTCTCACCCACAGTTAAGCGAGGTCCTGGGAGGTCACCTAACCATGTCGCCACGTACACTTCTTATGTCTCATCTCCAGTAAAATTTACAGCAGAGGAGGGAGGATGCGGTAGCTTATCTCCCTGCTACAACATGCCTACTCAGCCGCAGAGTCACAGCTCCCCATTCCCTTGTCTCCCCCAAATTCAGCATATGGCCTAGTTTAAAGACATTGTTTAAAGCCCCAGCTTGTTGGACCACAAGCAACATTTCAAACCTTAGTTTGGTACTGCAGTTAGCTGCCGGAGTTTGCACCGTACAGCTGCTAGTCTGCAACAAGAAATTAGTTGCCAACGTTCCCAAGTATGATGCTTTTGCTAAAATGCATCAAAATGGAAGTAAGTCTTTGGCCAAGGCAGACTGCAAGGAACCGGAGGGAGCAGTTCCTCCTGTAGCACTTCCAAGGTTTTCTGTAGAAAGAGTGACAGAGGGGTTAGCATCCACCTCCTCTTTTGATTTTAAATGCTATGTTTGGTGCAGAACAGGAACATCTCAATCTGCAAAGACTAATTCAAGTTGTTCTGAGAGAGCCAAAACTTCTTTAGTATCTCAGCAGCAGATGGGACATAACCAGCAGCATCTCACCAGTTCTGTCAACCTCTTGGTCAACTGGTTGGAGAAAGTTGAGACTCTTGAACACAATGCTTTAAAGTGTCTAGGGTTTTTTCCTTTGGGAGATTGGGGGGAAGGTCCCTTTTATGTTCAAATATTCCTGGCAGCAAGGCATTAAAGCTGGATTCATTCAGAAACTGATGGTAGCTCACCCTAGCCAGTGGTGGCAAGGCTGTGCCTGGACTTGGCTGCTCCTGCACAGGCAGGACGGAGTAGCTGGCTCCAGCTGACCTGGCCAGGTACCCGACAGCGGACAACAAGCAAGTGCAGCAAGAAAACAAGAACAAAATTCCTGTCTGTGTGCACCTGATTGAAAACCTGATGGATTAAGAGATGACCCAAACTGGAAAGGGGAAACATTTAAGAACAGAGTCAAAAAAGACATATGCTTCACAACCAAGAAGAGTAGCATCAGGCTGAAGAATTTGGCTCTGTCCATTTTGCTTGATGGTAATATTGCTCCCCATGAAAGCGGGAAGATGCTGCTGGGAGAATTTTTGACTATGCATCCAAAAGAAAAATAAGTCAAAAGCCCTGGGGCTGCTCTGTGCTCGGTCCCCATCCAGCCCGCTGCACCGGCCCCAGCTGCTCGGGAAGGGAAAGAGACTCGCAAGCCTTCCTGCACAACTACAGCCCTACATTAAAGAGTTAGGATATCCTCTTGAGAAGGCAGAAAATTTCCGAGAAACGGGACTGGGCCTGAGAGCATCAGACTGAGGCAGACGTGGAGAGACCACCAGAGGAAACAGAGATGTTCACAAGTGCCAGCCTGGATTAAGATCAGTGCGGGTCTACCTGTCCCCGACGGACCCCTCCTGCTCCCCGCTGGATGCTCTGCTGAGTTATCTCAACTATTACAAACTCTTTCTTTACTCCCTCTGCCGCTGGGCCACCCGTTGAGAGCAGCAGAGGAAGAGTCAGCTCATGAAGAGGGTTGGAAAGGCAACAAAAACTCTGCTATCGGAGGAAAAAAAAGCTCCCTCCACTCTGTCCCCTCACACGTGCTGTCGTCTCAGGTCACCAACCACCCGACGGAGGCAGAGAAACCAGCTGCCATGAAGGAAACGACTGCCCTTTCACGCTGCAGACTTACAGCCCTCTCCCGGTGCTGAGACAGCTCAAATTTTAATTAAAAAGTGCAGGATTGTGCTTGTAGCTGCATAAAGACAGGGAGAAAAAAAAAATCACTACGGTAAAATACCATTTCTTTTTTGGGGCCCACTGTGTACGAAACCCTGGATAGTTTTGCCAACAGCTGGTCCACAACCTACACAGTATTTCCAGTAGTGTTTCCAGTCCAATCTACTCAATTTAGCTAGAATAACTCACTCATTTCGTAACGGCAGCTGGAGAGGTTTGCAGCACTGCTGCTTTTAAAGAGGAGAAAAAGTCTGGCTGATTTTTAGGAATGCAAACAAAACAAAACAAAAAAAATAGATGCAAGCCTTGGTTCAGCTGTGATTTCGAATTAGAGGGCACTCTCAAACGTGATCCTACCAGGACAACAGCAGCTTTTCTGTGCAGGGATTTTCATCCAATGCAACTGCTTCTAAGAAGGAAAATCCTGAACAGCCTCGAAATTCACACTACCGCCTGGAAAGGAGGGGTATGGGAGAGCCGCCACGTGCACCCTCCAAGTGTGGGGAAGCTACTGGCCCTTGCTCTCCTGGGATGGCTCCGCTGAAGATCCCCAGATGTCCTTCACCTTCCTGCTGCACCTCACATCCCACCAACTGCATGTCCTCATCATCCCTTGGCCCATCCTGCCATCCATCTGGGGCGGGATGGCTGTGTGGGTGTCCCCAAGGCCATGGCACTGGTCCACCTGCTCCTGCAGCGGCTGGGCTGGACCTCACCTCGGAGAGCGGCTCCCGTCCCGCAGCCTGGCCGGTGGCCCGTGGACAACACGGACCCAATGTCCGGATTACGGTATGTTTTAAAGAGCACCCAGCAGGGTACCTCGGAGATGAGTGCTGGGCCAAGGAAAATCAGGAATGTTGGACGAGATGCAACTGTAAAAGGGGACATAAGCAGAAAGCCTAACGGCAGAGCACCCAGCTCGCTCACGGCCACAGCACTCCCCTCCCTTCGTCCTCGCGGGACAGGGACCATCAGATTGTTCTTCTCGCTCCTTGGTTGCGCCCAGCAGAGAGCACGATGAGAAATGCAACCCCAGCCCAGCACCCAGTGGGATGTGGATGGGACAGAGGAGCAGCCACCTTGCCAGCCAGCTGCTGGACGTTGGGAGAGAGGGCACAAAGAGAAAAGCTGCTGCCTTTCCTCCTGGAGACATCATGCATGCCAACCAAAAGTGAGAAAAACACAAACTGTCAGTAACTTCTATTCCCAACGACAGGCATTTCACTGCCTTCAACTCCTCCCCAGCAGCTGCAACTGTTCTGCCAGTCCAAGTACCCAGAGCTGGAATAAGGGAAGGGCACGTTAAGGGCTCCCGCGCCAAAGGGGACCACTCGTAACTGCTGCGTGCTGATGGCACGCTCCAAACTGTACGGTCATGGAAAGCTGGATGGCAGGCTCGAGAAACCCTCACCCCGGCAAAGTCAACAGAACGTATCAAGATGTCTCAAAGTTCAAGACGCCGTTTCACAAAGACCGAAAAAGCGAGCAGAGCAGCAGTCTAAATTTCCTACCCATGCTTACAAATTCTAAACCTCATTTAAAACAAAAACATTGCAGTACAGAGAGGTGCTTTATTTTCTGTAACCTCTAGCTGAATGCTTCCTAAGGGAGGGGATTGCATCTGCCAGAGAGCAGACAGTGGTAACTCTTTTGTCTTCAAAGCATGCTGCGAACTTTCAGCTTCTCCAAGAAGGAGGGCTAAAGAGAGAGCAAGAATATATTGGCCCCACTTACAAGTAGGGAACGTGCATCACATCATCCATAAAACTTAAGTAGAGGGATAATTAAGGAGGCTTTAATTTTACAGAATTAATGCACGTGTTTAACTAGGTATACAACGGCTTCTCAACACGCTTCAGGTGAGGCACACAAACATGTCAAGGATCCAGGCAGACTTAGGTGGCCCACGGAAGAAAACATCTTTACCCCAGAGTAAAAACCCTTGTTTTATAAGGCTGTAATTCACCCTGAAGATTAATATGTCACAAGGGGCTGCAGCAACTCAGAACTAGCCCCGCCATTTCCATACCAAACCTTCTCTTTTCAAATAAGCAAAATGTCAGATGGCATCAGGTCAGCCTCAAATGGGATTTCTCTTTCCGTGCCTTGACTGCTAGCCACTTACCCAGCTTACCTTGAAGGACATGTGGTGCAGATCAACTGAGGTGAAGCCCGAAAGGACAGAGGTTACGTTATTCCCTTCACAGACGGAAGGTCTGCACATACACACAGCGACCTTTGTGTTTTGCGGAAAAGATGATTTCTTACTTGAAAAATATGGTTTGTGTCAGCCTCCATGACCGCTTGAGGAGGAGAGGTTGCGGTGTGCTCTGGCAGGCAAGAAACACGCTGCTGGGTTTTGGAGCAATATCCCCATTACAGAAACTCTCCCCGACTGGTTTTTGTCTTTTCTTGGCCAGCACAGGGGCAGGATTTCCAAAGTTTGTACCTTCACCGACAAATGAGGGGAATTAGTTCATCAGTCACTTCCAGAAAGTCCATTTCTTGCACCAAAACCTGATCTTCGTTACCGTCAGCCCCGGCTTCCAGCTCTGGCTAAATGCCACCACAGCTCAGGACAGGGGTGAGCCCCGTGTCTTTACAGCGACGGAAATAGTAAGAAAAAATTTAGGTAGCTACATCTCATAAAAAGATATCAGCCTGACACCCTTAAATACCAAGCTATTTTTTTCCCCTGTATTTTCCTGCCACCAGGGATTTCCAAGCAGTGCTCTGGGACCCACAAGTGCCCCACTGCCCATTTGTGTTTTCAGCTACATGGCTGACAACAAACAGGACAAGAGGAAATGGCCTCAAGTTGCGCCAGGGGAGGTTCAGGCTGGATATTAGGAAAAATGTCTTTACTGAGAGAGTGGTGAAACACTGGAATAAGCTGCCCAGGGAAGTGGTGGAGTCACCATCACTGGAGGTGTTCAAGGAACGTGTGGACGTGGCATTGTGGGACATGGTTTAGTGGGCGTGGTGGGGTTGGTTGATGGTTGGGTTGGTTGATGGTTGGGCTTGATGATCTTACAGGTCTTTTCCAACCTTAGTGATTCTGTGATTCTGGGATTCCGTGTCTCCGTGAGAAATTCAAAGGGGGCATCAGCGCTGAGAAAGCTCAGAAACATCTCCCCGTTACTTTATAATCACTAATTCACATTCCAGGGAACCTGCAGTAACCACCGTGCAAGCCAGCCCCCGGTATGCCCACACCCCCGCGCCTGCCACCACCTCCCTGCACCACCATATGCCCAAGTGCCACTTGTCCAGCCCCGACGGACGAAAGCCAGCATGCTTTCGACAGAAGGGCTTTAGCAGAGGGACAAACAGATGCGTAGGAGATGCTGGTATCAAAAGCATTAAGTCGCGTGATACCAAGACCCGGAGGCGGGAGAGGCGCAGAGACAAAAAAAGTAAGGGAAGTGGTGAAAGGAAGCACTGACCGGCCGCCTTGTCTCTCTTCCTGCAAATCTTCCCATTATCCCGCTCCTTCCTCTCCAAATCGTGTGAATGGTTGATGTTCCCCTTCCTTCTCTTTCCCGGGAACCAGGCCCTCCTCAGCTCCAAACCCCAGATAATTAAACAAAACCAAAAAACCATAAACAAACAAAAAATCCCCCCGCAAAAAAAGAACAAAAAACCAACCTACAAAATACCTTTTATGCCTTATCTTTTTTAGAAAAACCTTGGTATATACTGCTAAACTGTAGCATTATTTTAAACATTCCTTTTCTGCCGCTAGCTCAGCTTTGACAACGGAAAGGAACTGCTCCTTTTCCTTTTCAGGTTCGTATCTGGTAAAGAAACACCGAAAAGCCAGGGAAACAAGCGTTTCCAGGCTCCGAGGGTTTTCTTGGGTGGGTGGGTGGTTGGTTTGTTAAAAGTACCATTAAAAAAAGAAACAAACAAAAACATCACTTTCGTGATGCTGACCACAACACTTTAAGCCAGTGAGGTCTCATTAAGTATTTTTTACGATGAAGCCTGCAAGAAAAGATAATACTTAAGACATTTATAGGGCTTGCTTTTTTTTTTTCCTTTGTAAATGTATCATGAAAGTTGAAGTGGAAAAGACAGAACGATTATTTCTATTCTAACTTTGGAAAAATTAGGGAAGAGAGGAAAAAAGATGCCTTAACATTTTACTAAGAGGAGACTTTCTTAGGAGACCTCTCTCAGGAGCTCCCATTAACTCATTCTTGCAGCTTCTTTGAAGCAACATCAACAACAATAATTTAATTTACAGTGCAGATAAAAGGCATTTCCAAGGATGCAAGGGGAGGGAGAAGGGGTTTAGTAGGGAATTACCAGTTTAATTCAGTCCAGTTACCTGCTGCCTGTTCGTGATTTAACTCCCGGCAGCTCATCCTCCACCACGGAACAGGACGGCTGTAGGTAACGGCGTCCCAGATACCGCAGGGGAAGAGGGGGAGGGATGAGCGTCGATGCCCGTTACACGCAGGAGGACCCTGTAACATCTTTAAATTGCAGCCAAAACACATCGGATCACAACGGGCACTGCCCAGACTTTGCAAAAACCGGGACAAGCGCGGTCATGCTGGGAAGAGGGGCCTCACCCCGGGGTGGGGGATGCTCCAGCCCAGAGGGTTTGATTCGGCTCCTCCCCAGGGCCCTTGGAACATAAGGAGCAGAAGAAATATGCATAAAGAATTGCAAGCATCCACCCCCGAACAGCCACTTGGGAGAAAGATAAGCAAAAAGCCTTTATCGGGCAGGGTTTTAAGGAGTCATAACTAATGGCAAACCATTTGTCACTAGGACTGCAAGGAGCGAGGCGGAGCGGACCTTCCCCTGGATGGGGAAAGGGCAGGGACAGGTTTCTCGATTTCCAGTTACGCTCCTCCAGCTGTGAGGAGCAACAAGCGCGAGGGGAGGGGAAGGGAGCAGAGTTCATTGCAAAAGCAGAAGGATCGATAGGACCATCACCGCAGGACGTCTTCTCTCGGGTGACAGAGGCTGGGAGAGGGTCCCTGTCCAAGCGCCCATCACCCCTCTCCGCTAGCAGGCAGGAGGATGGGTCAGTTGGCAAAGGCACTGCGTGAGTGGTGTGGTTACAGCCTTCTCCTCTTACTGAACTGTCAAGACTGACTTCAGGCTACCCTTCCCTGCAAACTGGAGATAAAAATCTGTAAAGATATGTAATCTGTAAAGGAGCCTGGCTTTCCTGGCCCAGCCGCTGCTGACAAGCTCGGCAGCAGTGCCCGTAAAAACACCCTGACACGTTCCCTGCACACACACACAGGCGAACAAAAAACCCACCAGGCTCAGCTGTTTTTCTTCTGACAAGTGAGAAAACATTTACTGAAGTCCGAACAGACAATTTCTTCTAAAGAGAGAGAAAGGTGGAGAAAGTACAACCAAAAAAAAAAAAAAGGAAAGAAAAAAAAAAGGCAAGAAGAGAACCAGGCAAGTTGCATGAGAAGTGATAAAAGAAAAAGGTTAATAAAAAACCACAACCCAAGCCCATATATCACTTGCTACTTGGCATGTTTCCCATTAGGAGAAACCTCCTGTAAACACCACATCCGAGCAGCGCCAACCAGGACGGACACAGGGATGAAGAGGTGACCAACATGAGGAACGGACAAGTCCTGTGTCTTGCAGGAGGTGCCTGATCCTGCAGCCTCCTGGACCGGGAGGCCGATGAACCCACCAGGCAACTGAAGACAATAAACCTGCTGTAACTGCTGGTGGTTTTCTAGCACAGCATAGGGATGACATTTAGAGCTGCCTAAGAATGGTTTACCTTTCTGGGGAAAATTTCACTGACTACAAAGAGGACATCAACCACATTCTGCTCTTCACGGAAACCCCCAGACCAGAGCTGCTCACGTAACCCATCCTTTGAGTGGTACCTTAACCTGCAGCACTAAGATTGCTGCTAGCAACTAGGCTGCACCACAAAAAGACCAAAAAAAATCCCCTTTGTTTGAAGAAAGCGTGCAATGACAAACTTCACACACCATCATGTCCAACTGGCATGAGCCAACCTTTCCCTGCAGATACAGTGGTATCAGTTCCTGCCCTGTTCTTCCTCCCCAGGATTTCTCACTACCCCAGTGAAGAGCTGGATTTTTGTCTGCTACAAACTCATCTCTCAGAGACATTTAGAAAATGTAAAACATCACTTTCCATCTAAAGAAAAATATTTTCCAGCCCTCAAGGAACAGGAAAAGAAATAGAAAAAGCACAAAAATGCAACCAATGCGCGTTCTCGCACCTGAAACCCCAGAAAGCAAATAAAACCAATCCAGTTATATTTGTTGTTGTTCGCTTTCAATTCCCAATATCTAAAGCCAAGTCTGCAGGTTTTACTGGGAGGGAGGGAGAGAACAGGACAATGAACTCATCACTTCCAACATACTGAAAATAATCTGCTCCTCGGACCTGTCCATCCAGCATGGTGATAGAAGGGAAGGAACAGTAGTATTTCACGCTCCCAGGTCCACAGTCTACATCCATAATCAGCTCTCCAGTACCGCCACACGTTTCAGGAGAAGATCCAAGCAGATTTATAGGAGGCTGATTCTGGATTACAAGTCCCCAAGGAAATTTTCCTCCCAACACCCACAAGTCAGAGGTTGATTTACACCCAACGTATAATAGACTATATTCCTTAGAGACAACTCCTTGTCTTCAACCGCACCGCCATTGCTGCAACTGGAGGCTTGGTTTCTTTTAGCAGTTGTAGAGTTTATAAATACTGAAAGCAGCACTCAATTTAGGCTGAAGACAGTTAAACTAGCTTAGACCAACAGGATGCCAAGCGGTAAGGAACAGTAATGAGATGATGACACATTCATAACCTAAAGCTTTCATTAAAAACTTGCAGCCCAAGAAAGCTCGCCCCTTCAGAGCAGAAACGGTCGGTTCTCATAATTGCTCAAAGAGCAAATTTTTGCGCGAAACCTGGGGAGAGCTCCTGAAGAGCACATGTATCTGTTAGGCAGCAACCGGGGAAGTACCAACCAGGGGGTTGTAAATGAGGTGGTGCACAACCCATTTCAAATACCGTTGAGCACTTCGGCGTGCATCCACGCAGCAAGGAACCGCTAACGGTGGTACCAGCATGAGGTCGGGAACCCTCGGTAAGTGGATTCAGGGAAAAGCAGGATTCCTGAAAATAAGTTGCTGGATGCCAAAAGTCCCCGGGCAGAGCTTTCTTCATCCGCAAGCACAACACAGTCTCTTTTCCAATTTTTAATTATTTTTAAAGGCATAACGTGTTACCCTGAGCAGAGGCACAGCACATACACCAACCGACTGCAAAACTAGGCATTTGTCACAGCATCTGCGCTTGAGGTGAAGCCATCTATATCTGCCTCCCAGCTTGGGAACGTTGAGATGATCTAGAGGTCCACATACAAACCCCTGTCCTTGGGGATCAGGGACCACAGATTTTAACTTGCCCAAACACCACCCAAGGGTCCGAGCATCGATCCCATAGAGCACGTCTCTCTGCTCCGGTCCTCATCTGTGCGTGCGAATAACAGCGCTTCCACGTCCCACTGGGGTGGTACTCTCAGATTATCAACTTCAACATGCATGAAAGTGAAGTTGACAGGGATATTGCAGAAGACAGTCCTTTACAGAGCTGATCCAATACTGCTCTTTCTGCCTCTGCAAGTGTTTCTAACACCAGTGAGCGTCTCAAGGACACAGGCGCTTCCAGCACATCAGCCAACCAAATATACATCATGGAAGGCACCAAAATTTAGAGTCTCCAAAACCTTGCAAATGAAGCCCTGCCAAAGCACGGGTCTAACTTTTATAGCTGTGCAAAATCAGATCTAACTGTCCAGTAAGTGGGAAAGATCCATTGGTCTATCCAACTGGAAAAATACTTGCTGCTTAAAGAAACAGCAATCAAAGAGATGGTAAGTGCCAGCTATGTTTCATAACGCAGAAGTCAGAGCCACAAAAATACGTCCCTGGGAGTGCTAACACCCTAATGAAAACGAGACCCAGAACACAAAAAAGGGGTAAAAGCACAAAACCCCCTTGTTTTCCCCCACAGTTCTCTCCCATGACCATGTGCCACAGAAAGAGAGTTCTGTTTGGGGTTTCCCCCTCTCCCCCCACCCAGTAAAAAATTAAACCCTTTTGTTTGGATTTAAGGAAGGAGAAAAGTAATGCCAACCATGTTTTAAATTAAATTCAATTCTGGTTTCATGAAGTTTGGGGTATTTTTTTTATTTATTTAATTTTTTTTAAGTTCAATATCACAAACCAAAACAAGTGGCTGCTCTTTCCCAAATGGTCTCATCCTGGTTCTTCTCAACAAAAGAGGATGAGAAGAGAAGGTCGAAAATCCCAGCTCTCAAAACCACTGTCACAAATAGGAACCTTCTGGGCAAACACCCCAAAGAGGGGAAACCAGCAACTTTTCATCCCACCTCATCTTCAGACTCTTCTCCTTCGCGGGGTTTGCGGAGGAGGAGAAGCCGTAGCACAAATTCACATACAGAAGTATGTTTAAGAAAGCAAAGCACCAAGATCGATTAGCGTGTTCCGCTGCTTTAATAAAGAGCCTAATGATGTCCAAATTATAGCAAAGCTCAATTGTGTAACCAAGGAGCCAAGATTTCATCTTTGATAAGGACATGGATTTCTGTCTCACAGGAGAAGCCTGCAGTTCACTAACAAAGATGACCTTTTATATTATACCCTTCAAGGCCACAATTAGCTGGAGAAATACTGTACTAACTTGGCAACATGAGTTTTTGTACACTGTGCTAATTTTTAGCAGAATCTTGCCAAGACCATTACCATCTTCTAACAAGACCAAAAAAAAAAATTACAAATACAAAACCCACTGCTCTCCAGACCCAAATTACTTTCCACAATTGAATGCAGTTTTAATTAAGGTGATTAAATTACAGCAAAAATGATTAAGATGATATCCCGCATCAAACCACTAAAGGTATAACACCTTAATCCAGAAGAAGCTGGCATGCACACATCCATGATAAAGTATTCACGAAAAACTAGAATTTTACACACGAACCAATTTTACATCACTCAAACAACACCTTGGGAGATATTTGTCACAAGTAAAAAACCAGTGACATCCATCAACAGAGCACAGTTTTTCTGAGACTACACAGAAAGAAATCTACACAGAAAAAATTGAAAAGGCTACAATTACTTTGACAATGTTTCTACAGCTCAAAGGAATTTGGGGGTTGAAATAAATGGTTTCCTTCTCCTTCCCAGGGCTCCCAAAATCAATTTTATATATAATTCTTTTTTTTTTTTAATTTAAACAGACATTAGATCAGAAATGCATGTGAAATCAGGTCACTGCAATAATCATGTACATGGTACATTTCCACTATTGCCTATTAACTATGAGGTTTAAATGAATGAGGAAAGTCTCAGATCCATATTTCACCAGTGGAAATTATTAATATAAACATAGCACAGCTCAGGTTTTAACCTTACCATCCAACTGGGCCTATTCTCCTTCGGAGAAGGGTAAATGGTATTAAATTAACAGGCAGGGTTCAAAAGGCAGCTACGTGGAGGCATGTATCCCGTTAAGACCTGGGCAAGGATCCTGCGATGGGAGCCCTGGGTTTCAGGTAGCTTCTTGTGGTGCTTCAGCACTGGATAAACTCAAGCCTGTGATCTTCAAGGAATGATAGCTTCAGCATATTTTAAAAAAAGCTGTGCCACTGTGATGAAAAATAGTTGCAAACCAGCTATTTCTAGGTGCAATCTTCTCGAAACCCTCTGTAGGGATAGAGAACGGTAGGAGAGATTTGCAAAGAGGAGGAACAGTTGACGTGGCTCTGGACGGTGCCTCTCCCAACCCATGCCCAGGGGATGGGACAGGACAGGGACAGAGCTCGAATGTGCCCCTCCTGCTCGGGTGGGAAGGGAATTGAAGCACGCGGCAACAGTCGTGCCACGCCATGCCGTACCACTTGGCCAGGGACCGTTTCATTCCGGAGTACAGATGTAACCCCAAATTGTGTTGTAAGTTGTGGCTGAATACAGGTACCGAGTAACTAAGCTTTGCCTTGCTCTGGACCTGTGTGACTCCTCCAAGACTGACCCATACCAGGGGGTTTTGCAGAGTTGACTACATCGGAATAAATTCCCACGATGTAGATCCATTCCTGAAACGCTGCTACACTTTGCATCTGGGACTCTTCTGAAGCTGTTTGCTTGTTCACGCTAGCTGTTAGCTCTCAGAATTGGGGGGGGAGAAATCCCTAAAAAATAAGGGGAAAGACAAAACGAAATCTGCATGTCGTATTACATGGCCATACTAGGGAGCTACTAACAAGCCCGCAGGGTCACCCAACTGCTCAGGGATTCAGGACACAAAAACCCTGAAGAGCTCTCTAAGAACAAGTGCATTAGTGAAACTTGGAGATTTCTTTTTTTTTTTTAAATATAACTCTGAATGCCCAGTTAACGGCAAGCTTCCTCCCAGTAGTAATTAGCTGGATCTGACAAGAGGCAAGACACAGTCCAGGTGAAAGGTTAACTTTGTATTTTTCTTTAATAGACGAAGAAAAGTCTAAATGGAGGAAGATAAAATTCCAACATAAATCCTCCACCAAGGCTGCTATGAAATAACTCTTTTGTTTAATTATTATGAGTTGGATGGGCAAACACTAGATCCCGATGGACAGAGAGCAGCTGTTACTATAACAGAAAGACATTCATCTTCCCTTCTCGGGACCCTGAAACTCTATCAACAATGCCTGTAAAACAACCCTCAGCTCCCCCCTCTCCGAGTTTTCGCCTGGCTTTCATATTCAGACCTATTTTTAGCCGACTTTATCTTGTCGTACCGCATTTCAAAGTTTTGCATGTTAGCTGGTTCAAAATCATTTCCACGCACAAAAAGCATCGGGGACATCAACGGGGCGATTCTTGAGCGCAGGCTGCAAGAACGGCGTGTCCCTGGTTCGGGGTTTCTTCTTTCATCAGCAATTCATTGAGAAGGAGCCTACAGACACAGTTAAACAGCCAGATACGCTTGCATCTCACTTATCTAACGGGGTAGGAGTGATCTCATTTACCTTTGGGGCTTACAGTTACCTTGGAAGGGCTTCCTTTAGCTGTTATTTACATAATAAATAGCCAATCTGTACAGGATTGCATGGGAAAGGAAATTCTATTACCAATAAAAAAAAAAATGGTTACTCATGTTTGCTTTTAGCAGCGCTAACTCCGCCGCATTAGACGATAGCAAAAGCTATCTATGGAAAATTATCTATAGCCATAAAAATTATCTGTAAAAGACTTCCCCAGTTATCTCAGGTACAATATAAATGTTAAAATACCCCCCTAGGAACGGACGCATCGGGCCAAACTCCCTGCCGATGCAACCAGGCACGGTGCCAGGGCTTCAGCCAGGCGACAGCCGCGGGGACATGCACTTGCAGGGACGGTACATTCAGTGGGGGTTTTTTTGTTTCTTTTTTTTTTTTTCGCATCCATCACCTTCAAAATCCAGGCTGAATGAGCTTTGTGCCACCAAGCTGCACCCACGAGGGGAACTGCGCAGCAATAGCAAGCGTGCTCATCAGAAATGCTCCTCAGGCTTCGCTTTTCTCTATCACCTGCGCAAAGAAGCCTGGAAATCGAGAACGAAGGGCCACCGCGTTGCTTCCAAGACGCTAAAAGGGGATTAAAATCCACACGGTAATTTTTTGCTATAACTAAGTGCGCCAAGCCGGCCCTTTCTGCAGGCCCCTGCTTCATGCTTTCACTTTTAAAAGATGCTGCAGGAGCTTGAGGAAGGGACTAAGGTCTGTAAAGGCAGTAAAACAACAGAGATCAGATAAAAATGTTCATCTCCATTATTTTTTTTTTTAAAAAAAAAAAAAAAAGCATGTGTCTGGCATATTTCGGAGGAAGCCAAGGGAACATAGATGAGGCTCCGTGACAGGGCAGGCTGCATGAGAGCATCCCCACCCAAGGGTCCACAGGCAGCACTTCAGCCGGAGATGCTATGGCTCCGGTATCATCACCGGAGTTGGGCACTCACACCACCACACCACGCCTGCCGGCAGCCAGAGCCGCCATCCCCATAACGCAGCGTCAAGCATCAAATGCACCGCCCTCCTCTTCTCCTTTGGATTGTGCTAAGCTTTATTTCACGTGCACCCCAGGCACCTGACTTAAACAGGAATTTCACGGCAGGGAACTGCTTCAGGTATGTCAGCAACGGTGCCTATCGCCACCATCCCGAACCCGCTTTCGAGGAGCCAAGCAGGCGAGTGTTATCCAGTGCAACTGGAATAGGTATTTGGGAAAATGCCTTGCCCCAGGCGTAAGAATGTGCTTTAGCAGAGACTTTCCTATAAAAATAAAAGTGCCTGATAAGTTGTGGGTGCATG